>NW_010972609.1:11352135-11396785 GCF_000737465.1 Haliaeetus leucocephalus
CGGCGGCGGCACCTGCGCGGCGAAGGGACGGCGGCCGGGGCCGGGGCCGGGGCCGGGCTGCAGGTGGTGCTGCTGAGCTGGGAAGGCTCCCGTTTGCCAGGAAAGCCTGACAGGAGAACGAGAGGGGTCCCTGGGAAATGTGTGCGTTTATTCAATAGCAAGTGTGCAAAGCTCACGAATGGAGAGGCAGAGGCAGCGGTAGTCAGGCTTAGGTGTTCTGCCCTCTCTGAGTACAATTTTAGATTTAGATGCGGCTTAAATCCAAAGGGAAAACACTTTGTAAGGTCGAAAGCTGCGTAGCTGCGACAGCCGGGGTTATGAGCTATCAAATGCAATTACATTAAAATAGATTATACTGTGTAAATTGAGCCATTTAGAAGTGAGAACCAAAGAAACGGCTCCGATCCCCCTTCTTTCTAAATTGCGGTTTTAGTTCCTTGCAATTCTGAGGCACAAAAGTAGGTGAGACTGCTTTTGTATCTGCAAAGTGCTTTATTTCTGAGTGTAATTCTAACTGAGTGCAATCTAGGTTAAAAGCTGGACAACTGGGTAATTAGAGCTCACTCGCTGCTAAAGGACGATCAGCTGTACCGTAGCTCATTTGTGTTCCCAGAGACTTGGTCTCTTCTCCCCTGAGCGGAGGCTGCTGGAGAAGAAGCATCCGTCCCCGGACTTTTCTTGATTGCGGAGATGATGGTGCTGGACAAGGAGGACGGTAGGTGGGCTGAGATTGTGTAAGCCTGTGCTTGGTGTCTTCTGTGTGCTGCTAATGTAGAAATAGTTTTGAAACAGATGCGCGCTGTGCATATCAGGGTGCTCTGCTTTCAGCTTCTGATATTTTGCTCTTGTGTTGGTAAAAGCACGCTTGCTCTTCCCCCCCCCCTTTTTTTTTTTTTTAAATCTCTTCTCTGGCATGATCAAACCAGTCGAGAAGGGTTTACCCCAGGTTCTGTTTGCTGAAGGACATAGCAGAAACAGCTTGATTTGGGTTTTTTATTAATACCTATTTAGATTTTTCTTTCTACAAGTTACTCTAGTATATGCATTTTAGCCTGTTTATTTTAACAGCTTTTATTGTAAATCTAATTTTGAGATTTTCTTTCCTTTCCATTGCATGTCATTTGGGTCTCTTTAATGTGCGCCTTTAATATCTATTTCTCGCAGCTTTTCTTTATAGCTATAAACATAATGACAATAAGCTACTAAGCTGCTCTGGCAAAAAAGCATTGGCTTATCCTAAGAATTTACTCCCTTCTCTAAATGGCAGAAGTGGAGGTTCATTGGGAGGTAATTTAATGAATGAAGCTGAAGGAGAGCTTGACTTATTTTTGAACTTCACATATACTTATTTTTTTAAAGCTGACTAGTCCTTATCGAGGATGACTAGGGGGTACATTCTGATGTAAGGAATAAGAGTGTTAGTTAGTAGTTTGAATGACCTGATGCCTTCTCTTGCACATTGCCTACCAGGGCGTGCAACTTCACTGCTCAGTCACCAGTAGTTTCTAGGATGAATGTGGTAAGTCTAATCACAACTTTTTTAATGAAGTTTTTCCCTCATAGCCCGTACACGGAAAGCAAAGATTAAAACTGAGGCAGAGGAGAACACTTCTGTAGCCATCCAGATGGACTTCCATCAATGGCACTGCCTCTTGCCAAAGACCTGCACCTTGGCGGCACTTTGTTTATTGAAAGTGGGAACTCCATCTTAACTTTTAACGCACGTTTGTAGCTATTATCTCATTGGTTTGATTCACCTTTATAAATGGATAAAGTGTGCTGTGTCATGGGTGTTTTGCTGGATCCTCTGATCTTGTAAAATTTTTTTCAGAAATCTCCAAGTGTTAAAAAAAAAAGTCATAGGTAGTTGTCATTTGGAAGCAGAAGAAATTATTGAATATGTGCAAGACTCTAGACAAGAAACAGCTTTTCACAGGGAGCCAAAGAGCTTGGAGAAATTGGAAGTTGAGCATTTTGGCAGTAGCGTTGATTTTACTTGAATATATGTATTGCTTTTTAAAATATTTATGAGAAAAATAACTTGTAATGCCAAGTCACTTGCTTTCCTGTGTCAGATTGGTGCTAATCATGTATTGTGAATAGTACTGAAAGCTGCCCAATGCTAATAAGTTGGAGCGATACGACTTTTGTTCCCTGACCCATATCTGTCTTCTGGTATTTTAAAACTGAATTAATACTGTACTGGAGAATAATTAGGAAAGAAGGCTTGACTATTGAAAATAATGGATGGATGCTCACTTACAACAAAAAGTCTTCTACTGAGGTTCCTCTTCTCTCTCTCCCCTCCTTGCCTCCCAAAAAAGTGTGAGGGAGGAATACTACCCAGTATTTTACATCTAGCATTTTGAGGTCTTTACCTCATTATAAGTTTGATTTCTAAAGTTATCAATCTGGTCTATTCACGTGAGTAAAATTTGAGTCTAGTTTCTAGGACGGAACATGAGGGTTTGTTTCATTCTGATGTGAGGCGCTTGGGACAATGAAAAAAGCTTTCACAAAGATTTTACGCCTTTAAAACATGAGACCAAGCAGAAATGCGTCATTATCAGTGCCCTCTTGTATTCAGATTCGATCAAATTTTGACTAAGAGTTGACCAGTGTGGGGTCAGTGCCCACGTGTAAGTTGTCTTCCCCTTCTAAATTTATTCTGTGCTAATTAAGTTGGCATCCTAAAATAATCTTATTCGGGGAAAAAAATAAAATAAATCCTGGGCTTTACTTCTGTTGAGATCCCGTAAGTTTCTTTGTTAACACAGTAGAACTTTAAAAAAAGAAGATGATGTGAAGCATCTGTTACACATCTTCTACATCAGCTTTGCAGTTGACTGGATTGTGGATAAAAGACACGCTAAGTGGTTGAGTATTGCTTATGCTGGGAAAACAAATGAAGCTAACAGGGTTTCAAAGGCTTTGAAGCAGTGTTGCTCTCAGAGGTGTTCAGTTGTTTTCTTTGGCAATATAAGTTGAAGCAAGCTAGTTTACTTTATTAGAGGCATAAGGCTAGTCTTGTAACCTTCCTCTGACTAAGATGAATTTGGCTGGCTGACCTTATTTCTTTCTGGACCACACGTGTTGTGCTGGGTTTGGGGTTTTTTGTCTTTTCCCCTCTTTAGGACTCATCTCTTTTAAAGGACAGCAGCATTTTCCATATTTTGTTAAATCTTCCTTTTCAATTTGTGTTTCCCTATAGAACTATGTTCTGCTATGATGGAGCAATGCAAATCAAGTAAAATAGCCCAAATTAATTCTTCACATTGGCGGCAGTATGATTGCCTGCATGGAATCAATAATGCATCATGGAGGGATCAAATTTTGGAGTATAATGTGTGAATAATGCTTGACACAAAACAAAAATTCAGTCATCATAATAGCAATTAGGAAAAAGCTGCAGCTTATCCCAGCTGTAATCTCTGCTAACAATGAAGCACAGCCTGGTAATCAGCATGTATGGTATGAAATGCACTAATAGAAATCACGGCTCTTTGTTATGTGTGTGTGGGGGTGAAAGTTTCCTTTTAGCTAACTTGTACTGTGTTAACTAGACATAGTATCCTTCAACCAAATTATTGAGTGCGTGTGCACTTGCAAAAACACCGATCAGCTGTGTGTTCATCCCGATGTTTGCGTAGCCAGTAGCACCCCAAATCACAGATCCTTTGTGTTTTCAAGCAGAACTGTGATTAAATAGATTGCAGGAGTAGGCCGAGTAAATAATATATCAGAGGACTCCGTTAAACATGTGCCCATATACAAACCTTGGGCTTAACTTTAAAAAAATTTCCATAGTTTCTTTAAAAATGAAAAGAAAAATACGGATACTCAGTAGTTGTGTGCATTGGGGTTAGAGAATGGGTCTTAGGTTGATGGGAGGTATTTAGGGCAATGAATATTAGGTAATTTGAAACTGGATTAGTAGCAGCAGTTGGGTTCCCTGTTGTGTAAGAGCCCATCTTACCCTGCATAGAAGGAAAGAAAAGCAGCATTTGGAATTAGAAAAGCAGTGAAATTGATTGTATAATGGCAGTTACAGGAATGGTGCCACAGCGCCCTAGCCAGGACAGCAGAGCCGTGGGTTGGCTTCACAAATGACTATGGCAGCTGCTGTATGGAGGTACCTGTAGACAGGTAGATGGATATGGAGAGAGATCTACCTCCAGCAAGATAGGTCCTGACAATCCTCTTCTGTTGATAAAAATCATTATATGCACAAAAATAAGGCACGTACAAGTTGCACACAAGCCTAATATAAATAGTGCCATACAGGAAGAAGAGCTGTTCTATGTGCGGCTGGTATCTTTTGTTTTCTTTTTAACATACATTTCTCAGGTATACCCACTGAGGAATCATGCAAGGAAAGAGGAAGGGAAATGGCAGGGTGGCTTTTTCCTCACGTGACATGAAATTTAATTTTTCTGTTGCCTAATATTCCTGAAGGTGTCTCTTTTTTTCCTTTTTATCTCCTGTGCCCCTCTACCTTGGACCTTCCCCATGTCTAGTCCATCATTGTCTAGCTTCCCGTGTACAATGAACCACTACACGTCTTCCCAGACATCAGCTTATTGAAAGAATGTTTGGTTCAGGTCACCAAAGACCTGTATTTACCTATTTAGCTGGGTTAGCGGGTTTTTTTTTTGAGGCCTTGATCTTGCCACACATGGTCTTGATATAATTTCAGAGGTTTGGTTTGGCTTTAGTTCATGAAACAGTGTCCTTTTGTGACTCAAATGTACAGCAGTGGGTTAATATATTTATGAAAAGGAGACAGAAGGTTGTAAAAGCAGGAATCTGAATAAGACCAGAGCACATTTGGCAGCGGAATAAACCATGAGACTCGGTTTGGCCAGAAAGGACAAAAAAAAAAAAAAAAAAGAAAAATTTGGACTGTTCCTCCAAAGCTGACCAAGCGTGGAGCTAGAGGTAGTCTTCCTAGAGGTGCCCCCTGCCCCTGGAAATGGCAAATACAGAAGCATGAGAGAACCACGAGATAGTAAAGCAGTTGCCTAAACCTTTTCAAGAAATGGCAAGTACTGTAGTGGAAGCACTGATAACCTAGATCTCTATTTAATGAAATCTCATCCTATGGGAAAAGGAGGAGTGAAAGGAGTTAGCAGCCCTAATAGGAGCAAAGTACTTTGTATAGGAGTATTCCTGCCAGGCAGTCACATAGTTCTTAGTGTTTGCTCAGACTAGATAGCTGAAGGATCTGGGTAGGCATCTGTATAGGATGTCATTGTTCTTCGCTCCCAAATGCTGGTGACACGTGATAGTTGTCTGGTTGACCTAACAAGCGTTAAACCAGTGTAGGAACGTTTTTCAGCTTGGGTGATAGGGCAAGAGAAGAAGCTGGCTCTTAGAAATTAGTTTGCTCTAATTTTGGTTTAATACAGTAGCAAGTATGCTTGGTACCCTGGCAGCGGAATGTAATTTGTCTTCTTTGGAGTTAGTGTTAAATTTTATTATCTTTAATAGATACAATGTGAACATGTCAGCCTGTTTGTCATAGCCATTCCGAAAATGCTCTCTTATGGTAGAATCTTCGGAAAAATTCCTTTTAAGAGCAGTGCATTATTAATAAAGTAATCCATTAGGTCTGGTGATAAAGGGTCACAGAAGAGTCTGAAATATGTTTCTTAAATGGTTAAGAAATTTATCATGGTTGGAGGATTAATTGATTTCATTTGGAGGCTTTCTTAAGGTTTTCAGGCTTTGTGTTTAGAGATGGTTTTACTCTCTTTGGAAATGTGCTTGCTACTCAAAGTTTTGCTTCGCTGTCATTAGCATGAACTATTACATTTCTGCCAAAGGCAAACTGTTCTTTTAGCATTATGACTGATTGCATCTGTGAGGAGTCTTACTTAGGTAAAGAATATGAAAGTTTATGGCAAATAAGGTATTTTACTTGAAATCAATTCAAAATCAGAATAATGGTATCAAGCATTAAGTGTTGCGGTGTAAGAATAAAAAAGGCACTGCAGATACTGCTAAATGCTGAACTATAAAACTCTAATGGGTCTATATCTTTTTAAAATTGGACAGAACTGTCATCATTTAGAATACATAGACATTGTTTTAAACCATATAGAAATCACTGCCCCCAACTTCAATAATGTGCGTAACTGTTGCCAGGGAATGATTTATTCAGTGAATGTAGCTCCTATTCACTGAAGACTTGGGGGTGGAGGGAAGGGCAATTTAAAATGGAAGTTGTTCCCTATTAGATTAACATAATTAAACCTGTAGATCGTCTGAGAACAGTTCACCGCAGCTACTGTTTTTTAATTCTCAGTGTGTAAGTGTGTGTGTTTGTTTTCTCTGTCCTCCAACAGCATGACTCCCGAGCCCAAGTTTTCGAGCGCAATGTTGGGTGCTATCTGTGCAAACAGATGCTCAACTCTCCAGTGAATGTTCTTGCAAACTAGTTTGTTCATACGTTGCACATCAAAGCAGATAATGGATGCTCTTGTCCATATTTAGAGGTTTTTTTAAATTTCATTGAACATTTTGGAATTCTTTACGCCACTGTTCAGAGTTCCTTGCATGCTAATCAAACTCTGAAAGGGTGATTTGGGCAGTGAAAGTAATATTTGCCTTCTTTTTAAACTATTGATTTCAACAGTTCTAGTTTCCCTTAAAGAAAAAGTGGATGATTGTTGCATATTCATGACTGAACTGCAGAGAACTTGGACCAGAATTAAACAATTAACCCTCTCGCCAATGTAAACATCCATTTGAGTAGAAGCCAGGGATGTTCCTACTTGGTTTATTATGGATCTGAGATATAGAAATGTATTCTGGAGGACTGCGTTTCTAATAAATAAAAAGGCATAATGAGAATGTAACTGGGAAGGAAGACAAAAGCAGCCATGCTTTAAATTGTTAATGATGGTGCCAGTGGCTGCAGCTTTACCACAGCTGTTTAAATTGATCAGCTAGTGAAAATGTTTTGTTTTGGCATTTTCCCTGCATGTGCAACTCTTTCGAAGGGACTTCTGGAAGCTTTTCAAAGGGGAATCATGATCTTTTTTTAAACCAGGCTTAGAACACCAGAGTTTCCAGTATTTTGGAATCCAATTTTTAAGGATGCAGTTCAGTTTTCTTTTGTAAAGTTTTCGGCTGATGAGCCATTGCTTCCCCTAAATTTCCTTTACCGCTCTTCTTTTTTTTCTTTTTTTCTTTTTTTCCTTCCCCCTCCAAAAATATTGCAAATTACTTGCTACCCATAAGAGATGGGGCAACAGCACGCTTCCTAGCTGTCCTTTTTCCCCCATCTCCTCTATTTTTCTGGTGCTACTGAGCTTGATCAGAAAAGCAGAAAGGTGCTATGTCAATTTGCTATGCATCTTTTGGTCAAGCATCCAGTGTGAAATTGTTCTGTAAAATGTACTTTTTCAGAGGGAGCTTGCTACTAATTTGTTTCCTGGTTGGCTCTACCTTGTAGCTGATGTGGGTTAACCAATACCTTTTTAATGCCTGTATCATTTCCTTCTGTTCCAGAGAGATGGGTACACGTTTCAAAAGGATGCAATCTCTTTGAGTCGGGTAGGTAGGGGAAGGTTGTACCTTCTGTATGTTGACAAGTGACACGGCAGAGATGTACAGGTGGAGGACCGGCTTGAGCCGGTGAGCCTTGGTGTGTTTTGCAGGACACCTCCTGCTTTGGGTTCCCACCTGAAAGAGCTTGTGAGCAGACCTACCCGGGACCTTGTGTGAAGCCTCGTCCTGGCACTCTTGATGGCAGGTGACTCGTGGATAGGCCATGCCTTAGATAATGTTGAGCAACCTGGTTTCTGCCTAATGTACTGGCAGTGGGGGTGGGTATTGAACATTATTCAGAATCCATTATATATTTATCTTTATACTCCTTTGTGGAAAATGATTTCTGTAAGTACCCTGTTATGGTTATGAAAGCCCGAACCAAGCATCAGTCTCAAACCCTTTGACCTGTCTGCACAGAATGGAAATCTGTTTTGAAAAGGACTCCTTTATATCTGTTTTTACTCCATGCCCTTCCATTCATTTGCCTATACAAAGCAATAAAGGGTAAAACTAAAGTAACATAAATTGGTCTGTCTTCCTGAATCCATGTCTCGCTAATGTACCCAGATTAACTCAACTGTAAATTGTCTCCTTTGGATGTCGTGTCTTGCTAAAAGTTTCCTATATGATTCATGATTTGGATTGCTTTTAACAGCTATTGGCTAAGCAATATGGTAAATGTACAAGGTGATGCAATTGGCATTAGTGAGAGGATGCACAGGAGCATGTAATGCAGTCAATACTACATTAACTACTGATGCCCAATTACAGAAACTGGAAGAGTGGCTTTTAGGAGCATTAGGACTTGCAGAAGAGCTGAGATCACCTGCCGCTCCTTGCCTAAAAGCTTCACCCTTTATGCGCTGGGATCAAAGCAAACATTTAGTTGCTATTTTGTCATGTATAACAACGAAGGTATTTCCCCCCCCTCTTTTTTTTCCAAAAAGTGTCACACTGATGCTTTTAGCACATGTAAAATCCTATCTCCATATTTCAAGATTCTCCTTCCATCTCCTGGGGCAAGACTTTATTTGAATAAAAACTCTTTAACCACCCCTGCATTTACTGTTTCTCTGAAGCTTACTACTTTAGCCATTTTTTCTTTTAAAGAAATACTAAGTGCAATTTAGAGTGTCCTATTTCAGCGTGTCAGACAAGGCTCCCCTTTGCTCCCCTCAGCTCCTTCCCTTTTCTAATCTGTATATGATTGTTTGTGACCTCAGCTGGCTTGAAGTCTCTAGAAAGAGTGTTTTAAAATACAACCAGATACCATATAAAACAGGATATTTGAGCGCGTGACCTCTCTGCAGTCCACGTTCAGATTAAGCACACATTGTTTCCACCATTGCTTTTAAAACTCATTTGCCGTAGACGGCGAAGGACCACATTACACTAAAAGACAGTGCGTACTTTTAGATTGAGCTGAGTGTGATCACAGCTTCTAAATCTATTTTAAAAATAATGAGCAATGTCACTGCTGCATGGCGAAACTAGCAACCCACAAAGTTCCTCTGGACTTGGAGTGAAATGGGAAATTAAGCAGCTCTAAGAACACTGAAATATTTTAATATAAAAGACAGCTGGCAGGTGGCTTATTGCTCTTGTTGCAGCATTTGTCTTTACTTCCAGCTATGATACTTGGCGTATCGTTGCTGCTTTTAATCCTCAAAGCATTTTGCCAGCATTAAGGAATTTGTGCACCCCAAGTTAGCATTCCCTGGAACTAAGGCCTGGGTATCTGGGGGATGTGCCTGACCCCCCTGAGGCGTGGGTGGGCTTCTGTGCAAGTTGCCCCAGATTTGTTCAGCTCTGCTTTTTCTCTGCCCAGCAAAAGAGGAGGGTGGGATCTGCGATGCCATCTCTTGTTGTGGCTCCGTGCTGGGCCTGGGTCCCACCTTGCCTGCTCCCCCACGCGGGGTTTGGAGGTCAGAGCTCCACAGCAGAAGGGAGGAATAACTTCTGGATCTCTTGGGAAGGAGGGAGCGCTATTGCAACAGTTGCTCTCCTTGACTGTTGTTGGGGCAGTTGTGCTGATCCCCTCTCAATAGGCGATTTTTTTTATTTTACGTCCCTGAGGTTCAGTCCAAGTGATTGCAGATTATTGAGGAAAAACCTCCACTAGCCTATCTCCCTGCCATAATTATGAGCGTCGGTCACGTTCCCCTCCGATTCCTGCCATGATTATAAGTGTTGGTCGCGTTCCCCTCTGCCGTTTTATGTGTGCGACAGAAAAATGAGGTAAGACTGCGCTGTAAAACATCCTGACAGTCTCCAGGCGCTTCCTTAGCGACCCTTCTTTGGTAGATGGTGCCTCAACTTCGTAGCCAGCTGGTGCATTGGCTCTCCACGCGAGTGCTCCACAGTGCCGTGGAGCTCTGCCCCATATCTAGGCCCCGCCTCGGTATTCGGCTGGTCCAGGGGGGTTTGCCGTGGCCGGAGGAAGGAGGGACTGGAGGGGCAGGGGCAGAGGAGGAGCGGTGCTGTTATATTGAAGAGGCCTGTTGCTTTCAGTTCCTGATCGATGCTCTTTTGAATGTCCGGGGGGAGGGAGCAGAAGGTAACCTGCTGGTTTTCTCCTTGCGCTAATGTGTTTAAAAGGTGGCACCGGCAGTGGAGGCGTGGGGGAACTTGACTGAGCTCTGCCTTTAGCACGGCTTCGACGCAGACAAGTATCCTGTGCTCGATGCACTTTCCAAGCTGTACAAACAATGCTTTAAATGTCTGAAGTACCCAGCAGGGCAAATCAAAATGTCCTTGAGCAACTTTGTATTTAGACAGTGTTTTCTCTTTTCCTTTGATCAGGAGGGAGCAGATGTGTCTCTTCTTATGTGTGTGTTTGCACACACACCCCCGATGCACACGCATTCCCTGTCCTTGCGCAGGGGCTGCAGTATTTAGGGTAGGCTGTTATTCCTCTTTGTTCTTTCTTATTACTGTTTTTTTTCCAGAGAATCTAAGTTGGAATTTAGAGAGGTCAGACTAAACAAGGTTTTAACTTACTCTCGCTCATTCCCTTATCTCTCTTTAATTTGGATAGAGTTAAAAAAAAAAAAAAAAAAAAAAAGGCCCCCTTTAAAAAAACATATGCGTATGTATAATCGATTCATTGACTGGTCTTTTTGGGGGTTTTTAAGCATTCGGTCTAAGTGGGCTGCTCAGTGAAATTTGTACATTCATAAAATAGCTGATTGAAAAGCAATATTTCAGATAAATACAAGCCAGCGATCTATCAGCAGTTGTAATAAAAGCTGGGCTTCAGGCTGTGATTTTATTTTGAAATAATAAGAATTGCTTTATTCTTTTTACTTGAGTTACCATGGTAATTCTGTCGTGTAGCAGTGTTATATTGATTTAGAAAGTGGACAGTAATATTTCTTTTGTGTTATTCTGTTTCTAGGGGTTGATTTCTAATTTCCACTTGGAGATTACTTTTATAAATTTCTTAAGTCCTTCCACTTTTTTCTCTAGCAGTGTAATTTTCCTCTCACACATTGCTATTTTCTGAGCTTATTGGTTTGCTCTTATTTTAAATTAAACTTGCTGGTTTCAAATATTGAAATGACATCTTTGTCTGTGTCTGTACTTTGGTTTAGCAAAATATTACAGTCTGCTGTTTTATGCTTAATAATTTAGGGGAAGCTTTATGTCTGCCATCAGTGGTTGTTGGTAACTTATGACTAAACCAACACAGAACTTAAACCTCTGACATTTTAATACTGTGTAATGGTGCTTCCACCCTGCACACCATTTCTGTTTTTTTTTTTAAATCTGCCTTGTGTGTGTGTGTGTATGCTAAAGAGAATGACAATTAAATTCTGAAGAGATCAGGAGGAGTTTTTGGGTGGAGCTGGCTCTTGGCCACCTCAGGTTTCCGTCACACTTGAGAGAACCACTGGTTTTGTCCATCACGCCCATACCATTCCTGGCTACCCATCTTCCTCATGCAATTAAGAAGCTTCATTTTCTGAAAGCAAAACTTTGACTCGCAGAAGTGTGTGTACACACCCGATGGCTGACAAAAAGATAACAAACTGCTTTAGCTCTGTACAGGATTGTTATACCTTAGCTATGGAGCACTGCTCTTAGATTGCTGCTGCTTTAAGAAATGACAGCCTAAACAGGATGCAACTGTTCCTTGTGGCATCTCTTTCTTTTTTTGTGAATGAGAAATAATGCTTCTATTCCGAACCTGGGAGATGAGGGGAAATGAACCTCAAGCATCACTGTTTTCAGAAGTGGTAGTTCACATCCTGAAACCAAAGCCATGAATTCTGCTTTCAAACAGAAAGTATCCAGCTTACCTTTTAGTATAGAGGGTGGAAAAGCTACTTTGTGAGCACTAAGTACAAATTTCCTGATCTCATGAAAATGCCACTGAAAGGTTTTGCGGTGCAAGTAACTGATGGGAGGGGGACTGAAGTCTTGTTCTGTCGCCCTTTCGTTTCATTCCTGTGTGAAGCTCACGACAGTAAGAAAAGGAGTCTAGGAGCCCAGCTGATCTCTGCTGGGATCGCTGGACCAGCTACAAGCAAGGAATTACCATCAGCTGGAAATGGCAGAAGAGGGGGGGAAGGATGGCATGGGCGTGTGGTGGTTGACCTCAAAAGGACTTAGGTATGAGGTAGCTGGGAAAAGGCAAATGCAATCCTGGAATGGATTGAACAAGAAACTGCTAATAATGATCACTGTTAGTAATGCTGGAGAGAGGCACTGATAGACCTTGTCTATCATGGGTAAAACATGGATCACTCATTCTCAGGGACAGTAAATCCACATGGAAATAGGGGCAGAGAGGATGCTCGTGAAGACAGAGGGGTCCGTGCTTCAGCTTGTCTACCTTTGCAAAATGAAGGCTGACTGGTCTGCCCTGTATGAGGACACTGGGAAAGGAAACACCAGGGAGGAAGGAGAAGAGTCTTTTTACCCCAAAGGATTTTATTGTCTTTTGAACAAGTAGTTGGAAATGGCTAAGGATATTTCTAGGCTAGCAACTTGAAAGCTTCTGGGCTTCAGAAGAGTTGGTCTCTAGATCAGCCTTGCCAGAGAATAGTGGCAGCACGAAGCTGAATTGTTTGGGTTAGAGAAAGACATGGTGTGATAGCCTCCGGCTGCAGGAGGTGGGACTCACTAGTCCTCAGTCGTCAGCCCATGCTGAGGCATTTATGTCACACTGTATGAAGCTCTGTCAGTGTTTCCATATAAAACCCATATTTTCATGAACATTCATTTATGGTGAAAGTCTGCACATAAGATCCTGCCTGAGGATACCTTTTTCTTTCCTATTAAAATTTTATAAACCCGTCACTTGGCTGGGATTTTTAGTTCTCTGTGAAAGTAAAATAGAAGGGGGGCCCTGATGGTGAAGCATGGAGGGTGTAGTGTCATTTTCTTCCTTAATGCTCCCTTTAAAAATAAATAAATAAAAAAAGGCACCAGCTACAAGCTTACAGGTGAACTCCTAGATGGGAATGGCCATGTCTGCAGGTTCCAAACTTCTTTTCAATGTTCTGATTTGGTTTGACTTGAGTGTGAAAATGCATAAGCAGCTGCTGTTCCCAAAAGTCTCCCCTAGCTTTTCTGCATGCGTGTTGGTGTGCAGGTGTTGCCTGTGCTATTCAGCTCGAGAGCAGTGATCCACAAACTTTAAAACCTTCAAATAGGTCTTGACCTGTGAAGCTGTAATGGCCCTTGGAGCCTTTACAGCCCATTGGGTGATGTCTGTTACACATTAGTCTGTAATAGCTCCAGAATAAATAACTTGATTTTTTTTAAAGTCAGTAATTATATCTCTCCACAATGGAGTGCAATGGCTCCGCATGCTAAAATGCAGTTTTAAAGTAATGCAACAAGAGACTGTTTAATGTCTCTTGACAGTCTCGGTGCTGAGCGCAAGTCCTCTGCTTTCTTTCTGCAGCATTTTCTTTCTCATTGCTTACTCACATTACAGCATATCCATGCTGCCAGGAGCTGACATCTCGCCCCAGATTCTCTGTGATGTGGCAAACAAGTACCTGATACTATGGGTCTCCTCAAAATAATGTTTTGGTCTTTCCCCATCACACCTGCTTTTCAGGAAGAGCTTCAGCTGATAATTTGCACTCATCTTAGTAGGGCTTTGTGCTCAAGAGAGCAATCTTGCCCTGGTAGGAGAAAGGACTAGATGATTTAATAGACTTTTTTTTATAAGCATTTCTCTCTGTATCTGATCTTTTCACGGGATGCAGTGCTGCCTGCATCCTAAGTTGGCATTTGGGTTTGCTACCCCCTACCTAAAATATATTTTCTTTCCCTATGGTTCATTCAATTATAACTCTAGGATATATCTTCTGGGACTGAGTAATTGGCTAGGTCAGAAGTAATCTTTATTTTCACTAGAGAGATGTTTACAAACTGATGCTGTAGTATCTCTTTAAAACCCACTGAGAATCTGATTAAAGGCCTGAGGATCTTCTGCAAAGATTGCCTGCTCCCAGTTGACTTGAAAGGGTCAGCATGCTGTCACAGTTTCGACGACTAAGAATTAACTTAAGGCTGATTCAAATGCTACTCTCTGTGTATAGCATTGATTGGACTGCTTTCAGATGGCAAGAGGTAACTTTATACTGTAGCATGTGTGAACTCCATTTAGTTAAATAGGAAAGCTGAATGAATATGGTTGCTTGTGGCATGGGAGCTTGAAGGTGAACGCGTTCTACCCTTTCTGCCCTGAATTAAATACTTCAGGGAGGGTGGGAGAGAAACATAATTCTCGTGGTAACATACTTGGGATACTACTGCTGCAGCTGTTCTTCACCAAGTACAGCTCCTAAATTTCACATAATCTTTTCTTCTTCTCTTCCCCTATGCACGGTCCACCCTGTCAGGTTGGCCTTAACGGGATGGGATGGCTTGTAGTGGAAACGGCAGCAGAGTGCTCTTTTGAATGGAGAAAAAAACACCCAGACCCAATAAAATAAGTTTGGTGCGGCATTACTGCTGCGCCTTTTTCAGGAATTGGTAGTAGCACTAAGATTTTTAACCTGGTTTCATGTGAGCATCAATGCTCAAAGGCATTATGCGTTAATGTGGGAAACAGCTGGTGTTGACTCGCACAAAGCTGTGGGGTTTGTGGTGCCATGCTTCCAGTTGCTAGCCTTAGAGTAGCTTTTAAAAAGGCCCTGCTGAATGCAACCACCTGACATAATGATGTGCTCTGTGGGAAGCAATGCCAGGCTGCAAACTGGTGTATTCTAGCGTTGTCAGCGTGTGCGCCAAAGCAGGCAGTGCTGCTGCTCCTGCTGCAGCTGAGCCCATCGTGTGGAAGTTCTGCTGAGCACCTTAGGGAAAGAAAACGGGTTGAGCTGAGGGGTGCTCCTGAGGACCCACTTCTGCCTGCCAACCTCTTTACCCAGCCAGTGGTTGCCTCTAGCTGATGGAGCAACCAGGGAAGGTGCCCCACCAGCATTAGACCTTCAGCCAGGACGCAGTGAGAATCTTGCTGCTTCAAAACAAAGGTGGGGATTCCTGATTTCTTGCCTCCTGTAATGTCTGGTAAGATAAAGGGCTTTCTGGTGATGCAGTCACAGCACTAGGCCCTTCTTGGGCTTTCATAGATGCATCAGTGCTGTCCGTGAGTGAACAATCTCAAGTGTTTCGTGCATCTGTGTTAAAGGGTTCAGATTTCCCTGGGCAGTTTCTTGGCGATTCTTCCTAGTATTGTCTTGGAGTGAGTGCGACATAGCTGTGGGCCGAGACCTTAAGCTAACCTAAAGCCTTGGTGCGGTTTTTTTCTTTTTCTTGCTTTTTTTTTTGGTCTTGCAACTGTTATAATAAATCCAGGAGGAATAGATGCTGGAAATGCTGACAGGCTCTAAGAGCAACCAGAGAGGCCATGCTGCAGTAATGTACTGCTCAGCTTTAATTGTGCCCAGCACAATTTCTGTGTTCCCCGTGGGCAGTTACCGTGCAGTGCTCCTGCATGGTGGCCACGCTTGCATCCAGAGTTGCAGTTTGCCAGTGGTCACTCTCAGAAGAAGAATATGCCCTGGCAGGATCCTGAGCAAGCTGAAGGCGATAGCAACTGCACCAGCCAAGGTAGAGGATAAGAGAATTATTTTGGCGTCTTCTGTAGGTGACCGACCATGAAGTCAGACAGTTTTCTATCTACAAGACTTGAAAAATTACAGCAGAGACTGACAGTCTTGTCCCTCCCACCCCGCTCCTCCCCTCCCAGGCTGGAGGAGCCGCTGCCTCATGGTCACTGTAGTTTAGTTGTGGCATGTTTCACTGTACACAACTGGATCCATTTTCTGTACAGTAAACAAAGCTCTGATTGCCTCTTCGGACAAATGATTTGACCATCTTTTGCCATTATAAAGATAAACTTTTTATCAGATTAAACAGTGCATTGAACTAAGGAGCTGTGGACATGTCACAGTAGCCCGCGTGCTACACCTGATGGATACTCAGTGTTTGCTTTTGCTTCTTTTCATCTTGTCTTCTTTCTGTTTGGGACAATTGGCTCCTTACTCATCACTGAGTAAGCTCCATGTGTTTAAGTCTCAAACGATGACTTGTTTCCCTCCCATCCCAAGGAAGTAGATAAAAATTTGAGGTCAGCAAACCCCTTGCCAAATCCTGATCTGTACTTAGGGTTTCTCAATATGTACTGTTCTCATTTAGTTTGTAAGCTTACAGCACTGACTCTCCAAAGAACACTCCTTGGTGATGAAAGCAGGTATTTCTTGGTCTTGGCTTAAGGTTCCATTAAATCTACAGAGCAAGCCAGCTGTGAAGATTTTTTTGCTGGTTCCTGCTACAAGAGAGAGAGAGTCATGTGAGTGGTTACTACAGTACCAGCTGTAAACAGCTGTGTAAAATGACAAGTCTCATTTTGTTTCAATTAAATGAATACTCTTCAAATGGTATTAACCTAGTTAGAATTTTGCTTATCAAAGCAAGATCTGTAAAGCAAGCCAGGTAAGTGCATATTACTGTTTGAAGTTGCACGAGAATGCAGGAGGAGGAGTTGATTTTGAACTTTCCTCACACTGCATATCACGATCAAGTGCTTGAGGCAACTTTAACATCTGAATGAGCTTGTCATTAAAGGAGTAGTGTTGATAGCAGGGCTGTGTTTACTCAGCATTTCTCTGCAAGCTCTCAGAGCGCTCCTTCCACCTAAGCGTTTACCCTTCAGTTTAGCAGAGATGTCTATCCAGTGAAGGAAAGGTCTTACACATCCTGCGGATGCTGAATGACAGTATTTCCATGAAATAAATGCTGAAGATGTTTTTCATGTCCTGGAAGAAATCACTAAGACATCCTCTAGGAAAGAAAACCCAACAGGACTTGACCCTGCTTGTGTTTATGTTTGTTTGGTACTATGCTATGTAAGGCAGTGTATGCATACAGAGTAGCAAGAAATAATCTCTAAGGTAGAATGTTTGAATTAAAATGTTGAGAAGGACAATGGAAGTAAAGTAACTTTCCCAAAATAGCAGCATTTTGGTAATCTGTGCTGGGATGAAATTCTGGTCTCCAGATCTCAGGCCTGAACACTAATGCTGAACTGCAAAAAAAAATCATGTTAAGTTCATGTGATTCTTGCTTCAGTACCATACCCAAGGGCAGATCAGCATGGGTGCTGGCTGTCAGTCTGTTTCCAGTTTACTTTGAGGGTAAGTTTTTGTGTTACACTGTGTCAAATGCTAATCTGGCTAAGGCTTTCTGTATGGCTTATGCAATTTAATATGTCATCCTCACCTTCCCCCTTGCTGGATTTACTCTACTATATAATATGTGTTATGGCAAAGTGTTTTTCCTCTAAAATAGAGAGAAACAATTTGGGAACAATGCACAAACCAAATGAAACACACGCTCTACTGGAAGATTGGTTGACAGCAATGTTTTAAAAATATTAGCAAGGAGATATGCGAGAAAGCACATAAGTATCTTTGGAAATGTTAAAGTAAACTGGGTCTTCGTGTATGGGAGGAGATAAGTGTAGTCAGCTAGTAGGGGAAAAGGAGGAAAAGGGCATGCATGGGTTGGAAGCAGGACACACTGGGGTTTTCTATGAGTTTCAGGTATTACTGGAAGAACTGATACAGATGTAAACAGAAGTTACGTGGAACCTGCCATTTTTAAAATGTACACAGAAAAATATTCCTAACTAGTTAAGGGTTTGTCAACATTTAGTCTTTATTTTACATGATGACCAATCAACTAGTATTTAGTCTTCTCCTGGGTCTTGTGTCATTTTAGCTGCTTTTCCATAGGGTGCCTCACAGGAACTGGATGCGAAGAGAGAAGTAGGAGGTGGCAAGTGTAGCGTTGCTCCTCTTTGAGCCGCAGCCCCGTGCAGAAGGCTCAAAAGGCTGCTTCATGGCCAGCTCTGCTGCGGGGTAGCGGGGTGCTTGCAAGCACTCAGTGCCTTCAGCCCTTGGAGGCCATCCTGCGGGACGTGCCGTGGAGGGAGCTGGTGGTGTGTGCTGGCACGGAGCTGGGAGACAGGAGCCCCTGCTGCAAGCCGCGGGCAGCTGAAGAGCCACCATGAGCAGCCGCCGGCCAGGGCCAGGATGTCTCTTAACCTGACGAGCTCTACCTCGTCTGAGGTGCTTGGCACGGAGGCCGGGTCTTGCTCCTGCTTGAGAATGCATGGCTGAAAGGCATGGTTTGATGTGCGGAATAAAGAGAGGAGGAGCAGAGACCTTCCCAAGCGCTGTGGCAGAGCCCTCCTCCTGTTTGCCCCTGTGCCAGCTGTGATGCGAACCCACTGTCTGTGCTTCACCTGGAGCTGCGGCCATTTGCCTTCTGCATCTGAGGAGCACGTCCTGCTTTATACCTTCATCTTCCCGACTTCTTTCAGACATCTGTGTGGCTCTGTACTCATCCTGCCTCTTCAAAAGATAAAAATCTTCATTTCTCCCTCCATTTCTGAAGAACTGAGATTCTTGAGTCCTTGAATCATTTGACTTGCCCTCTGCTATGCTGCCTGTGCAGCATCCCTTTTATATAATCACCGCTGCTCACAGTATTCTGTAATACAGCCCCACTCCTCTCTCTAATAGACTGCTATGATGTCCATGACTTACATCCCTGAATTTTCATTACTGCTACAAAGACTTTTATGCACTTTAAAAGGGAACAGATGGATTCTTCCCTATTTTGGAAAAGATCATTCGTGCCTGTCCACCTTCTCAAGTTCACCTATTTTCATTACTTTAACTTAAAATGATTTGTGGAGCCTTCTGAGCTCTCAAAATTAAACTGGAGCCTGAATAAGATTTGAACCTAGATTTTCCTCATCTAACCTAAAGTAGATGATAGCTTCAAGGGAGGACCCAGAGAATAGTTCATTTTGGTTATAGTTCAAAACAGTAGTCAGTCTGTTCTTTCCCACTGTGCTCTTTCAGAGTTGCTCCAAGGAAGCTTACAAAGAGCCCTTCTGAGATGGAAGTGGGAACAAAGTGCTAATTGTTAAATTATCTTTTGTCCCCTTAAACCTAAGGAAAATCATCTGAAGGATGTTAGTTGCATACAGAGTATTTCTGTCTCCATCCAGTGTTAAGCAGTCTGTTTTAGAAAACCTTAGTTTTGTCCTTTGCAGTTCTCAATAGGCTTTTGCACTCAAACAATATGGACTCTAGCAGGTGGCTTTTTGGCAGATGACCTCTTCTCGATACCAGGATGTTCAGAAGTTGGCCTTTCTCATCTTTTTCAGAACTATTAAAATAAGAGGTGAAGGGCAAATGTACTACTAATAGGGTGAAGATGCACTAAGATCTTAGACCGGAAGAAAATCAAAATATCGGTTTCCAAAGAATTGAGTAACCGGTGAAGAGCATGGTCTAATAGCTGGGTATAGTAACTAGCAGCACTTCTCTCTAGAAACAAATGATGCAAACTTACAAGAGCGGGTCTTCTGCTGTGGCAGAGGTTAATTATACGAGTGGTTCTGCAAGTCGCAGGCTTTTTCTTCTGCGGTCTGCTCACATTTGCCTTTCTGACGTGAACTGCAGTAATATGCACAATTTACGTGTCTCTGTCTGATTTTGGTTAATTGTAGTAGTAATTACTAATTTCCAACCCTTGACCTGCTTTTTTAATCGCATTTTTTAAATGATCTTTTTGTGCCATTTTAGAATTTGGTGTTTGGTTTTTAATTTAGATAAATTATGCTAAAGTGTTCTTGAGAGCGCTGCACGCTGAGGTCAAAAGCTTTATCTGCGCAGTGCCCATTTTCTTTAACCTATTTTAATAATCGTAGCTGCTTTCTTTAATGGGTAGCTTTTGTCTGAACTATGCTAAATCTGTCCTGTTTAGACCAGGCTGCTGACGTAGCAGTAAAACAAAGTGCTGCGGAGCGGCCCTGAGGCTTCGGGATCAGCGCCTGGGTCAGGGAGGCTCTGGGGCTGGATTTCCCTCCTGGCACAGCTCCCAGCGTGCCCAGCCCCACAGCTCCCAGCGCGCCCAGCCCCACAGCTCCCAGCACGCCCAGCCCCACAGCTCCCAGCGCGCCCAGCGCGCCCAGCCCCACAGCTCCCAGCACGCCCAGCCCCACAGCTCCCAGCACGCCCAGCCCCACAGCTCCCCTGACCTCCACCTCTGCGAACGCCCAGAGAGGCGCCGTGGGCCTGTGGTGCTCGACAGCCGCCCCAGGCCCGATCTTCAGCATCCCACCGTCCGTTTGGCTGCGCTCACGCTTTGCCGGCCTTGTTGGAAAGCCTTTCCGCTCCCCTTTTGCCAGTAAGCAATAGGCAAACGCCCGTGGCGGCTGGCAGCGGCCAGGGTCCCTCGCGATGCCGACGGCCCGCCCATCCCGCCTGGGCTGTGGGGCAGCCGGCGGCACGAGCGGGGCGAGCGGCTCCCGGCCTCACAGCCTGCTGCGTCTCCCGAGCTGAGGAGTTTAAGGAGCAGAGCGATGGGCAGGCGTCATCGTGAGTGGCAAGGGCTCGTTGTCGGCCTTCTCGCGGGAGGGCTCGCAACGTTTCCTGAAGGGACGCGCTGCTTTATCCCTCCGCTCTCCCCAGACGTGCAACAGGGTGTACGTGTTTACGGGTAGAGGGGCAGTTTGCTTTGGCTGTTCGTGGTAAACCGTGCTAGATTTTACGCAGAGCGGTTTTCCCACCTTTCTCTCCTCCTCCTCCTCTTGCTTTCGATGGGGAAAGTTTAACAGGGTGTGATGTTTTCGAACTTGGAAACAGGCATTAAAGAGCAATTAGCTGGCCAGCCTCCCTGGATAAAACAGAGAAAGCTTGCCAAAGATGATCTTGTCTTTAAACATTTGTACAAATCTCTTGTCAAATATAGAAGTAATTGCCTTTTCCCCCCCTTTTTTTTTTCCTCTTTCCTCTTTCCTCAACCACTTGCAGTCCTGCATCTGGTTTAATATAATGGGTGTTTGCATGAATGGCTTAGTTAGCCAGGGTGGTAATAAAACACTTTAAATTTATTGTGACATTTGGATTTAATTAAAAAGTACACACTTAGAAAAGTAAAACATAATGTGTAGAGGGAGTCAGGAAGATTTTCTCCTTTTCTTCCAAAAAGCTAATTAGAGTTGTATTTTAAATTGTTTATGTGCTGCTAATCATTGTAATAAATCATTTATACTGAGAAAGACACACTCTAATGTGCTTGTGTAACTGTTTATGCTCTCAAGTTTCTATCATGAACAAATTGATCTGGAAGTGAATTTATTAACCACTAGGGAAGAAATCATTAGTGCTTTCTCTAAATATTCCCCAGGTACACTTTTATTATAGTAGTTTACTGTTTTAAGTAAAAGTAACATTACAGGGCCTTGGTTGTAATTATGATGCAAATTGACTTTCCATCATTTAAAAAGAGGGAAAACTGCCTTTTTGCTGGTAATATATATCAATGTCGTATATGCCAGAGAGTGTCACAGCTTCCAAAGGTTTTTTGCTGCAAACAAAATGTAAACTCGTGTTTTCAGGGGAACTAGTTGTGGGGACTTTATGGAAATTTTAAAATAATCCAGTGGAAAGTTTAATCTCTTTAATCTACCTGGCCTTTGTTAAAGGATCTTAGGTCAAGGTAAGCATAGCCCATTACGTTAAATCTTTTGCGTCTGGCAGCACACTTAACACTTACAAAGCAACTTGGTGCTTTCAGAGTGCTAGAGACCACTTGAAATCTCTTGGAGATAACTAGCGTTGCTGTTCTCCGTCACCGGTGAAGACACCAATGCAGAGATTTTCATGCGGGAGATCAGTAGCAGAACTGCAATTATAATCTGAGATTTTCTGGTTTGTGGCGCAGTTCTTAATCCAAACTGGGGAGCTGCTGGCATCCCAGCTCTTCCTGAGGGTTTTTTAAGGTGGGCTCATCCTGCGAGTCTGGAGGTGGTTGCGGAGCCGAGTGCGAGGGCGTAGGGAGCCGTGGTCCATGGGGATTTGCAGCCCACTGGCTAGCGCTGAGGAACAGCTTTCATATTTGGAGGTGTTGCTGAATTCGTTTTCAACACCCGTACTGCCCCCATGGTAGTAAATTGCATTTCCCACCCTGCCCAAGAAACCAAATCTGACCATCGAAAGCTCCAGTTAACACTAGTAGGTTTTGTGGGTGCTTTTTAAATGTAGCTGCTATTATTTGAGTACTGAATTATTTACTTACAGGTCTAGCATCAGGCCACCAGGCGGGAATATCCACAACATGTAGGTTTATATAGTTGAATAGATGGCTAGGCATTTTTATTTGAAGTCTTCAAAACTGTGAACTACAGTGTAACTTGATGGGGAGGTTTAATTTTCTATGGGGTAGTCTTAATTTAAAAACAAACCAACCAACCCCCACAACTAACCAGATTTCCAATGTCTGGTAAAGCAAACAGTCTGCAGCTCTTACCAGCAGAGAAAGGAGAGTCAGTATGAGTAAAACTGTTCTTTTTAAATCATATATTATTTGGAGGAGGTGACTGAAAAAGGAGAGCTGGGAGGATGCACATGGAGCCCATGAGAGGCAGCTGCAGAACGCAGTGGCACCAGGAGAGGAACGGAGCCAGGGTTAAGCTGGAACCAGAAGCAAGGACTGCTTCCACCTTCACACGGGAGCTTTCCAAAATCTCTGGCTGTGGAAGCTGCAAACCACTGTGCTGAACTGCCCCTGGGATTTCGGCTTGTTTCTCCTGCAAAACCTTACTCAGGTCGTGTGTGTGCTCCCACCCTTCGCATTTAAACATTCGGTCGGTCTGCCTGTGAGCTGTCTCCGTGCTCGGTGGAGGTGTATTGACTGCTTAACAATTCACGTCAGCGTTTCCACAGCTGAGAGTGTTTGAAGGATTTGATGGCTGATGTGTGCGTGCAGGTATGTGAGAAAGACCTCCTGTTGCCTCGAGGAGTTAGGCACTGGGCTTTGGGCCTTATGTATCCGCACTTTTATTTTTACTATTTTTTTAAATGTAGTGCTTAGCTGCTCATGGTTGAGTTAATGTTATTTTTTTCTCCTTAGCCTTAGGGAGGTTCAAAAGTGACAAACGCTTGTGTATCAGTCCTGGCCACATGCATGCCGTGCCACCAGCAACCTGTAGGCACGTGTGTGTATGTGTGAAGAATTTATTGGTACTTCAGTTACACAAATGTCACCGAAGTGGCTTTCTATTTCTAGATTTTCCCCTAAACAAACAGTTTTCTCTCACAAGATCAAGATATTTATTTTCTGTCTCCTTTTAGACAATATTTCTGACATGTTGGTTTAAAATCCAGTAACATTACACACATTTTGCTTGCAAAGTGTGAATTTTTTTGAGACTTCTAGCTATTCATTTTTCCAGAAACCTACTATACAGTGTTCTGCCACATTAGGTTTCCCTAATAATCCATGGGAGGATGTGATCAAGATCTATTACTGCCTCTCGATGTGGACGTCACCAAATTCTGTGAAGGAGCTGTAGTGGCAATTCGCTTTGCTGTTTGCAGGTGTTTAAATCTGTATTTGGAAAGCCTTGCTGTACTAACTGGGCTTCAGAACTGTAAGGAATCAAAGGATGTCTCGTGTCTTCTAGGAAATGTGGATTTTTTTTTTTTTTTTTTTTTGTCATCTTTAGATCCTTTTATGGCCATTTTCAGAGCGAAATAAGAGGCCTTCAGTCATTTCGTATTCTGCTGAATCTGACACTTAGAAATGTAAACGTGTCTATCAGAATGCCATTAATTGAGAATAATAAATGTCCCTTTATATGCAAAGTCTTTATATAGAGGTGACTCCTGCTGCGATTCCTAAAGGCATTTTTCCTTCAAAGCACAAATATATCAGCACTTAAAGCAGCATTTGATATCCTCTTGCTGTTCCTGCAGCCTGAGCCTCTGCATTGCCGTGGCTTATTTTTCTTCTCTCGACACTTTACAAGGTGTGCTATATTCAAACGTGGACCTTCTCTGCAGAAGTGTCCATGAATTAATGGAACTCAGAAATAGGCAGTGGCAGTTTTACAGAAAGTCCCAGAATTCAGAACTGGCTTGTCCTTTGGCAAACAGAGGGCGAGGGAAAGGGACCAATGCAGCCACATAATAAATGTAATTAGTGGAACAAAGTTGGTGCCCATTTACCCCAGTGGAGCTGATGAGGACAAGTTGTTCTCTGCCACCACTTGCTGTGTAAGAACAGCTTTTGTGTGCAGTCTGCTCATGCAGCTTGGAGCTTGTGTAAAAGTGTTAAAGCATCTTGAAGGATACAAACTGTATCTGCAAGCTACTTAAATACATAGCCTTGGAGAACAAGGTCTGTAGGTTTTTAAGTAAAGCTCTGTTGTAATTTCAGACTCTCTTAATAACCTTGATGCATACCAGCCTGGTAAGATTCAATACCTCCTCTTTAAGCTTCTTTTTTTTCTCCTTCCTTGTTAAAAATTCCATGCACCTGGGCAAGAAATTACCAGCTTGACCCTTCTAATTGTAAGACTTCTAAGATGTTGGCATCCCAAAACAGGGGGACAGTGGCTCTTGTGTGACGTGGCAGGAGCTTTTCCTGGGTGTGCGAGAGTGGTTCTAGATTGCAGAAATGCTGGGGAAATTAGCGCTTCACAGTTTAGGATGAAAATGAGGTAAACCCTGTTCATGACGAGCAAAAGTGAGTAATGATTTTAATATATTAAGGTGTAAGAGGTGGGGGCACAGGATCGCTCTGATTTTATCATGTGGAATGGGAAGAAGTGGTCCCTTGGTTTAACTCTTCACTGCCCTCAGAGGAGGGTAATGTGCAGGTATCCATGCTGATTCAGACCTTAACAGGGTGATATATAGTGTTGCAAGGTATTGGTTCAAGTAAAGCCACCAAATGGAGCTGTGATGAAGACATCCATGAATTGCACACCGAAGACTGATCATTCTCTGGTGATTATAATGCAGAATATCTGTCTTAAATGCTAACTAACTTCCAAAATATTGCTCTGTGTGCTGATAGTGTGATGCTAACTGTGGGATGCAGCTTTACCATTTTTTATGCTCTGTAACAAAAAATACGAGCTCAGGGGTATATTAGTATGATAATACATTAACATAAAGTACACCTTTTTCTGGCAAAAATAGGCATTCCTCCCACCACAACTGAAAAGCAGAGAGGATACTGTCTGTGGAGGTTTGCATATTGTACTGCAAGTGTATTTTGACACTAGAAACTGAAGAAATGGGAAACTAGATATGTCTGGGGAGTAACTACTAATCTAAGTGTCAGGTTTGATACTGGCAGACTCTGTGGAACCAGTAGCTCAAATCTCCGGAGGGCTGGCAGAGCCCTTGACCTTCGCAGCAGCAGATGAACTGTTGTTATTGCTGAGGGTTGACCTCGGCGAGAGGGACGGTCAAATCTTAAACATGGAAGTGGTGCCTGTTTTGCATAGATCAGGATGTCTCAGAGCACTAATACACAGGAAGAGTTTCCCCTGATTTTCTTGGCCATTTAAACAGTGCTGTCTGCATGCTGCCTGTTGGCTTCACTTCTCGCTGGAGATGGCCATGTTTCATCCCTCCGGTTGTCTGTGGTTGCAATATGGGGGTCTCTAGGCAAAAGATGTGCAGTGTCAGCACTGGATGCGTATTTTAAAAAATAAAATTTTCTGATTGTTCAGGCTGTAGGAATAGTTTGTGGTGGAGCTCATTAAAAAAAAAAGTAAATATTCTGGAGGTACCCCACTTGCATCGTTGGTGATATCATATAAAAGTGACAAGTTTTTGCTTCCCAGAAGTCAGTGTGTCAGTTGTGAAATCAACCGTAGGCCTTTGAACACAAGGTAAGTGTCCATCACTTAAAGTTGGCCAGCTGTCCTACTGACAGACTAGAGAGAGCCTAGCAAGTCCAATGTCAGCCCAGCACCATCTTAGTGGTGGCACATACAGGGAGAAGCTGAGGGAATCGGGTTTTCCAGCCTGGAGAGGAGAAGGCAACGGGGAGATATCACCGCTATGGGGTTCAGAGACAACTGAGCCAAACTATTCTCCAAGGGGAGCAGAAGCCCTCACCCGGGAGAGGAATTCGTGCCAGGCACTTCCACGGGAAAATAACCCGTGCCCCAGGCAGCTGTCGGCAGGGGCAGGCAGCGGGATGGTGGGACGGGCGGTGGGTGATACAGTGATGGTCCCAGTATGACACTGGGAGGAGGAACGGGCTGTCAGCTTCCCAGGCTGTGTTGGCTTTCAGCGCAGATCTGCCACTCCTCTTGTGCTGCCTGATGGACCTGTTTGGGACTGCGGCCAGGTTTCAGCTGCGGTAGGTTTGGGAATGAGGTGAAAATAAGGCTGAACCTGCATAAAAAGTGAGAAATCTCTGGAGAAGTCTTCAGCTGTTTAATTCTCCGAAAGCAGTGGCAATTGCACACCCGGCAGTTGCTGTGAAATTGCTGCTACGGATAACCAAAAATGGGATAGATTTTTTTTACTTGAACTTTGGGGTATCTGAAATGCAGATATCTATTCTTTTTCACCCGATTCCTCTTTGTAAGCAGTTCAGTTAAGGATTCAAATGGATCTTGGGTTTTGCAAATGCTCATTCACATACTTCCATTAGGTATTAGAACCGGAGCAGATGTTGTTTTTCCTTATCAGATTTTTGGTTTGCTGTGAATTGGGAATAAGTACACTAGTGGTATATAAAGATGAAGTAAAATAAATTAAGATTTCTGTATGCACATTATCACTTCAAATACTGTTAGCACTCAAAAAAAAAAAAAAAAAAAAAAACCCCCTACCACTTGAAGTAACAAATTACTCATCTTACGCTTTGCTGTGGCAGATCATGGCTTGCTTTAAAGTAACATTCTTTTTTCCTGTGCTTAGATAATTTAGACACTCCTCTGAAAAGAGGTACCACATGGAATGCAGTAGAGTTGAGGTACATTGGAGAAAAGGATTACATTTTGCATGTGGAAGCAATCAATGTAGGCTATAGATAAACGACATGGGTTTAGAGCGATCATTGCTGCTACAGCTTGATTATTTTTCTCAGGGACAGGCGCTGACTCTCTCCTTCCTTTGAAGAACTACTGTACTCTTGTCTGCACCATATTTTATACAGCATTTGTGCTGACTTCTGTTCTTCCACTTCCTATCCGCCTCCCTTTCTCACCCAAGAGCAGGATGCTGCAATCATGTAACTTCTAAGTCTTCAGCAGTGGCAACAGGCCGCTACAACAGGTTATGACAGGGGCACCCTATGGCCTATGAAAATACCCATATCGTGCACTTCATGCATATAAAAGCGTCTGTTCCAGAGCTTTAAAAATGAGGGTTGCAGAGAGGCTGATGTGGTCTTGGGAGCAATCAGAGCTAGGAATAACGTAGGGTTGTTCAGGAGCTCTTTAGGTTAATAAGCAAATGTTTGTAGCTGTTTCCTCGCTGAAAGGTGTGCTGAGAGCGAGCTGGGGTTGTTCCCTTGACCTGTGCAGCAGAAAAGAGGAGGGCATGGCAGGGCTGGAGCCGTGTGATGGGAAACCAAGGCTTGCTTCTTGTGTTCCAGCTAGATGTCCAACCATATTTCTCGAGTACTGCATTCGCTTTATGAAAAGGCAAGGCAGGGAAAGAAGGAGTCTAATACGATTTGGAAGTAATAAAGTGGACTTTGCAGCAGTCCTGCCCTTAATGACTTTTATTCTCACAAACCCGGTTTACAGATATTTATAGTCTGTGAACTTTTTCTTGAAATACCAAAATATTTGTAGCTATTTTCTTTTTTTTCTTTTGAGGGGGAATGAATTACCTGGTGTCATTTGACACTGGTGGATATGTTTCTTTGATAAAGAGCAAATTTTCTTTAGATTCAGTTTCTTGAACTCGTAGGAGAATGTATAGCATTGAAATGCTAGGAATTCATCTAAATAGCCAGTGTGAGGTGAAAACACTCCCTTCACTCTAATTGGCATGGCCCAGTGAAAGCCAGCTTGTGGGCTGCCTCCCTCGCCAACTGCCCAGCCTCGTGGCAGATTGACATAATTCCCCCGTCCCTGGGGAACCATAATAGAGCACTCCCTGAAGTGCTCAAAATCCTGAAGGGAAATTGGGTTCTCTTTTTTTTTTTTTTTTTTTTTTTGTTTTAAATGGGGTTTCTGGAGTGCTTATGTTCATCCAAAGGACTGGGGGCTATTAAATAGAGGGGGTTTTAAAGGTTTTTCTAATTGCCACACTTCCTCCTTCTCCCCCCCTTTTAAGTGGCTTTGGACAGTTGCAGAACTTTGATTTTAAATTTGTCTAATCTCTGGAGATATCTAGGTAGCGAAAACTATTGTAACTGAAAATGGGTCTGATTTTTTTCTCCTTTCTTTCGTTTTAATAGATATGTTTAGTCTACTTTAAAAGCTTTCTGGAGAACCTTTTATAAATGGCTAATTTAAGCTTGTCAGGTTTTAATTATAATCTCTCTATACACAAGTTAAGATGCTTAATGCTAGTGAAAAGTTCTGAATACAAAGCAAACCTGTGTCAAGTTGCAGAGTACTCTTACCCATCTTAATTGCTTCTGGTCTGAACTTTAACCTTAACTCTCCCATCTGTCTTACACATTCCCTTCTCTCATCACAACCACTTTCTTTCTGTAGAGTGCTGAGGATCTGTCTTAATTCTGCAGGATTTTTAGTCCGGCAAAAACCTGCCATCAGGCTGTGGATGTTCAGCTCCTTCTTTATCCCCCTGCAGCATGATGCAAGTTCCCGGAGCGCAGCCCTGCTGCCCCGTGTAGCCCAGAGTATGTCCTTACCCCTCCTAGAATGGGACTGCTATAGAAGCTATAGGAGAAGTGCCTTGGGTCCCGAATGTCGTGACAACTTCTGGTCTCAGTTAAAATATCCTCCCAACAGCATCAGTAGGGCTTTTTGTTTGCAGTTTTTTTATGGGTGTTTTCTTAGGTAGTTTATTTCTTTTTAGAACTGTTGTCTGCCTAATTTTCTAGCCATGACCCAGCCTTTGTGGGAAAGGCTAGTTGCATCTTTTTCTTAGATAAGAACGAGTTTCATTCAAGCTTAGAAAATTAGCCTTGAAAATAGTCAGTCAGTGCAGATTCCTTCTGGAGAGTGCATTTAAAAGTTTGAATCCAAAATTGATTTGGAAGTACTCTAATCTAAAATAACCCTGATGTTAGCATTGTTGTGCGCAACTCCTGCTAGCCCTGGTGTTCCAGTTCAGCGCACTGGCACACAGTTCCCTGATGCTGTGAAATTGAGACTCATCTGGAGATACAGACTTTTCTAAAAAGGATTGCAGGGCACTTAAGACTCCTTATTTCATTAGTTCAGTGAAGGAGTTCTTCTCAGCTGTCGGGAATCTCATGATGAGGTGGACGAAAACTGAGCAAATCAAGCGGTAGAGACTCCCATGGAAATGGAGCGGAGGAAGAGCTGCTCAGTAAGTTTTTTGGCCCAGAAGTGTAGCGGGTTTGGAGCTGAAAGTTAGTGGTTTAGAATTTCTTTTTAGTCTGAGGTTTGAGGCAAGGCATTAGTAGATACATATCCGGGCCAGACTTCAGGAGGTACATTTCAGGAGGCTTTTGGTTCTACACACTGGGCTAGGTCATATGCTATTTTTTTTTCATCGTTTTTAACCAAGTGTAACCATCGGCATCTTCACATCTGTTGGTGAGAATTAAATGGAGCATAAATAACTGAATTGAAGAGCAGACTTCCACTTTAAGGGGGTCGGTTGCTGCATGAAGCAGTGGAAATGATCTAGAGGAGCAGGATGCATTGAGGAAAAGAGTGAAGTGTGAGTACCATCCAAAGTGCAGGCAGCAGGTCATAAATTCTTGTAGTGGTGGTGGTCTGAAATTCAAGGAATAGGATTAGAGAGCTACTGCAGGTTAATGAAAACGGTTCCCTTAGGATCAGCTTGAATTCAACTCAGTGGTCAACCGTAAGAAGAGGAATGTCTTGTGCAATTCCAACTTCTCATCCATATTCTGAAGACTGCGATGCTCCTGAATGCTTAATAGAGTAGAATATGCTCTGTTACGGTATGTTTCATATGACTTCTAAGATGCTTTAATGCAAACTAAATGTCATGCTGACTTGCCCCAAACCCTTAGTGCTCACTTTATTCTGGAATATATGGTGAACTGCAGCAGAGTTTTCAAAGCCTTTCTGGGGCATTTCACAAAAAAAGAAACACAAGAAAAAAAAAAAAAAGTCTTGCAATTTTACTTGGGTCTTTCCTGTTGTCCAGGGTAATAGTGCTTAAATCCTGTCTCTATACGTCACCTCAAAGGAACTCATTATAGAATGAGTATACAACAGCTCATGCCAAGAAACCACTTTTAATTCTTATCAGCATAATTTCTTGTAAAGAAGGGTAGCATTAATGGCCAGCTGTGGCTTGTGAGCCCTGACTTAATCAGTTGTGAGTAACAAAAATTAGTTTGAGGCATATAGTTACTAGCCAACTGCAGCTATAACAAATGTTTAATGAACAGTGTTGCACTGGGGTCTGTATACCTTTCCCTGTGAATGAAAGGGGAAATGGCCAAGAGCAGGACTTTCTCTGTCCTAATTGTGGTAGCAGAATGGGGTAGAGTAAAATCTGTGGAAGCAAACTGTGGCTAAGTAAGGCTTAAGCTAGACCGCAGTAAACAGAAGAACAGAAGCAATGAAAGTATTTCGTCTCTGCTTTCTGTGTCTTTTCTATCTTCATGGCATTAAGAGAACAACAACTTTAGTTGGTATTATTTGCAAGATACAGCAAGTTCTTTCTGACAAACTTCACCCTGCCCTTTTTCTAGTCGTGAAATATTAAGCTGCCGGATCAGCTGAGTGAGAAGGGTGCTGTGCTCTCTGGGGTCAGCGGTGGGATGGGAAGGATGGTTCCAATTGTTGGTAGGCTATTCTTTGTATAGACATCGAGGGTCTTTGTTAAACTGCATGCAAGACCAGGATATCCAGGGACCTCCTGTAGTCTAAGCATCTGCATTACAGAAGTCATGGGCTTTTGTCTGGTCATTCTCAGACAGGAGCTGTAATTGAGCAAAATGCACTCCTGTCCTTTTTCTGGCTCCTGCTAGAAAGGGCAAGGCAGTGCTGGTTTACCATCCCACTCAAACTCTCCTCTGCCTCCCAACCACCTCTGGGTGGGCAAAGGAGTTTGGAAGGGAGCAAGGCAAACCTTTTAGGAGCTGGGAGTAGGACTTTCAAAGTAATTTCAGGCCCCTGAAGTCTGGCTAGGCATTGCTGTATTGACTGCAGGTGTAGTCCAGATAAAACCAGTAAAGTTGCACTAGATGTGAACCGGTTTTGGCACCTTTTCTGAGACATGTTCATGAACAGCTGAAGCTTACCAAAGCACCTCCACAAATTCATGGCTTTCCTATGTTGCGAGCGTTGCAGGAGGTTGTATAGTGACATTCAAAACTTCGGAGCTTGCAAAAGGTTAGGGTATTGTTTATATCCACAATGATACAAATTTGGCTTCCAAAATCAGTAATTATTTATTGGTTACTTGTGCAGTGATCACCAATGCAAAACTGAGATTGAGAGTCTCCACACCCGGAGACTTAACACGGAAACTTGGGACTGTGACCACCGTGGCCCCTCTCTTATACAACAGGAAAAACATACCACTTTGAAATATTGAGGCGGGGGGGGGGGGGGGGGGGCTCTCTTAACCTTGGTTTTTCTTCGCTACTTTCATGAGACAAAATTCCAGTCTGCTTTATTTTTTAAGTCAGCAAACTGATTATATATTGTAAAAGATCAGTGTTTTCATGGGTGAGTAGTAATTACTGAGTAATGGCTTAAAACATTTCCTGAAGGAACATAAAGCTGTTTTTAAAAGTCAAGAGTACATTAAAAGGATTACCATGTAGATTTGATTTTTAGATAACACTAAAATGGATCCCAAATGGACTTACGAAAAGGGATGCTATCTCTTTAATGGAAAGTGCATGGTCTGACAGCTCAGCATGCAAATGGTCCTACAAAGGACTGTCTGTTGTGTTTTTTCCTTTCAACAAGAAGAGAAGGAAATAGCTCTCCTTGCCCTTCTCCTTTCAACTTTTAATAGCAGATGGGTTGGTCTGGTTTTGCTAGGGAAGGGAGAAAAGGCTAGGTTTGGGGAATAACTGCATCCTTCTGAATCACCAGAGAAGTGTATTTCACAACTTCTAGAATGTCAGCAGCAATTGGATCTCTTAGACGGATTGCATTAAGTAGACAGACTCCCTCTGCATTCTCTAGAGGTGAATCTTTACTCGTCTCTTGGAAATGAAGAAAATACGCAAATAAATTATAGTCCTTGTATATTTATTGTACTAATCTTGTGCAGGGCATGAGCATCAATGCTTGGCTTTGCAGTAAGTTTGGACAGGGGCAGGAGGGGCTGTTAGTTTCATACTACAATAACTTGCAATCACTATATAGCGTTTGCTGTTTCAGAGTTGCCAGCACAACTTTCTGGTGATTGATGGTGTAAAATATGCTTTCGGCCTGAGTAGGATTTCTTCGAGAAACATTTAAAAGAGTATATTCATATTTCATTAAATACAGAGCACCAGGATTCCAAATTCTTTTGTGGTATTGCACAAATTATTATAGGCTCCAAAAGTCTTGAGAAATTTCTATAAGCCTGTGAAAGCTTTAGATTGGATAGTCATCATTGCCTGCATTAAGGCCTGTGACAGACTGCTTCATCAGTGTACACAGAGCAGAACATCAAATGGCCATTTGGCAGTGGGCACTGAAATTCTATTAAGGTTGCCGAAAGCTTAGGTTGACATTGTATATATCTGCAAAGAGACAGAAGAAAAGATGATGATGATGATCGTGCAATGATATAGTTCTATTCTCCTTAAAATATTCACATATATAGCGTACCAAATCTGTCAGGGTGATGTTAATGTTTCACTGCTAAACCTGAGCTCTGCTACATCGCACATCTTTGCTTATGTCTTGAAACCTCAGTAATAATATGTTAAACAGTGCATTTTAACTGGAAGATGAGAACTGTGTAGTATTTCACGCGTGCCTGGAAATAATTGACTTGAGTTTTTACTTCTCAAACAGTCTTTGGGATTTTTGACTTGATATAGGGTTTTTCTATTTGATTTTCTTTGCTTTTTGAAAAGGGGAGGAACAAAAACCTCCCTGTATTTAACATTGGTACATAGGTTATTCTTCAATGAGCTGGAGAGCAAAGGATGAGTTCTTACCTTTGTGGCCATTTGACTCGGAAACTCTTTTTCCATTGGGTTGCTTTGACACCCACCCCCCTGAATAGAAAACTTAAGCTTAGTGTCTTTTCAGTGGTAACCTGCAAATTGATGGAATATTGAGGAATACAAGATAAATTTCAGGCTAGTCATCCCTAATAATAATTTTCTCATCTGTGATCTTATACTGCTGGAAAGCTGGTTTGAGGGTAGTGTCTCCATTGCCAGACTTTTCTTCTACTACAGACACTGAAGGAGGGAACTTGCCACCTAAAATCAGGACCTTTGCCAGACTGTAGGATGCTAAATTGTGACTAATTTAGAAAACTTGATCAGAATGTTCTCAGACTAGGTTGAAGGTGGAAGAAATTTGCATGTCTTTTTACTGTTCCCAGGGCTTCAAACAGTAAAAATGGATTTTACTGAAACACTACATGTGCTAAGAATAAGCTTTGGACATACGCCAATTATGAAAAATTAAAGCTCAAACAAGCATATTTTACGAGCACAGGGAAAAGGTTGCTTACCGGAATGATTTATAGAAACTGTTTTGCCGCAACAATTCTTATGGTTTGCGTTTGGTCCTGCCACCATGTGTTCCTTTATAGCTACAGGTTGTCCTCTGGTAAGAGCAACTCCATAACAGAGTCTTAAAGCAGGTACTGGAAGCCTCAAAACTTTTGGGGAAAATGAAAATCTAGATTCTAACCCTAAACCTTGGTCCTGCTTCAGAACACTACCTTGGTACAGATTCAAATGATGCGAATGATTATTTTGGGTATCTTGGTCTATCTGAGCAAATGGCTTGAAAACAGGGTCTCTGCATGGGAGATTGGAGGGGTGGCTAAGCCACTCATGAAGCTTTGGGTCACTTTTAGGCAGCTGAAACTGCCAGGGGACACTAGACTCTAAAATACGGTTCTCTAAAGCTTGTTCTGAACTGTAGGGCCAAAAAAATTGCGGCATTACTGAGAGGAGGACTATAGCATTGTTAAAATAGAAGTAGTGACCAAAATGTTGTTTCTCCTATTAACTGCCCTCTCCAACTACTTTTTTGCCATGCTTGGGAAATTTGTTCAGTAATGATTCAGAGAAAGAATACCACAAATGAATTGCTAAAGCCACTATAAAAATCATCTGCTGTATATTGCAGCATGAAACTGGAAATGAAAAAAGACGGTGGTTACTCATTGAATAATTTTGATGAATGGTCTAAGGCTTGTTCATAAGCATTTAGTTGCAAGTACTCGGTGTTCCAAATGTAACATTTTACTTGGATATACAGATGACATGATGAGTTTCACCTTGCTGGCCATAATTCTTCAAATGAAATTCTTGGTGAAGATGCCCGAGACGGCGTACTCGCAGTTCAGTGGAAGTGCATGGTTTAACTTGTTTCGCAGGGTATAATATTCATAGAAGGTGAGTAATACAATACTGGGAACACAAAGTGAGTTTCTTTTTAAGGGAATGAAATTCACTGCATCTTTTTGGCAATGAGTGTCTGCATTTACTTAAATGGGTGATGCAGGGCTGTAATGCTTTTAAATGATATCAGATCCTCTGATAAAAGACATAAGACTGCAGCTTATTTATTGTGATGAGACAGGAGTTAATAAGATTACTCCTACTCTTCAGTTACTTTTTCATCTTTTGCAGCCAAATGCTAGGGTTTTTGTTAGCAGGCAAAAGGAGGTCAGCTCATTTAAGGAGTGTTGATGCTAGAAATAAACATTTTTTCCCTCAAGTGGAACTCGGAAACCTAGGCTCAATTGCCCAACTGCCAAAACTCTGGTCTTTAAACCAGAATTGCTTTTAGCACTGGAATGCTGCATCCCTATAATAACCACTTACATAAATCACACAAAAAATTAAAATATATATATATAAGAAAGAAGTGTAACATAAACCTGCCATAATTGTGGTCTTTGGCAGAATGGTTGTTCAGAAATGTGGTAACTGTGTCTGAAAGGCACTGCTCAAGCAAGAATTTGTGGTGGAGAATAAAAACATAATTCCAGTAGTATGTTGCACAAGGTGCTGTACAACTGCATAGGAAGCACTGCGCTGGAGTGGTTGTCACAAACCTTCCTGAGTAGATGCATTTTTTGTGTGTGTGTGTGTGTAGTTACCTGCTTTGTTGTTGAGCAAGCTTTTATGGAAAAAGTAGCTAATCTGAGGAAAAGTTTTGGTTTGTTTTTTTTTAAAAACAACAACAAAAACCCCACCAAAAAACTTGCAGAGGGAAAGGGTTAAAGCCATCTGCCTGAAAGCATTGTGTAAAACATACACACAGTGTTGGGGAAATAAGCCAATTACGTGTGCTTCACAGGAGGTGGGGGACTGACCTTTGTGTATAATTAGTTCTTTTATTTAAAGCAAAGATTTTGAATAGAATAACTAATTAGCTGTCATAAATGGCAAATTGAAGATTTTGGCCAGATTCCTTGGGGAGTGTGGGAGGACGTCCCTCCTCCCACCCCGTACTGTACGCTCTGGCTCTCCTCATTAGGGCTGTTTTTAGTTCTCTGCAGCGGTAATGAGGAGTGCAGTGGCGGCACTTCTCGGAGCCCCTCTAACAAGGCATGAAATGCAGGTGGAGGAGAACCGCCTTCAGCTCCCGACGCTTTCCCTCGGCACATGTGGGTGTCGCGGAGGGCTCGGCTGGGAGCGGGGGAGGCTGAGAGGGGCTGCGCGAAGTTGGAGGGGGGTCTGAAAAGTCCCAGTGGTATCACCTGCGTTTTGTGCTCTGGACTTGACTGTATAAAATACAGGCAAGCTGCAAAGCCTCGAGGCATATATCATTAGCTAGCAGTCCCGCATTACTCTTTCAGACCAATTAACCTTTAGAGTTGCATTAAAGAAATTAGGTGGTGAACTTCTATGCTTTCAGAGGGGACCAGTAGGTCTCTTGCAGACCAGAGCACTGCAGAGCCGTACGCCGTAGGACCATTGCAGATAACTGTTACTTAAAAGGTCTACCATTTATAAAAAGTTCCCAGGCTCTCTTGGAAACGAGGCTTTATGAACAGTGCCCTTAGAGGAACTGCAGCTGATTGCTGTGTGAATAGAAATATCAGTAAAATGGCTTAGAAAAATTTAGAGGTGTACTTAGTGGACACTTGTGTTATAAAGCCAGCTGAATAATTTTACAGAAAGACCCCGACTGAGAAGATACAGGCTGATTAAAGCTAGTTTGTCCGACTGTGAACAGAGGTAAAGTTTAGATTACTCACTACAATAACAGCCTCTTTTGACACAGCCATAAATTTCAGTATGTCCAGAGGTGGTGTCTATAATTTTTTAATGTGCATTGGAGCTCCGAGCACTCAGAACAGGCTTTGTTTTGTATTTACCAGCAGCAAGTCTATTAAGTTGTAAAGGGCAAAGAAGGGAGTGTAGGTAGCCAAAATTAGAAAGGCTTCATGTACTGTTTCTAAGAAAAGATAGCAATGGATGGCTAGCAACAGGAGAGGAGAGAGTAACTTGATGATACTTGCAGAATTTGGTAATCAATCAGCATTCGCTTTGTGATCAACTGTTTATACGGGTGAGTGTCCAGCTGTTAATTTTTCTATTCCTGTGACACTACTTCTCATTTTCTAATCCTCACCCACAGAGCACACATGGAATTTGTCGAAGGTGAGCCCTTTGTTTCTTGACAGCCCCGGTTAGACACCACATGCCCCTGGTCAAATTGAACTAGGTATCTTGGCATTTCTTGGTAAGTACTGGGGAAAAATCTACATAGAGAAATGAAGCAGCATCGCCGTCTTGCAGCGGGGAAATTTCCAAAAAAGAAAGCGCAGCTCCCCAGGTGCTTGGGGTTTGCTGGAAGGGAGGCAGGAGGAGGAAAGTGGGGTTTGGTGTTGGCTGTGTCCTCTCTCTCTGCAAGCCTGCGACCGTGAAAGGGGTTAAGCTTCTGAGATGCTGCTCTCTTGTTGCTTGGAAATGACATGGCAAGCATTCGAGGAACCCTTGCTGATCAAGTTTGGCAGTTTTTGAAATTTTGTTTCACGCCTTGCCTGCTGTGTCAACTCACCAGCTAATTGCAGCTGCAACTTTCTGTAGTGGCGTGCGTGCTCCGTGCAGACTGGTTGGTTGGGATGTCGGAGGGAAGCCTCACAGACCAAAATGTAATTTCAAAACACTGAACCTGACCAGCAGAGGCTGACCTTGCTCGTTATTATCTGAGTGGGAATAGCAGCTTTGAACATCATATGATCTCTGAAACGGTACCTTTTTTCATTAGAAAGCCCCCTGCTGAACACTGACCAAATACATAGCTTTTTTTCCTTGCTTAAGGTACTGTTTAAAAATATATATATCTGTTCCTTTGCTAGTTATTAGAAGAAAATCAAAGTGTTTCATTCCCCTTATTCGCAGAAACCTCTCATAAGACAATAGTGTGCTTGCAATAGCGGGGAACTGAGATGGCCGCGGTGAGCGAGGGCTGCCAGGGCCACAGATGGAACAAGAACCGCCACTACAGCCAGCCCACAGCTCTCCGGGCCTGCTTGCCACCGCAGGAGACCCTCCTAACCTGCCAAACTGCCCTTACTGAGCAAACCAGCCCCTCCTAATGGTCCAGCCAGGGTTTCATCCCTGTGCAGCTGCCCTTGCACTTGACCGTGCTGCTGTTGGAGTGGACCCCTCGCTCTGGGTGAGGGCAGCTGGAACTCTGAAAGGGCACGGGTTTCAAAAGCGCTCGAGGGCCTTGGGAGGTCCCATCTGGCTGAAGATCTTGTACTTCTGAATTGCAGAGATGATCTCAAACCCCACCCATGCAGCAGTTTTCTTGCGAGGGGCTTTAAGAGGCTCTGGTTATCTAGAATCTGCATTTTGAAATCTGCAGCAGCTCCAGATGCAGGATCCTCAAGTTACCTAGATGAACCTTGCAAAAGAATGGTATGATGACCCCCCTTGTAAGAAATCCTCTTCTGCCTCCAAGGGTACGCAGCTCACATTTAGAGAGCATGTTCGGAGGGTGGTGATGACTCACTGGTGTCTAAGGCTCCTATCTTAAAATATAATTTGCACATCTAGGTCTTAGTTTTCATAGGTGCGAACTATTTTCTTTCATCACCGGTACTGATCTTACACAGTTTGCAAATGAAAATTCGTGTATGCACCCTTCTCTGCCTCAGAGTAAGGCAGTCTCTTCTCACGATATAGTGTTTTCCTGGCATGGAGTCAGAGAGAGCATGGGATGAAGGCTTTAAGTTTTCTGAAAAAGAAATTACTTGAAAAGTGAAGCTTCTCTTTGCTCTGAAATGCACTCTGGGGAAAAAAAAAAAAGTGCTGTGTCCAGAACCACAGGGCCACTTCCCTCGTTCTTGTAAGAAACTCTCACCAGGAGCACAGGACTTCTGCCGTCTGCCCTCCAGCACCCGCAGTATACTGCGCTTCTGACACTTCCCTGTCTTTTCCCACTTTCCAAACGTGCGGGTGTTTCTCTGTGGCTGTGTATGCAGAATTTCTCTCGGGAGCGTTAAGGGTTGCATATGTGGCAGCCAAACACAGATTTAAGTTTTCACTTAATTATTGCATATTTGTCACTGGCGTCAAAAGGTTAGTTGTATCGACTTTGCAAGCGGGTTTCGAGTGTGCCGTGGCAAAGAGCAGGAGGGCTCTTTAAGCCTTAAAGAGTTTTTGAATGTTACTTGACCTGTCTCCGTGCTGCTGAGACCACTTTGATAACAAATGGATCAATACCTCGCTGTTTGTGTAGAGGTGTCTTAAGTGCTATTGTCATCTGCTTGCAGCTCTGACAAAGCAATTATTACTGTAGGAGTGGTGGGTTTTACGTGTGCTGACCATTAGCCACTGTCAGGTGACACTGGCTTTTAAGGAAAGCAGCAAATGTCACTTATTACAGTGGCACTGACTCGGTCCTCTCCAGCTAAGGGACTGTTAATAATTCCATTATCAAGCTGCTACTTTCTGGGACATCAGCGCTTCTCACAGAAATGGTGGCTTAACTTTATGTAAGAGTATATAACCAGTGACACCTGCTACTGTAGCCAGAGTGTCCCCTCTCATCTTCTCTGCATTGGTTAAGCCCACGGCATGCTCGTTACAGGGCCAGCATTGTCATTTTTAGTGATTGACACTAGTAAAAATAAAAATCAGTAAGAAAGTAAAATCAAGACTCTAGAGAAAATGGGATTCTGGCGTCTCAGTGAGTTCGTTTCTTCTTTCATCATCTCCTGTCCTCTTCCTCCCCCACAGCACAGTCCTTGTTTATTTTTCCACCTTGCCTGTGGATTTCATAAAATCCTCTCCTGTCTCCCTCTTAAACTGAGAAGGGCGACAGGTCTCACACCCATGTCAGTGCTCACCGTGGAGGCACCAGCTGCGCGGAGGAGAGGAAAAAGCTGGAGACAGCAATGTGAGGAAGGTGGCCACGGCAAGTCTCCACCAGCCTAGTGACTTGTATCACCACCTCACACCCAGCTAGCTCATGCTTGCTTTGCAGTCCCAGCAGGGATTTCCAGGGAGGAAAAAACCTCCTGGCTTTTTACTACCTTCTTCAGCGGTCCAAGAGGAAAAGGAAAGCTCTCCTTTGCTTAAGGAGGGTGGCTCCACTAGTGGTAGAGGGCCACTGGTTGGGTTATTCTCAGCAGTCCGCAAGGGCTTTTGAATAACATTTCTAGCTTTCACTGAGGCCTCTGTGACCAGCGGGGTTCGCAAAAGAGGAAGAGCAGTGGTATACCACATCTTTTTATACCCACTCCTCTCCTTTCCCCATCAAGCTTGATCCAGCCAAGATGTTGGACTGGGGGTACGTAGAGTGATGACCCTTCTGATCTTTGTAATTGCCTGTGGCAGGTAATTAACAACACAAGGGTACTGGTAATGAGGGGAAAAAAACAAATGTTGAAATTGCAGCCAGTTTATTCTGCTGCAAGATGTTAATTAAAAAAAGTCTGGTGCTTTGTATCAGCCCTACCCTTAGGAAAAAGGGCTGTGTTCCTGCAAGTGTCGCACTCCCACTTAACCCGCGACAGCAAATGAAGTTTAAATTCCTTTGACTATCAGCTCCTTGCAATGTGAACTCCTTGTAATGAAACCAGCGGCAGTATTTGCCCCCAGATATACCTATAGCTCACAGTGCTACCCCAAATGCAGGCAATCTATTCAAGCTGTTTGGATATCTTCTAAACGAAACGCTTTGTTTGCGTTGCAGGTGTGCCGATGTTATCCGTACAACCCAAAGGGAAGCAGAAGGGCTGTGCTGGCTGCAACCGCAAGATCAAGGACCGGTACCTGCTGAAGGCTCTGGATAAGTATTGGCATGAAGACTGTCTAAAGTGTGCCTGCTGTGACTGTCGTCTCGGAGAGGTTGGATCAACTCTTTACACAAAAGCGAATCTCATTCTTTGCCGCAGAGATTACCTGAGGTAAATAGAGGAACATAGTGTGGGCTCTTCCCAAAGCCTCTCAGTGCGCTGCCAGCTGTTTGTCTTTCTAAACCTCTACTATGAAAACATGTACTTGTGCATGGTCAGCCCTGCCCAGGAGAGGTTGGAGTTTCTTCCTCTGTCTAAGCATGGCTTTTTATTTGCACTTAACATATTTTGTAGTCAGGGAGATGGAATCCTATTTTTAGGTCAAGGCAGAAGGAGGAGGGCATGACTTAACTATTATTATGAACCAACAAGAACAAACAGTGCTGGCTGAGAAAATTAGGAAAAGGCCGTTAATTCTTCTCACCTATCTTTGATGTTATAGTCCTGCATATTGACTGAGTCCTGACCAAACCTTTACTTTTTCTTTTTTAGTGATAGCTTTTACATGGACTTGTAGTGCTTATATTGAGTAAGGTTCCTCCCAAGGGGCTCTCATCTCTTCCCTAAGCAAACAGCAAAACACTCCAAAATTACAGATCAACTTCAAAAAATTTTTCCTCATGAGGAAGTCTGCAGAGACCATCACTAACTCCGAGTTAGAACTACCCTGTCAGTGTGTGTCTGCAACACATAACACATGGGACTTTTTGCCTGGTGTGTATGGGGGTTTTGTACAAAATACTTTATATAAACACAAATGAATTTTAATAAGATAGCAGGCCTAATGCAAACATTCTTATGAGGGTCACACTGCAAAACACTTTGAGTTTTGCTTTGTTTTTCCTTTGGAAGAACATACTTGATCTCCTGCTAATGTGTGTGTGTTCTTTTTTTTTTTTCCTAAAGCACTAATAGCATTTCTTATGCAACCTCAACCAGCGAACACATCTGAAGCAAAACAAAAACAACACGCCGGTTTAAGACAGGGAGGTAAAATGCTGTCTAACCTTGTGGTGTCCAGAGGCTGGCTAGATTAGTCTCAATGATCAGATGCTTCATGTGTTTCAAAGTAAAACATATTCCAAAAAATCTTTAGTAAATATTTTCTTAGTAAACTTGAACAAACAAGTTTCTCCTTCTAAAGATGAGAGATTAAGCACTGAGCCAAATAGAAGACATAAGTCTATTAGCTGCCATACGGGAGCTGCCACCTTGCCTTTCAGGCAGGCAGTGTACAAGAGCATCCTGCCCACATGAGGATTTTTGCTCGTGTTTGAGCTGAAACTCTCCAGGGCACACATGAAATGTCCCAGCAGAAATTCTGCCACACAGGCAGCAGTTGCAGGTCCACACTGACTTAGGTGGGATGTGTCCCCAAAACGTAAGTGAGCGGGAGCTTGGGTAAGGGTGGAACACATCTGAAGGGCAAAAGACAGGATAAGCAGCCTGTGGAAAAGGTGTGGCGAGGAAAGAGTTAACTATCTTCAATGTCATGAAGCAATTTTTTTACCTTACTTAAATCTGAGTATTTACTAATGCCAAAAGTCACTTGCTCTGGAAGTATCCTTAACCCTGTCTGTGCTAAGCTGAAAAAGCTGAGCTCCAGAAGGTTCTTTAACACAGATTTTTAACCCCAAATTAGCATTTTGGTTCTTCACTGACCCTCCTTCAGTTCAGCTGTACTCTTTCTGTGTGTGGACATAATTCTGATGTGTCGATGAAGAATATAACAGCTCTTGATCTTCACTTGTTGAGGATTCCGTACTTTCTTTTCATCATAGTATCACAATTGGGTCATGTGAGGTACTAATCACAAGGACCCCCAAAACCTCTCAGGAGAGCTTCTTCCAGGAATAGTCTTCCTTCCAGAAAGCATAGGGTGCATTAGTTTCTGGAATGTTTCTTTATACTTTACGTTGTTTATACTTTATCTTTTCTTTATCTTGTTTGCACCCAGCTTGCAAAGCGACCCAGGTCTCTCCATCAGTCATCCTCCTCTCCATTATTTATCACTTCTCTAGACTTTGTCATTTGTGCACTTGATAAACAGTGTGTGGGGGGGTGGTGTTTGTTTTTTAAATCTGACCTGAAAAATAGATATTCAGCATTACAGAACCCTACTAGAAATACTCAGCTGGGCGGTGATTCCCATTTACATTTGCTTTTTGAGACTTATGAGCTACCCCATGTTTTGTCCATTTAATGAGCACCGTATTGATTTTGGTTTGTTCTAGTTTCATAACAAAAATAATGTGTGGCATCAAATCAGGCACGTTAAAGTGCCGAAGGAGAGCAGTATTGATGCTGTTAAACTTAGAAGATCCTTTTTATCATTGCAGTTGTAGAGCATTTCTTTCTTTCTTTCTTTCCTTGGTTTATCCTGAGAATGCTGCTTTGAGGTGGAAAAGCTTAACCTGTGATCTTCTCGCTGGTCCCCAGATCGCACAACTTTCTGGGGCACACCAGAAGCCTGTGCTAGAGGTGGGAAAGAAGCCGGGAGTTGCAGACCCCAGGAAATGGTCCACGTCCCATCTTTGAGAAGAGACGGCAATTCATGACATGAAACACGGAAGGCAAGAGTTGGGGCTAGTGTTTGACCATGTCGGACAGCTTCTGTCACAGCAGCAGTTAAGCGTGGTCTCTGAAACCAACTTGTTCTGTGCCTGAAAGGGGTCTCGTAGCCCCTGAGCCTCCATTTGTCGAGTTAGAATAATCCCCGGCCCACCAAGGGGGGAGTCTGCTGCTCTTGGTGCAGCATGGTTAAATTGTGGAGGGAAGGCTTAGGTGGCCTTTCCTTTAAATGTTTTTCCCCTATCTGAATTTAGTCCATTATAGCAGCTTTGACCACTAGAAATATTTCTTAATTGTTTTTTTGTTGGGAAGAACAATATAATTGTCATATCTCAGGAAATCTGACCAAGACTCAAGTAGGAAGGAATAATATTAATTCTGTAACACAGTTGTTAACTAGCGTTCAGCTGTTTAGCCAGCTTTGCAGCTATGATGTTTTGTGTTCTCCCTAATAAGTAAATTTAGGTTTATACTGGTTTTGGGGGGGTTCTGCCGAACTTCTGAGTTCTGTTCTCCTGATGCTAAGGAACCCTTTCAGGGTCCTAGAATAGGAATAAGTGCACTGCTATGCAGTCCCATATTTTATGGAAGTACAAAGCAATTGTTTTACTTTAAAACATCTTCTGTTGCCTTCTACACGTAATATTTCTTTCTCTCTCAATTTTAACTATTAGTTCTATTAATAGAAGGAACTAAAGTTGCCATCACCATCTTCTCTACTGTCTGTTCACTCCTGGTAATTTGAATTTTTCTTCGTGGAGAATTACCCATTCCCATCATTATATGATTCCTTCACTGTAATAGTTTTATAGCCTCTATCCACATCTTTTTTTTCCCCTCGTTAAACAACTCACGGTATTTGTTCTACTAGTCAAATTTTAGCAGAATTCATTCCTGAAAATAAGTTTTCATACTTCAGACTGTACATGCACCATAAAGGGAGTACTTCATCTGGAGGACAGTCGAAGGCATTTATTGTCGGCCACTTCCTCCACATGCCTTTGAAGAAGAACAGGGTGGACATTGCATTGATATTTAGTAGGTCGACCATCATGTGAAAAATTAAAAGGTAGTCTGATTCTGCGCCCATAAATGTAAATATATGCATCTTTTCTATCTGAAGTCCAAAAGGAATATTGCTGCGTAATGACCAGGAGAAAAAAACGTGGCGTTTCCTAACCTGTTTATAGACCAATGTTTCTTTGAATTTGCTTGTGAGCTGATTGTGTTGTTTAGGAATACATGCTTCGTTACCTGGTGAGATGTGCTTTCCCCTCCCCTCGCTCAGTCTCCACCTACGAGCCCGCAGCGTGCCCGCTCCTGCCCGTGGGGGCTGCAGAGACCCAGCCGCTACCACCCGGCACCAGGCTCCCGCTTGCCTCGTGGCCGCAACGTATAGGTGCTGACCTATAGAGAGAAAGGGCTCCTGGAATATTCGGGGCAGCTTAGAAATTCAGCTGAAGCGGTCGTTGATTTGCAGGTCTGGAACCCTGCTCATGCCACCCCTCCTGCGGGCAGGGGTCGCTGGGCCGCGGCCACCGCAGGGATGGGGGGCCGCGATGGGCTTCTGGGCTCCTGCCCCCGGCGTGGGGCAGAGCGCCGGGGCAGGAGCG
>NW_010972609.1:11396795-11416158 GCF_000737465.1 Haliaeetus leucocephalus
CAGCGCAGCGGGCCGCTGGCGGCGTGCGCCGGTCCGCGGTGGGTTTTTAGAAGAAATCTTTCAAATGTATCTCAGGAGCTGCTAGCAGACCGTAGCCTGATCATTTGTTTCAAAAGATAAACTGTCGTCATTGCTTGTGAGGGAACATTTGTTAACCTTCACATTTCATAAAACACTTTCTTGCTCATTTTTTAATCATGAAAGATGAAATTGGATCTGGAGTTGTTATCCTTGCGGTATCACCTCAGTCTCCAGCTGTGTCTAGATGTATCTTTCGATACATTTCGTCTGAGCAAATAGATTTACCATTTGTTTCATAATCACAGTTCCAGCATTCCTACCTCTAATTATTTTCGATAAGCAAATGCTATTGAAGAAACTGCTTCTGGGACAGAGGAGCTTAGCACGCAGCTCAGATGGCTCCTCGCAGCCCCCACGCAGCAATGTGTGTTTGTTCCTGGGCGTAATTAAACATTCACCAAGCTCCAGTTCACAGGGACGGTTTGGGTGTTGCATCAGGATTTCCCAGGAGGAACTGACAACTTAAATTTCACTGTGAAGTGCTGATGAAGAATGTGATTTTTCCTTTCTACTCAGCATGGTGCCCTCACACGAGCGAAGGCGAGTCAGGCTCGCTTTGACAGGAGCAGAACTGTTGCTTCTGCATGTTTGATATGCTGGTGTTGGGAAAGATTTTCATCATTTAAACTGATTAGGGCCTTAATTAGACTCCAAAGAAAGCTCAAACGTGCATTAAAAAATGATGGCGAATCAGTAAGAGAGAAAGGCTTTCCGGGAAGCCCTGATGCTGTTCTCAGTGGATTTCATGGAAATTCTTTCACCCGACTTCCCACGTTTTGATCAGTGCTGCAACCTCAGCACTGCATCGGGGCTGCAGCCTGAGCGTGGCGTCGGTGCCTGCGGCAGGCGGAGCAGCCCTACGCGCCCCGTCCGAGGGACGGAGATGTCCCTTGGCACCGGCACCCCTCAGCACTGTCTGTGCCGTGCAGGCTTGGACGCCATCCACCCCGCGCAGCTCCCAGTCCAGACGAGTCACCTGCCCGCTACTGGGGTTTCCAGTTGCTGGATACTGGTTTTTGCTCTGCTCCGAATGCCCCAGTGGGTTCATTCTGTTAGTGAATCGCTTTGGGAGCCCTTTAGGTGAAGTGTTCCATATCTGGCAAATGTGCAGGGTTTCATTTTTTTGCGGGTATGAAAAGCGATCTTGCACAAACAGAGGCACCCTGCTCTCTGGCACAGGAGGACGAGGGCAAATACCCTCCTTCTGGTAGGCTTCCCCAAGCCGGTAACGAAGGCCCTAAGCCAAACCATTAAACCACGGTTGGACGTGTAAGCACAAGTCTTCAGGAACTGAGAAGCGCGTGCCACAACTAGCAGGATGTAAGTTAATCTACCAGAGACATCACTAATACTCTTAATGTAGCTTCAGCCTGCAGAAGCTGCAACACCTTTGAAGCAGCGAGGAGAGTCTTTGGGATGTTTTTCGGCCAGAGGAGCGTAGTGTGCACGCATGCACTGAGAGCGTGCCCTGCCTGCTTTTCAAGGGGCACATTTAGCATGGGAGAAGAGGTATAACTGCAGCATGGCTGAACAAATGGTATCTGCTCAGAGCCTAAAAATGTTGCTAAATTGAAGTACTGTTCTTGCATCGCAACAGGGAGCGTCTGGCATGCTATGTAGGATACCCTCACTTCTACGCTTGGTATCTATACAGATTAAGGAGGATTAATTAGGCTCAAAATACAATGTGTCTTGGCAACATTGCTGTGCTTTGTGATGTTAAAGCACAGATTTTTTTTTCTCCATAGTAGCTGGTCCAGGAGTTTCTCACAGCCCATGCCTTTCAGGATAAACAAGCAATGCTTGGTTTGTTCATTTGCTTTTCCCCCCCCTTTTTTTCCTTCTCCACAACCTCCCAGTGAGGAGGAAAGCTTATGGGGAATAATTCTGCCCAGCTGTGGTATACTAGCATGCCTCTAGCACTTTCAACCTTGCAGTTTTCTGACGGCGGTTTTTAAACTCCCCTAAGAGGACGTTGTTGCACGTATGTTCAGCAGTGTCAGAGACAGCCAAGATGGGGGTTAAGGTCAGCGGCTTCAGTTATACCATAAGAAGGCTGGGGTAGGGGAGGAGGACTTGGACTTCTCCCTGCTAAGAGTCCCAGCCCCACTGTAAGTATCTGCTGAAAATATGGAGAGAGAGACCAAAGGAGTAAAAAGAAGTGAACATTCAGATGCGTTCTTCAACTGAAAACAGATGCCCTTGAGCAACCTTGAAGTTTATGCCCAGTAATCTCTGAACTAGTGAGGTCACTTGACCAGAGGGCTTTTTTGTACCACGCTGGTCCAACTCCTCCCGCTATGCTATCCATGAATGCCAAACCCTTTGGCACACAAGACATAAATTCTTTGGGATTGAACTTGAAGGTTTCATGAGAGGACAGTTTGACCAACTTCATTAATATCAAAATGCATTTCCTTTCCTTCAGCTGACAGGACTTCCCACTGCAGCACTGACAAGGGTGTACTAGATAGGAGGGCGCACCAGCTAACATGTATTTCCCATGCTGAAACACCTATCGCTAAGGCTTTCTCTGAATATTACACAAAGGCTGATTACAAGGAAGTTGGGAACCTTGAGTCTAAAGTTGCTTTTAAGCTTATACGTTTAATCTTTTTAAGTGACATTCAGGCTTTCCCTGCAATTCTTGGAATATTCAGTACTTTGGTCAAATCAGACTTGTAGCTCAGTGTATTTCTAGTATCCACAGATGGGAAAAATACTGATTGCAAGCTGTTAAGAGCTGTCCTCACTGGAAGGCTAGTTGTTGGGTTGTTTCACATGGTAAAGGCAAAACCTTTTCTTTTCATGACGATGAGTTTCAGGTACATAAAGCAAGTCTTGTTCTACAGCAGGTCCTGATGGAGCTAGGAAATAAATGGCAGCAGGCATAGAGGGAAGGTATATGGGAAAACCTATTTCACCTACTAGCTGGAGAGGATATGAGCATGGGGTTTGGTAGCTCTTCAAAAACTTGTATATCCAGGCAATCTGGATATACAAATATAGAGAGAAATATGTAGCTGTACACAATATTTACAAATCTAGATATTTATCTGTAGATAAGTGTTTAGTCCTCTTTCAGCTCATAGTTCTTGCCTTTCAGTGTTGACAAAGCCTCTTGTTTTAGGGAAGTATCAGTCTCAACTCAGCTGTTTAATTTTGAACTTGTCTTGTTCTTGCGGTGTTTAAAAAAAATCCATTTGACACTCCCAACCTATCCTTTCTGTACCACTCATTATTTACAAGTGCCTGTCCTGGTTCCTCTTTTTTTGTCTCCTGTGAACTCAACAGCTCCAAGATTTTCACTCTTTCTGTGGAGGGAAGATTTTCTCCCTCTTTCTCGATTGCAAGCTGCTAGCTAATCAGACACCAGGCTAGAGAGAGGAGAAGAAACGGGGACTCTCTCCTTGTAGGCAATGACTAAAACAGATTGTTGTTCCTAGTGGTGACAGAAATAGGCAATCAGGTTCTCAGTTTAGCCACCCTGTACATTTTGGTCAGAAAAGGAAAAATTTGTTAAAAGGTGCTAAACTTAATGTGTTCATATGAGAAGTTTCTTACCGTTTTCCCTATGGTAAGGACTCTTTACCATTCTTTTTTCCCCAAAAAACCTACAGGGTGCTGTGACTTTACTATAGTTTGAGTTAACTTCAGGTGTATTCATGGAGCTGGTGAGGTCTGGATCATTGTGCAGAAGACTACTCTTTAGCCCAGACAAGACTACATAAAAAGCATCCTTCGACAGTTGTCTACCACTTCCAGGAGCTCTCCCTTCTTTTCCCATTAATTCATTTGCATTCACTGCTGCTCCTGTATGCCAATTAGCTTTAATTTTTACTATACACACTGACATCAATGGCCAATGAGAACAGCACGTAGCGGGATTTTTAGTGTGCCTATAAACTACAGAAAATTGTCCTTGGACAAACTCCTGCTTTTAGACTGGCTGACAACAATAGACATGGTTAAGTTCAGGCTAAGAGCCATTAAACATAATTACTACCACAGGCTAGAAGTTTAATTGTGCTAAATTTTAAATCTGCATAGTCTATGCTTATTTACAAGCTGGCTAGGTCTTCCTGTTACATAAGGGGGAATAAATCTGTACTTAAAAATTGTTGCCTTTTAACTTCAAAGGGAGATGAAAAAAACCCGGGGTTTTTAGAAGCAGCAAAACAACTCCAAACTGAAACCTTTCTGTATTTCCAGCTTCTTTTATGCAAATGGCTCCAAGCTGGTAAGTAGATGCTGAGCATCTTCTGATAGATTTTTTTTTTTTTTCCCTAATGTGCTTCAACTTTGTGTGCGTGAATGTGCGCGAGAGTATTGCATCTGTTATGAAGGTGTCTGGGGGACAGAATGCAGATCAGTTTGTTCATGTGGGGTTATTTTAAGTTTAACCGCAGATGGGGCTTGGGGTGGAAGATTTTCCTCTTGCTCCTTGTCTTCTCTCCCTCCTCTAATAATGTTAAGCTCCCCACCTCAGAAAGTTTCAGCTCAAGTAGCTTCTGGGTAAGTAGGTATCAGACGTGGCAGGTTTTTTACAAGCAAACAAAAAAGGCAAAAGTCTGTGTTCATTTTGTTTTTTCTTCCAGCAGAATGAAAAAAAAAATTCATGTTCACTGAGCTACAAGTTACGGTGTATATTTAGAAGCATGGTGAATATACAAGGGCTCTAAGTCACTCCCTGAAAAGCAGATTAAAATTAAGAAGTGCTAGAATACGTGTGAAATGGTCATCTGTTGGGAAAGGGAGGGTATGGAGGACTGTGAAACTTGATAGAAGAGAAAAAGATTAGCACACTGACTAGCTGGAAGCTACATTTATGTAGACATTAGAAGGCAACACGATTTCAGCTGGACAGAACATAAGCTTCAGATCTTATGCAAACAGTCAAAGCTGTTTAACAATTGGTTTACCCCCAAACCCCTGAAAGGAGACAGGTGAATACGATGCCAAATACATTTTTCATGTTTCTTAAGCTAACTGTTTAAATAGTTAAGTGAACATCTGTCCAAATTTCCCCATCATTTCCATTTAGAAAAGTCTCCTATTTGAAGGCTGAAGAAAAGCGCCTGCTTAACAATGCAAATGGTGCTGTCTGGGGCCCCTTTATTTTGTTTAATCTAGACTGAGCTCCACACAACTGTGATGCTAATGAATAATGGATATTTTATACTTGTGCATGTAGCAGTGCTGGGCACAGAGCAAATCTAGGATTAACCTCCCACTTTCCCTGCCTAACACGTATTGGACTTATTTTTTGAGTTTGCTGTGACTTGGGTACTCTAAAAACAGATGCCTGGTTTTATGGAAAATGGGAAAACTCTGGCAAAAGCTGTCAGGTTTTGCTATGCCCAAGTGAGGTAGCGAAGAAGGGGGCAGCTACGTTGGGGGAGGGAGGGATGTCTGTATTAATGGCTTGATTTGCGAGCGGGTGCTGAATGAGAGCCAGGGCGTTTCAGGGTGGAGACCTGTACGCTTTTCAGTGCCACATTTTTTCAGTCCGGTCTGCTGGCGTTAGGCAGCCAGGCACTGCGCTCAGCTGCCTCCCCTGCCTGCCTGCCTGCCTGCGGGAGCAGGAGCAGGAGCAGGAGCAGGAGCAGGAGCAAGCTGGAGTCAGCTTGCAGGGAGAATGGGACTGCCCCGGTACCGATTACATGGTCTGAGTTTGCCAGCGCAGACTATGTAGCTGGGATTTTACTCTGCCTTTCAGCCCTCGTATGATGGGTTCATACGGGAAGAGATTTTGGTACTCCCTTTGGGCTTTTTCTGTCCTGCAGAAGTGTTTCCATTTGGTTTGCGTAGTTTAACTTTCAGGGAAAATGCGGTACTGTTTCTTCATGGGAAGTCTTGGGGTTTTCCAGCCAGGCCTAATGAAAGACCACTGATGCCACTTCTAGTGAGAAATAAGGGTAGCCTTTTTTTTACAGCTGAAGAGCAAGCTGACTTTGGTAGCACAGCGCTGTGGGAGGGTGGGAGAGTTGTGTGGAGGTTTCTATAACATTGCTGGGTGTTTTAATTCACAATTACTGGCCAGTAATAATTAGTATTGATTAGCTTGGCAAATTGCAGGTTTAGAAATTGGTTATAGATTTTCCTGATGCTTCTCGTCTGCGTGTTGTGGAATCAGCCAGAGCCAATGGCTCGAAACAAACCGCAAGCCCAAATCTGTCTGCGGGCAGCGACGCGTTGCACGCGCAGAGCTAATGGTCAGCAGGAACCGTACGTCTCGAGGCTCGCCGCCCCAAGAATATGATTTTTATCATCTCCTAAGCAAAGTAACTAACCACACGCGTATTGACCGGGTGCAGTTTGGTTTTGTCGGCCTGTTGATACGTGCCCCGGCTGGTTCGCGTGGCTTTGTGGTCGCGGTGGCGTGCCGCCCCCGGCGGGCGCAGGGGGCTGCGGGGACACCTCGGCGAAGGGGGCCGGGGCGAGGATGCCGCGGTCTTGCTTGAGTCCCCCGGCGAGAGCTGTAACAGCAGCAGACATCTGGGGAGACAGATAGTGAAAGCCGAGATGAAAATGGCAAAGCTTCCAGTGCTGAAGGGCTGTCCTGGAGGACCGAGGAGCTGAAGTGGAACGGCTGAGCGTGCTGTTCGGGCCGCAGTGGAAGGGCTTAGCTGGCTCCCGGGAGGGACGAGGAGGCGGGAGGCGGGGGGCACAGCCAGGGAGGAGGGCTTGCTCTCCGCGATGCCTTGCAAAATGCTGTTGCGCTCATCGCGAGAGAAATGGCGCTTTTCCGTTTTGAACAGCAGGTAAGTGAGGTTCTTCCTGAGCTATATTATAGCGTTGCCTGCCAGGGTTGGCAAAGTTTGCAGGTCTTCTGTGTCTTGCTGCGAGAGGCTGCCAGCCTGTCCTTCTGTTCGGTTGCGGCCAAGCGCAGATGGGGCAACCGCGGGCGGAGGAGGGCGGGCGGCTCCGAGCACCTACCCCACCGCTGCAGAGAGGCAGATAGTTTTTGACTGAAATTTTGTGAGCCCCAAAATAGTGCTCTAAGTGTTTAATGCTTTTCTCCATTAGACAGCAAATTAGCCCTAGGCTTACAAACCAAATGAAGTTTCATCTCGACAATCGGAGCCTGCTCACCAGGCAGTTTTATCCCAAGTTCCCGCACACTGGTTGGTCAGCGAAATGGAGACTGCAACTTCTATTTATTGGTGCAATACAGTATTTGATACTGCTAATTACACTTAATTAGTCCTTCCACCATTTAATTAAAATGGCTTCTAATGATTGTGCTTCTTTGGCAGGCTCTTTGGTACCACCGGGAATTGTGCTGCCTGCAGTAAACTGATCCCTGCCTTTGAGATGGTGATGAGGGCCAGAGATAATGTTTACCATTTGGACTGCTTTGCCTGTCAGCTCTGCAACCAGCGGTGAGGACACAGTTATTATACACACAAACACAAACTAATTTATACCTTTGCCCGCAAAATAGGGGAAATGTTTGATCCACGCTACCTGTCTGGGGCTCACAGCCTGCTGGCTCGGGCGGGTTTATTAGGCTGACCTGGGTGATGCATGTAAGTACCTGTAGCCCCTTTACCGCAAATCCCCTTAGAGCTGGTGGGAGTTGGAAGGGCGAGGGGAGCACGCAGACTGCAGATCTGGCCACGGTTGTATGCAGCACAGCTGCTGCTGAATAAAACAAACTGCTTCAGTGTCCTTTCAGGATCTACCCTTTTTGCAGAACACAGACGACAGAGAATGGACCTCCTCTGGCAAACTGATGTTATTTTGCTTAAAGCAGGTTTCTGACAGGCTCAAAACTGAGGACGGCAAAGCAGAAAGAGAAAGAGAAGGGACAGGAAGGAGAAAAAAAACTCTAGATAAGGTCTTTCCAACACTAGGAAGAAATCCCTTTAGTAGTTGTGTAATTAATAGGGGATCTTGGTGGTGTAATTTTGAGCGGGGCTTGTGTATTTCTGCTGGGTTTTACCCAGTGGAAAATGCACATCAAGGAGTATGATAAAGGGTCATGCACAAAGTTTTCACTTGGGCTACCTGTAGGCAGCTGAATTTGGGAGGGCTGTGAAAAATCTTCCCAGCGCCCTGTTTGTTGGTCATTGTAGGCGGAATGGAAGCCCCCAGAACCAGATGTGTCATAGTGTCGCTTTCTGATGCATCCATCCATCCACCCTTGTCCAAGACAGGCCAGACAGTGCTTGTCGTTCCTACTGCTTGTTCAGCTGGGCTGCAGTGACTGCCCAGGGCCCAAGGGCTGTGCTGGGGTTCCTCTTCTGGACTTGTGGTTGTGATTCCCAGAGATGAAACTAGGAGGCAATGCTTCATCCCATGTGAAGGTGTGAGAGAGATGACAAAACTCGCGGGAAGATGGAGAGCCTAATTCTGTAAAAGTCAAGCTAAAAGCCTGACTTAAAAATTCATTGCTCGCCCTACCACAAAAGTCACCGTGGGATCTCTACTAGTGAAGCAGCTGTACACGGTGCAAACCTCTGCCACCTTTCCCACTAAACTTCAGCGACCGTGCAAACTGGGGTCCGATTCTCCTTCCGTGCCCTCTGCCAGGGGCTCAGTTCACAGGGATGTGAATGGGGTGGCGGCTGGTTGGTGCCAGAGCACTTAGGAGAATCGGGCGAGCCGTTTGTAGCTCAGGTGGCTTTACTCAGCCCTGTTATTGGAGGCGGAGGCGGTGGTTGTTGGAGGTAGAAAGCTCCTATTAATATTGGCGTTGTCCCCAGGCGCGGTGGCAGCGCCGAGGCGGCAGTGACATCTAGTGGCTCCTGGCCCGGGGCTCCTCTCGGGAAGCCCAGTTACATCTTTCAGTTGCCCAGTCTTGTTTTGGCACTCTCGAACACGCTCCCGCAACAGTCGCGATTCCCGATGGGCAGCGTGCGACCACTTGCAGAGCTCATACATGCCCTCCCCGAGATGGTCTCTCTTCACGCAGCTGAAATTGCTGGTGGGCCGTCGGGTTTGTCCCAGACTCCACGCTGATACCGGGGCTAGAGCATCTCAAACGTCCCTTCTGGCAGAGGCAAGTCACAGCTCTGGGCTGCGCAGGCAGGAGTGCTGGGGAGGCCTTGGAGTCTGTAGGATGAGCATTTGTCATCAAACCCCTACTTTACCCTAGCTTCTCTCATGGAAAAGCCTAGTGCCGCCTAGTTTTCATTTTCAGGAATTTCTTTTCAATTTCACCCTTTGTTACAAAGGCTCCGAAGCACCTCTCTTCCCTCTGCGATTACTAACGCTATTACTGCACTCAGTGCAAAGTATGGTCCTGCTCTGCCCTTAAAATAACCTCCATGCACTGTCACTGCCTGGCAGGAAAGCGCAGGTAATTCCCCGTTCTGGCAGAGTCGTGCTTTGATGCATGAGGGATTTGCCCAGGTTGGGGGGAGCTGAATGTTTCTGAAAGATGGGCTGAGCAGACGGCATAGAGCTACGTGTAGATTGTTATTTTTGGCTGAGATCAGAAGACTACAACCTTTTATGACTTATCCTTTAAAGATTTTGGCCAGAAAGGGCAGATCAGAAGTGCTCCTGTAGCAGATGACATTGGAAGCTGAACCAAGAACAGTGAGTTTAAATAACCGTAAAGTCAAAATTGCAGAGGTGGATGCCAAAACTAGTTCTGAATCGGAAACCCCACCTGAAACCCCACCTCATTGTCCGGCTATGAAAAGATTTGATTAGAAAGACCTTTCTCTAGTTCTCTTCCAGCTTACTTGCCCTTCTATAGCTAAACTGTGTCTGTGTAGAGTGTTAAATCCATCAGAACAAAATCTCTAATATTTTTGCCAAATGTGCAGTTTTCATTAGCTTCATGCTGCAAATCTGGTGTTTTGGAGAAAGTCTTACGCACTACTCAGCCTACTATTCTTTAATAAGGCCAACATTGCTTCTCACAATAGTGAATAAAAGTTGGTCACTGCTGTAACTGGCTATCAGTATTACAAGGGTTTCAGGAAATCCAGCTGCTTGGGTTGCGATTATCTAACGTGGTTTTGCTCGGAAGAAAATCACTCTGTAGAAATGGCAGGGTAGGTTCGGTGCCTGTTTCTCGCTGCTGCTGGCTGGAACTCAGTCAGACAGACAGGCTCTGGACAGAACTGCTCCGAGCAGGAGGGATGGTGGTGCAGGGCCACGTCTCGCTCTGAAGAGAGCTGCAGGCTGGGACACGTGAAACTGGGTCTGAAGTTGCTCTGATAAATCCCCTGTCCCTAGTTGCGGTGCATCAGCTGAAGAGATCCCAGTTTACTGCTCAGTTTGCAGGGCTGGTAGGGAGAAAGAAAGAGTCGCTTTTCCAGTGAATCAAGCCCTTCTCCCAAAACTTCACAAGGTCTCGGGGTACCCCTGCTGTGCATTTTAGGTCCTATGTGCTCATATGGCCCACCCACCCCCCAGCTCCCTAGTTCTCCCACTCCTCCTTTGGCTCCTCTAGACCCAAACCAGGTTTGGCAAGAGAACGCTGTCGATGGTGCTGGTGACAAAAGTAATTTTTGCATTTCTCTTCTTGGAGATTTATATTGTACTTCAGGTAGGGGTAAGTAGCAAAAAGCAAGCAGCTGTGACTGTTATTTATAGTGAGTAAACCTAGTGGTGGGGAAGGTGGTGTTAAGGCGAGTGTGTGCAGTACAGTTTTTAGCATAAGAGCTGCTAATTTAAATTGAGATTAATTTTTAGCTTTTTAATATACAAAAAAGGTTGAATTTCAGAACTACTAAAGCATGTGCCACAGAGGGAAGAAGATGGAAGGTCTCCAGTGAAATCATATGAAGCGAGAACCAATACCCAGTTCTCCCTGTATCGATTTGGCAAATTAATCAGCTTATTTGCAGGTGTCCAGTTGGAGAAAACTTGTGCCCATGTCAGACCTATAAAGGAGCTCTGAAATGATCAGTCCTGTTCTTGTAGCAGAATATATTCAGTTTTTGTTGGAGATGCTCTGCCCAAAGCTGCCTGAGTTACAAATCTAGAAAGCATTTTAGACAAGGAGTAGGCAATGTCCCTGCCAAAGCTCTGCCTGGGAGCAGAGAAAATGGGTATCTGAGGTCTGCTGAGTCTCCTGAGGATGGGATCATCTCTACTGATCTTCCTTCAAAGCCCAGTAACTATTCGGCCTCGCCAGAGGCTGGTACCTGCCCGTTCCTCTCGGTTCAGAGCTGCGTTTTGGCGCAGTGGCCAGGGTGCCTCTGCTTTAGGGACCTGGGACTGATTTAAGACTCAGCACTTGGGGCAGGGAGGCGCAGCCCCGTGCTCTGGTCTGTCATTGCCCTGCTAGCACGACGGACAAAAACCAGCCCCTGAATTGGGTGCAAAGAACATTATTTGTTATCTTAAGAAGTAAAGATTAGCTTCTGATTCTTGAGCAAGCAGGCAGGGCAAAAAAGCTATTGGCTGTCAATTCACACCTCTCAGATCTTATATATGGAACTTTTTTGACCTTAATGGTCAAATAAAATTGTTAAATATCACAAGCCTCTCTGTCAACTTCAAGACAAACAGAACAATTTACATGGTATATAGAGAGCAGTGCCCTTCGCTCAATGAAGATAAAGGTTAGGAGTCCAGCCACCAGGAAATTTCTATTTATTGTTCAGCACTGTACACAAGGGGGTGAGGAAAGACTTAATAGCCAGTCCTTGCCTGGAAATTAGTGTAAATACTGCCTCACCCGAGGGAACCGTGGAAATGTGGATACCAGCAAAAACTTCAAATAGTCTCTGTGTAATATCTCCTGCTTGATTTCCTGCTTGTAGAGCCGACAGCTCTCGTCTGCAGGGACAAATCCCTTAACTGCTCCCGGCCTCCTCCTGCCGCCGGTGCGGGACCCGGCAGAGACCGGGACCCGCTCCCCGAGCTGCTTCCTACAACCGTGGCCTGGGAGCTGGACACCGCTGTGCCAGGAAAAGGGACGGCAAAACCCCGGGATGTGTGCAGGGAAGGGGAGCGGGGGGAGAGGCACGGGGCCTTTCCTGGGGTCCGACACCACCAGCAGAGCTGGAAACCAAACTCTGGTCCCCAGAGTCACCTTCAGACCCAAACAGCCTCGAATTCCCCCTGTCCTAACCTCTGTTCACACTTACACCCGTTAATTCTTTTTATCTTCCAGATTCTGTGTGGGAGACAAATTTTTCCTGAAGAACAACATGATCTTGTGTCAGATGGACTATGAGGAAGGGCAGCTGAACGGGAGCTTCGAGTCCCAGGTTCAATAACAAACCCTGCTTCGCTGAAGCACTGTGGGATGGGTGCTCGGCCGCGCGAGCAGCGAGGGCGCCTGTCAGCTTGCCTGCAATATTTTTTTAATTCTTGGTCCAGAGAGGACTATATACATTGTAGTACTTTTCCCCCCCAACACAAAGCAGTTACAATTTTAGATGTACAGTTGTGCCTGCTTAGCTGAGCACTGCATTGCCTGTATGTTTGTGAGTTTTTGGGGTCTGGGGGAGGGCTCTGTACAGTCTGTTTCCTGTATATAAACTGGAACATTTATTTTATGAAAAATGTAATGCAATTTTATTACTGGTGTGAATTAAAAATTATGAATGTTTCCTGGTCATCTTAGCTGTGGTTTGTTCCCCATGTGGTGAAGGCCTGTATTTCCTGTGCTTGATGTTGAACAGACTATTAGAAATGTATACACAGATCCCTGGAAACTGCAGGAATAAAAGCAGAGGCGGGAGTTCACACACACAAACCAGGGGAAGAAATGCTGCTGCAGAGTTAGACCTCTCCGCTTGAACCGTGCAGAGACTCGTGTCCAAAACCCTGCCGCGGTGTACGACGGGAGGGAACGAGCCGTGGGCGGGTGACGGCTGGGAGCCGTCGGTGTCGCTGGCCGGGTCCCACGAAGGCTGCCGAGCAGTGCTGAGTTGCTGGCGGAGAGGTGTCTCGCTTTTCACATCTATGAATTTAGAAAGAGCATTTCCATGGCCAGGAGTGCTTGTTGGCCGGCTGATACCGTGTCTCCAGTCTGGGCTGTGAGGAACAGGCTCCCTCCAGCCTTGCCGAAGGGTGCCCAGGCATTGATCAGAATATTAATGTCCAGGCTTTGATAGGCAGTGGGGTTTTCCTGTGGGGCATTGCTTGTCCAGGTCTGAACTGCTGTGAGAGCTGATGTCAGGGTTCGAATGTGACCGGGCGCTGACGCAGCATCCCTTTTCACAGCCCCTTTTGCTTACTCTGTGCCAGGTGCTTTGACCTCCCACGTAACGAAAGCGATCGGATTTGAAGCATCTCCCGTAGAAAAGCTCTGAACTGTGTTCCTGCTGCGATGCTTTGTGCAATGATTTTCAAGGTTATGCAATTCATGTGCAACCCACTGGACTGTACCAAACACATTTCTTTGTATGGTGAGTGTCACTTTAATACAGTGCACCAGTAGCTGTAAAGGATGGCTGCAATTCTATTTATTTTGTCGTCTTGCTTTTTCTTAGATTTACCCCCCTTTCCTCTAATAAATAGACACCAAGTACTTTTTTTTCTGATGTGACTTAATCGGTTACTGGTCCTGGATCGCGTGTGTGTTCTGTGAATTGCGAACGCCAAATGCAGCGCAGCTTGGTCCTGCTCTGCCTGTTGCATGAAATGCTTTTATGTACATCTATGTTGAATAATGGCTAAACAGAAGCAAAACACCACTAGACACTTAGTATACTTCAAAATATTACCTGTCATCTGAAGCCACCTCAGACATGTGGATTTGTTGGGTCATTTTTCTTCCTAAACAGACATTTTGGGTTGGGAGACCCATTATAAAATGTGTGGCCCTATCCCCTTTTATTCCCATAAAGATGGAATAGCAATTAAAAAGCCACCTATAACCGCCTATGGATAGGTGGCATTTTAATTGCCATTCCATTTTAGTGCCTTTTGGGACTGGGGGGGGGGGCTGTCTTTTGAGAAGCTGTAGAGTTGATGCTCTTTTTGTAGAGGCTCTTGCAGGTGGCCACACTGGGGCTACTGAAGGAGCAGCTTGTTGCCCAAATGTTTTGATTCCTTGCTTTGAAATGGGCTGCCAGACAGTCGCCTGTGCTCCAGAGTGATGGCTACCCGCCTGCCCGTGGGGTTTGCTGTAATTCGACATGCAATGGCAGCACACAGGTGTTGGCCCATGGTGAGGATGGGAGCAGTAACACCAAAACAAAACCGAAACCCCTCGCCAAAAAAAGCTGGGGGGGTTATTCAGATTCAGTTCAAATTCTTAGGGAGAGTTTTGGTACCAGTTTAAAAATGAAGCCCTTTGGAGAAGGGAACTTAAACCTCCTAGAAAGCATTTTTTTTCTTGGCTTAGGTGTTCTCCTTACTTCAGAAGGAAGGGAAGAGGAAAGTGTAACTTTTCAGATCTGCTTGGCTAATGCCAGCTAATGGCTCTGCAGCTGCCAGGTCTCTCGTACATCTCTGGGAAAGCCACAGAAATGTCACCCCAGAGGCAGGAGCATGCTGGAGGAGAGGGTCGCTTGTGCAGGACATCCCACTCTACCGTTGGATGAATAAAAATGGCACTCGGTTGGTGAGCCATGTCTTGCTGTGTATGTGAGTCCCCATGCTGACTCTGCAGGGGAGGCGTATCTGAGCTGGGCCAGTCTGGATGCATCTGGGGATAGGGGTGGTTTGGTGGGGATTTTTTATAAGTGGCAATGCAACAGGCAGAGCCAGCAAACCCAGCAGAATGATGGAGCCGAAAATAGCCCAGGAACTTAGAGAAAAAAACGGGTGATGGACTGGTGAAGGGGACAAAATAACCAGTAAGTTGAAACAGCGAGGGTAAGGTCTAGCCTCAGTGGCTGCCATCTATATGGTACTGGCAGCACAGCGATGTGGTGCAGAGGCAGCCGGGAGCCAAGGGTGAAACAGGGTTAGCAATGTTCACACGTGAGAGCAGGGAGCACGCAGAGGTCCAGCGGTCACAGGGGATGTTACCAGAACAACACGCGTCTCTCCTCCTGGGGAGGTAAACGTCAGGGTGGTGTGTTTTGAGAGCCCGAACCCCCCCGAAGAGCACCCCTGTCTCCAGCGCAAGGTGGGAACCGAGCCCTGCATGCCGGGGCTGGAGCACGGCGGAGCCTCAGCCGGTACCGGTACCGACTTCCCGTCCGTCTGCGCTCTAAATACATGGTCCAGCAGTGTGCTCCTTGGATGCCGACAGCTCTTCGGTTTGCTCCGTGGTCCCTGACGTGGGCCGGTCTGGAGCCCTCCCTCGCCACTGCCCTGGCAGCAGAGGCAGGCTCGCACCTTGCCAAAACGCCCCCGTGTCCGGGGAAGGCAGGGCGCCTTAGTTCCACCCCGGGCCCTGCCGGCATCTCCTTGGCTCCCTGCACTTGTCCTTGCTGTGAAAGGCAGGCGGTGGTCCCCCGCCGGGGTGCAGGCGCTCCATTTCTGATGGGCAGCCCTCTTGATTTGTCATCGTGGCTGTAGAGCCGATTCCTGACGCCTAGTGAGGAAACTCACCGCGCCGTTTCATGCAAAAGCCCCGGCTGGCGGCTGGGGGCGGGGGGAAGGAAAGCCTGGGACAGGACACGGGTTCTTGCTGTTGAATGGGGTGCAGCAAATGTCTGGTTGTCTTTTAAAAAAAAACCAAACAAAAACCAAAAACCCAAGGGAGAAATTGTGCAGCATCTGTATCCCTCTTTTCTGTGTCTGCGGAGTGGACAAGGCCCACCTGCCACAGCCCATGCCCCAGAGAATGTTGGAAGTGGGATTTCTTTAAAAATAACAATCCCAGGAGGACAATGCAATCATGAATTTTTGTCTGAACACTGCAAATTTGCTTAATAGAAACAAGTGCTGGAGTGCAGACCTGCTGTTGAATAATCACTTCCACTCTACGAAGCAGAGCACGGAAACCTTTTGATGGTGTTATAGTCATCACTTGGCATAAATATTCATTCAAGGAATCAGAGCAGAGTAAATGGCGTTTTAGACTCTAATCATTTAGTATTAGCAGATAGCCTTTTTACTGCTAAAGATAACCACTGCTTAATCAGTTTAGTGACCACTGGCATATAGTATGACGTTTAAGCTTGTGCCTCGGTCCCTGTGTTGAGGACACGGCTGCTGGTGACCCCTCTGCCCAAGTCCCAGTTGTTCCCAAAGTCAGCCCAGCCGCTGCCAGTTGCCAACCACATGCAGCTGACTTTAACTTCTGAATTATCTGCCATTTGTCTCCTTATCTTAGATCAAAGCGGTATTTTAAGTTCATACTACAAATGTTAAAATCTAGGATCTTTTCTCTCTTTTTTTTGTAGCTGGGACTAATGGCCGATCACAGCACAGTCTGATTTTGAGATTAAAAACAAGCCAGCATTTAAAGGCAATCAAAACCTCAAGCTTCTTCTCCATTCATCTTTAATGCTGGTGTAATTGCTGCACAGATTCTGGCTCTTCCTACAGTCTTAATTTTTTTTTTTTTTTGGTGCGTGCCTCTGTCTTTCAGAGGGATGTTTTACTTCCCTGAGCAGCATTAGCGCTATTGAGCACTCCGCTATCGACAATCCAGCTCACCCGATTTCATATCTTGCCAAACAAGTTAATCTAATATTAACAGCGGTTTGTTACTTCATTGTTAGCTTAATTTACTTTACAAGAAACGCTATATTTGCATTTCACCCCTCTGTCATTGGCTTGCAAACCGTGCTTCCCAATGCCAAGAAGGGATGGCTCGCGCCGTTTTGCGTGAGTCCCTCGGTGTGGCGCTGCCACGCGGAGGAGGGGGCCATCACCCCAACCAGGCTCTTTCGCTAATTGGCCGGGGGGGACGTGGGGAGTTGGAAGGAGGATTTTGAAAGCCATAGAGCGGGTCCTGGAAATGCAATATTCACAATAGCATAAATACTGCTGCTGCTCTTCCAGTAATATAGCTGAGTTGTAGACAGTAGTTTTCCCTGGTGGCAAACATATACAGTAAATGTCTTTAGTATGGAAATCAGCAGACATATGGGCAGAGCGGCAGACATTTGCAACACCAACAGGTTCCTCAGGCTTTTAGGGGATGCTCCCGTGCCAGAACTCGCGAGGTCTCTCCGCCACTGTGGCGGGGCCCCACACCTCACTTCCAAATTGCTGGGGGAGGGGGGGGAACTGTGAGCAAAGCCCTCCAAGCCGCTGCTCAAAAGCTGCTTCCCTGAACGACCCAGCTACCGGCCGGCCGGGAAGGCTTTTCTCCAGCAACCACACGAAGCTGCGCCGGCTGCGGGGCTGGGAGGGGTGGTGGGACAGGGCTGGGGATGCCCTGCGGTGGCAGTAGGTGACTCGGTGCGCGGGGCTGGTCGCCCCTAGGTTAGGGGATGTGGCATTGCTGGAGATGGCAATGGCTTTTGCAGGTGTTAGTTTGTAGCTTAATTCTTGATTGGCTCGCTATGTGCCGCGCTGCTAAACCCTGTCCCTGTATATGGGATGCTGGCTTCCGACCTGCTCTGCCGATCGCTGCCTTCCATTGTACTGGCCAGCCAGCAGCAAAGTTGCCTGCACTGAGTTTTTAACATTATTTCCAAAAGGGAAGGGACAGCAGTGGGGTGATGCCACTGATGTTCCCATTGTCACAGTCTTGCACAAAAATGGGCTTTTTAGCAGAGGAGGAGGCTGCAAACATTTTGCTAGGGGAGGCCATTTGGAAGCGGGGCTGGTCCCCGGCTGGTGGTCCCGCTGCGCCCCGACTCATCAGGTTGCTCCAGCTTCTCCTCTGCTGGTGCTCACCCCTCTGGTCAAGCTGCATTTGAATTGACCCAGGGAGGGGAAATTGGGGCACGCACACCCCCCATGCTGTCCGTAGGCAGCAAGAACGAGCCCCTGGGGCAAGGTATCCCCTGTGGTGCCCTCCAGGGCCAGGCTGAGCCCCCGTCGGAGGCACCTGCTGCTGGGGGAGCCCCAGTTTGCAGAGCTCCGTTTGGGTATCTCAGCTTACAGGAACCGAATGACTCCATCGGTCTGTCTGTCCGTCTCTGGTTTTAATAGCAAAACCCTGAAGGGTGCCAAGGACGGCTCTGGCCAGGCTCAGACACCTGGCGGGCTGGCTGCTTCGTGATGCTGAAGAAGGTTTTTAGTGAAAGCGAGAAAGCAGGGCTGGAGGAGGAGGAGCAGTGGCTGGGAGCAGGGTTTGGTCCTGGAGAAGCAGCAGGAACCAGAGGGGTGGATCAAAGGGGGGATCAGCTGCGAACAAAAGTACCGAATATTGGTAGATTTCTGTGAGCGATTGGAGGGCAAGTGCCCAAAACAGAGATCAATTTTGCCACAAAAGCACTCTGAAACATCTCATAAATAATATAAATATCAGTATTAGTGTAAATATAAAGAACATGAATATAAACATATTACACTGACCACAGCCCTACGGCTTTGAGGCCGGTGTGGGCTCCTGTGGCCGTCCCAGCAAAACCTCCCCAGCCAAGGCTTTGGGCAGCAGGGCAGTCTGCGGGGGGACGATTTAAGTTGCTGCTGCATCTCTTGTCTGCCATCTCTCCCGATGGCCAGCCCTCCCTCCGCCTCAGGCCTGAACAACCACTCTCCCCAGGGAGGGGTTTGCCTGTGCGAGCAGCTGAGCGCCAAAGCCGGCAGCTCCCGCGCCGGTGCCCGGTGCCGGATCCGCTCCCATCGCCGCCCGGCACACCATGAGTTAGTTCAACTCGTAAGGACGAATGCTGCCAAGCAGGCAAATGGGTCGGATGTTGGAAAAGGAGCGTGGATCAGACCCAGGTATACACACGCGCATCCTCTCTAAACCACGGCCAATTTTTTCCCCCTAGGTGACGGAGGGGAGGCGACAGGGGCTCGGCTAGGCAGGAGGCTTTGGGTGCACTGTACAGTGAAGGTGCTCTGGCAAGGGGAGGTGTGATGGTCCGAGCCTGTGACCCAGGCTCAGCTTTGCCCCGGGAGACTCGAACGGCTGGGCTTGTGGAAATTTGCAGGCCATTGGAGCTGCCACCCGGCCACGTCGGCGTTCCGCCGCGAGCCCTGCCGGACCCAGCGTGACGCCTTTCTGCTCGGGCAGGGGCGGCAAGAGGAGCGGTTGGCAACACCGCGTGCTGCAGAGGTGCCCTCCGAAACTTTGCAGCCAGCCCTACCAGGCCGAGCCCAAGGCACGGCCGGCACCACGGCACGCCGGGCCCGGACACCCGCTCCACGCGCAGCCAGCGAGCCGCCGGCGCGGCTGCAGGGAGACCGGGCCAGACGCCGCCATCGCCCGCGGCCCTTTTCCGCTGGCGTCTGCTAGGTGACGTCCCTACTGCCCAGGACGGCGCCGAGGGTCCCTCACGGCCCGCAGACACCGAGCGCGAGCCCCTGGGAAGCATCGCCCTTCGGCCCCGGCGGG
>NW_010972609.1:11416235-11454781 GCF_000737465.1 Haliaeetus leucocephalus
GCAGGCCCGGCGGCGACGCAGAAATCCACTCTAGGCCCCGCCGCCCACCGGCCACACGGAGCTGGAGTCCCAGGAGCTTCCTGGCGTGAACACTTCAGCGACAAAAAGAAGCTTATTTGGAGAAGAGCAGGAAGCGGCTGGGCCGCTCCTTTTGTTTCTCAGGGCTGCAAAATGCATGCAGCTCGCCCCTTTTCTTATCGCTGAGCCGTGCCGAAGCAAGACCGGTTGGGGAAACCAATTGCCCCCGTGCAGGCCAGCCAGGCGCTGCCCGCCGGGTGCCTGTGGGCAGGCAGACGGGGCTTGCTGCTCCTTTTAGCCCTCGCGAGTCATACAGCTGGAAAGAGATGTTGCTAATGCAACCCCAGCTTTTATGGGCAATTTTACTAAGAAAATGACCTCGGGAATAGCTTTGTTATTATTAAATAGAATCAGGTATTTACTTAAAGTTCTTAACATCCCTGTAGGAACCACAGAAAACTGTGTTTTTACTTAATGAAAACCACGTTGTTCAAAACCAGTGTTTCACTCTGGGGCTCGCCCTGCGGCCCCGCGCGGGTGCATCCCGGCAGCGGGTGCCTGCACGCAGTAGGAGCGCCAAGGCAGGGAAAGCGCCGATTCCCTCCGGTCTGCCTCTCCCTCTGCAGCTCCCCTGGCTTTTTTCACCCTTAAAACGCTTCCCCGTGCACTTTGCCATCAGTTTCTATCCCAGCGTAGGGAGGGACCGACCCTGCCCAGAGCGGGGTGCTGGGGCCGAGGACAGGCGTACGGCCGTGCTGCGGCACCCCGCTGCGTTCGGGCACGTGGGCAAATCGTGCCAGTCGCACAGACCGTGCCGCCGTTACCACCAGTTTTTGAGAATGGCTTTTCAAGAATCTATTATTTAACATAAGTAACCCCTTCAACATTCAGCGCTCAGGTTCTCACTCTAATAATTACACTACAGTATTGAAATTTAAATGAAGGTGGAAGGGGGGACTTCTGTCTGCGGTTTGGTTTTCTGAAAAAACCACATCTTGGTCTGTCTTTTTTTTTTTTTTTTAAATTATTATTTCTTAAATTCTTGCCGAACGCAGCCCACAGCTGCGGTGAAGCCCTTTGCCTCGGTAGCACACACGGTGCTGCAACAGGAGCCCTGGGGAGCTGAGGTGATGCCCTCTCGTCTGCCTGCCACGGTGCAGGGGAAAGGTGTCCCAAACGTCCCAATGGGTACACAAAGGTTCGGGACATGCCATCCTCCAGAGCAGGATGTCTTGCCTCTGCACAGAAGGAGGCTCTGGGAAACCCCAGCCTTTAGCAAGAAAGAAACGTTACCATTACTGCTGCGCTGTGGCCACGCCGGCAGGCCCGGTGGCCACCGCCGGCCGCACAGCACCGCGTCCCCTCACCCCAGTGGGGAGCAGCAGCGTCATAAATAATTCCGCACTGTAATGGCAATGTTGTAAAACATGAATATTTAGTGCATGTATAATAGTTGTTTATTCATACTTAAATGTCAGCTGGTGAAAACATATTTAAAAGGCTTCCTTCCCGGGGAAGCGCAAGGTGCCAGAGGAGATGGGCTGCAAAGGTGGCTCCGAAAAATCACACCATTTCTTGCCGTGCTGAAGCCCAGGGTGGGGGTGATGGGCCCCTGCACTCTCCGGCTGCGTTGTGTCCCGCTCGCTGGGGACCAGACCTGCGAGAGCCAGCGCCGTCCCGCTCTCAGCGGGTCCATCTCCCACCGACGGAGGGTTTCGCACCTGTGCCGGGGCTAAGTTTGGCCAAAGCTGTGCCGGTTCTCCCGGTACGCCTGTGTAACCAATGTGGCTGGGGCGCCGGGGATGCCGGCAGGGTGGTCTGGGGGTGAGTGCACCCCAGCACGGGCTACGGGGCGGCGGGTATTTTGCAGGACAGGGCTGCTGCAACGGTGGATGCGGGGACGCAGCCAAGGGTGCGGGCAGGGCAAGGTGGGAACGTCTGCCTGCTGCCTGCCTGCTCATGCTCACTAGTGCAACGTTCAACACTTGGGAAGGGGGGGGGGGGAGAGAGAAACAAATTATCAGTAAAGTAAAGCAACACAAACTTATGAAGGACAATTTTTTTTGCTGTCAATACACACAAAGAGGCAAAAATTGGAAGCTTTTGAGGAAAAGAAATGCGTCTGAACTTCTGAGCAAACTAGAAAGTACTGAAAAGCCCTGCATTGCCGAGCTCCTCTGAGGTAACTTCTGTGCTCAGAGAGAATATTTCAGAAGACATTTTATTCTTTAGAAGATGCCAAAAATGCAAGACTTGGCACTTTAACAAAACAGAAAAAGGAAAACACATAATCTTCTTAACTAGTAAGTCTTTGAGCCCAGGATCACATTGTTGCCATATAATAAAAAGGGATGTTATGCAGTAATTTGGGCAGTTAAGAATTCTGTGCATACTCAAAATCATGACATTTCAAGGACAATAAAGTTGGCTGGCTCTTGGCCATTGCCCATACGAAGAGAAAACAAAAAACCGGATTGTCAGCTGGTTATTCATACCGCATTACAAAACAAGCCTCCCAACAGGCAAACACTCTTTATTGCTTGTGTTTTTGCTCCAGAAATATATTTTTTAATTAAAAAAAAAAGTTCTCGCAGCATTCATCTTACAAATGTTAACCCCTTAAAAGACAATTCTGACATACTTTGCCGCTGGCTTTTCCACTTTATAAATGTTCTACAGACAAGGAGAAAATCAGAAAGAAAAATTTATTTCTCACATGGCACAAGCTGTCTGTTTCTTTATGGAAAAAAAAATAATCAAGGCATTCAAGACGGCTTTTATGCTATTAATCATGTGGGATGCGATTAATCATGTTGGATGCTTTGATTTTGGGGGCGTCTGACTTGAAATAACGCCTAGGGAGTTGTTTTCCAAATAAAACACATGAAACCCGTAAGCGTGTGCCAAGTGGTGCCCCCAAACCCGCAGCCAGGGTTGAGGATGGGCCCGGTTTCTCAGGGGGCTGTGGCACGGATCCGGCGGCACCGGTGTGCCGGGGAGGCGGAGGGGTCAGCCCCTGCTCGGCCGGGGCTGGCGGCCAGGCAAGGCACAGCAGGGAAGGGCACCCACCATGGGCAGGGCATTGGTTTGGCTTGTGGTTGTATAATGTCACTTTAGCATGACCTGCTGGGTTATACGGGCTCCCCTAGTGCTGTATTGTTGCTACAGTATGTGCTCGTGCACAAATGATGATTTCTCTTTCTTTTACAGACGCTTTATGAGCTGGCAGGCGATGCCGCTTGCCTGCGCTGCTGCCCTTGCTTTCCAGAGGCCCTGCCTGAGTTTAGCCAGGAACCCCTCCTGAGTTTAGCCAGGAGCTGGGAAAGCCAAGCTCTGAGCCGCATTCTGCTTAACCCCACACTTTTATCCTTTCATGGCTCTTTACTTCCATGATTTAATTTCTCCCCAAAGAACTTTATTCTGGCTTTTAAATAAAGAATGATCTTTCTAATAAGTCCTCTTCTTGCAGCGTCACTGTCCTTCTTAGAAACAGCTGAAGCACCGTGATTATTACGTCGCTGGATAAAATTGTGAAGTACAAAATCCTGAAAAACGCCAAAGCGCCTCCCCTGAGCTTGATCAAAACCCTGACTACCCCTCTGTGAGCTTCACAAACACGGGTGAGGGTAGAGAGCCTCTCCCGTGCACATAGGTACGTGCTCGACCCTCGCTGGGCCGTGCTCGGGGACCACGTGGCCACGGCACGAAGGCGAGATGCTGCGGGGACGGTCACCTCGTGGCCAGCGCGGCCGCGGGCAGTGCTCTGTGGAGCGACTTGTCACAAGGCACCATCTGACCATCACTTTGGTTTTCACTTCCAGCAGGTGACCAGCTCTGTTGGGATGACAGCCCACGTGCTCCTGGTCCCTGGTGGGTCTCGTTGACGAGATTTTAAAAAAATGAGAGTTATCAGCAGCGCAGCTCACCCTGATGATCCTTGAACTGGTTTTATTCATTTATTTGTAGAGAGGCAGGCAGTAGAGGGAAACTAATCGGAAGCCTTCCTCACTGATGGGGGGAAAAGGCAGGTCTCTGACACGCTGCTTCCCACAGGTCATTATCCTGTCTCATTAATTGTCCCAAGGGGTCGTGCTGCAACAGCTGCGGGTTGTTTACAGCAAGATGCTCAGGGCTATATATTCTGCAGGCAGTGGGGGAATTGGTCTGAGGAGTGATGCTGGGAGTGTCTGGTGGGAACAGGTATGGCAGTGGGACTTTCTGGGCTTTTGTTTGGGCTGAAGAAGATGCAGGTGGTGTCTGCAGTGTACCTGGGGAATGGGGTGAGCCTCGTGAAGAGGGAGGTGATGGGCATGTGGTATGTGTGGGTGCCATGTAATTCTGACGTCTTGCTGAGAGCTGCAGTGGTATGTGAGGAAAGAAATGTCAAATCCCCTCGGTCAAAGGACAAATCTTTGCTGTATTATAGCTCTCCTTCCCTGAACTGCCAGACCATCTATCGTTTTTGTCATTTTAAAATGTGGCCAGTGGAAGATGATGGTGCTGGACCCTCTTGGCTGCGCTCACTGCCGTGCCGAACCTCCCTGCAGATCTGTGAGCTGGGGTGAGCCCTCCTCACCTGCCCTGCACCCCTCAGCCCTGCGGGCAGAAGCGACACCGCTGTTTGTCACAGGGCTCCCACAAAACTGCTCCCCTCCTGCCGGGGGCATGGGCTGCGGGGCAGGCTGAGCCATGCTGTTGTGGTGGGAGGTTTTCCCCCCTGTCATTTAAATAAGTCTCTCCTGATGACAGCTCGGGGGAGAGGCTCAGCCAACAAAATTTTCTAAGTGCTTTTTGGGGCATTGCTTGTTGTTTGTGGAAATGCACCTGGGTAGATCCTGAACTGATGCAAATAGGCTCATCTCCTGTCAAGTCACTGTATTTTTCTCATCCTCCGAGTCCTGGGTTGGCTCCCTGCTCCTCTGTAGTAGCTCCTGCTTTCTGTGCCACTAGTCTTCACCTGCTGCCTTGCTCACTCCTGGCATTTCTTCCTCTCCTCCCAAGTTCTTGAGCATCTCTACTTGCAGCGTGATTTGCTCAACCTTCATTTTGAGTTTTAATCCATGTTGGTCTCTTCCCCAGCTCTGCCTATATCTGTCGTTGCTCCCATTTACCTTGTTTTGATGGCATGTTCTCTGGGACAAAGTGCAGTGATGCCATTTTGTAGATAATTAAATCTGCCTGGTTGTGGTCCAGCCAGCGGGACGACCCGCACCGTGTCACGCAGGAGGGTATAAACTGCCCAGATTTGCATGCGGAGTCTGTCACCTGCTGTGAATCACTTTGGGATGCTTTTGCATGAGAGAAGCTGTTTAAAAATAAACTGTATTGTATTAGACTAATGGAAGACAATAAATTCGGTTGGTCTTTTAGCTTAAAATTCATCAATGTCTGGAGCTGGAAGGGGGGAAGAAGCCGGAGGACATCGAGCCACTGGGCAACTGATGGCCAGGATCTTGGCACTTGCCAGGCTGCTGCGATGCCTGGCTGTGTCAGTGCGTTCTGGTGGTGTGAGGAGAGCGCGAGCATTAAACCCCTTTTTAAAAGGCAAAAACTAAAAAAATAACGCCTCTTTTAAACATCAGTTAACAAGATATCCCTTAATCAAAGTCTGCTCTAAGTGGCACTGTGTAAAGGGATTATTGCAAGAACAAAAACCTTTGAATTATTGAAGCCTTTCAACCCTGATGGCATTTGCTGTCCCCTCCCTGTCCCCCATGCTATAGCAGGGAGAGCTCTTTTTTGGGGGGGCCTAATTTCCCCAAGATCAGAACATGTTGGCTCTGCACTGATTTTGGCCAGCAGTGTGGGAGAGGGATTGCAGAATCAAGCCCAAAACTTAGGCAGACTTTCACTGGGCAGTTTTGGGGAGATGGCACACAGAGTGCACAGCCTACCTCTGCCCTGACTCACACTCGTTGTGTGACAGCGTGTCGCTCACTCCTGGGACAGTGCCGCCTTGCAGAGCTTGCCCTGCAGCCCCATCCTGGTGGTGGGGGTACCACAGGGAGCGAATTCACTGTAGGGATGATTCTCATCCCACAGGAAAAAGCACACCGCCTGCAAAGTCAGCTTTATGGTTATTTCTGGGCATCACCACCTGCTCTGAGGACCAGTGTCCCGCTCCCCCATCCCCTCCTGTCCCTCAGCATATGCTCCCTTTGGTTTCCTGCTATTAAACTGCCGCAGACAGACCACGGCACCAGGTGGCTCCGGCATTGCTCCAGAAGAGCATCCCTGCAGCGTGACAGCCCCGTCATGCCAAGTCCGGGGCTGCGGCAGAGTCTTCTCGTTCCTCGCTTGTGCTAAGGTCTGGGGGCTTTTCCCCTCAGCTCCCGTGTACGGGTGATGCCGCCTCGGCACCACGCTGTTGTAAATTTGGGGTGATTCTGGTAGAATCTGCAGAACTAGGTCTGACTGATACCCATGTATGTGAGAGGAGAGGTGAGTGTGAGACATGGAGCGAAAGCAGCTTATTAGTAGAGCAAATAATTCACAGTGAATAATTTCTTCAGCAAACACAGCCCCTATTTCTGAATGTCTGTGAAGAGGCTGTGCTTTTCCTGAATCTGTTGGTGTCCAAAATTAATGGATTTTGCTCTTTTTATGTCTGTTTGGGATGGGTGAGTGCGTGCCAGCCGTGTTCAGGCTGTCCTGGTGAACTGCAGTGGCTCACACCAGTTGCCACTCTGGTGCCTCATCAAAGTACCCAGGCACTCTCCCTCTGCCCAGCCATGGCAAAGGTCCTAGAAACATCCCATTCTGCCAAAATACAGCAAATGCAAGGACTTGTGCGGACAGGCTTAATATTCACCTAACACAAAAGACCACGTAGGCAAACCTTGCTCATTAATGGAAGATGAAGACAAAAGCCATCGAAGTGGGGCTGCTGCATCGTCCGGTTTAAACTCACCTGAGTGTTTGAGGAAGTGCCCTGGATACATTTGCCCAGTAATTTTTAATTTCATATGTTTGACCCAATACAACTGGTAGCTTTCTTTTGCATCTTCAGCAGCGCTAAGCTAGGCAGCAGGAGGAGGAGGAGAGGAAAGCCAAGAATGTAATTTATGGGAGGAAAAGCTGCAGCAATCAGATGTTTTGTCCTCTATAAAGTACTCCTGCCACTTAAGTGCCCACTTGTTGAATGGCACTTTTGGTTGATGTCATTTGCTGGCTTCGTGAGCGGCTTCTTCCAAAAGCTCACTTCGAGGAAAAGCGTATTTTAAAAAATGCATGTGTATGATCTGGACTCTGCTTTACAAGTGATGAGGCTCAAGGTCCTGGAAACTCAATTCCCTTGTTGCTGGTATCATGATCTAGCAGCACTCCTGAAACTGGCCTCCTTCACACCCCCGAAACATTGCGTTTACAGCAAGAGATATGGGCCATGGGTAAGGTAAAGGTTATGAGAAAGCTGCAGGTACAAATATGCCATGCTTTGAACTGTTGTTGTCTTTCCTCACACACAGATTACCGGTGCTGCTGATCTGGCCAAATTTAACTCTGCCCATCGACGCCCACCCTGTCCCAAATCAGGGTCCCAAGGGGGTGACTTGGGCAGATGCTTACTCAGCAGGAAGGTGTGATGGGCAACACCTCCTTGCGTATATGGTGATGGCTGACTACACCAGGCGATTTAAAGAAGCTCAGATTTTTATCCCCATTAGCAATAACTCAAACAATATTTCTCATGATGGGCTGATGCAGGAGCAGGCTCTGGGGCTGCCTGCCTGCTGCAGCTGCTGGGGGGGGGGGGGAATTAGGGGTCTTGTCCCCTCCGTGTCCTGCTCCGAGCCTGCCTCCCCTCGTGTCGTCTCTGCCCTGGGTTTTGCAGGGCTTTTTTGCAGAGTCACTCCTGGTAACTTCTCTGTTGTAGACCAGCGCTCAGCAGTGCGGCTGCCCCTTCCCCAGCGCCGTGGCAGCTCTCCCCGTGCGTGTGTGCAGCACGAGCCATACCCGGGGGTTGTGCTCAGCACCGTGCAGCAGATAAATCTGTACCTGCGGAGCAGGGAGAGGCACGGGTATCACCGCCCTGGTAAATCATGCTGCTCAGGAGTTGGGTAGATTAACTTTCTAGTCATCCTAGGTCTTTTAAAGGGCTCTTCTTTTTTTTATTATCCAATTAACTATACATGTTAATAAGAAAATTTCTTTCATATAAAACCGAGCAAATTTTTTTTCTCTGCCTGGAGTGACATAAATAGACCTTTTCACATATAGCTTCAGTGTCCTGGGACTGATTTGTGGATATATATTGCTGTTTAGAAAGACTGTAATTTACAGGTGATTGTTTGGAGGACTTCAAATTACCACCACTCATATATATGGCTATATAAATAAAAAATGAAGCTTCTCGGGACATTCTGCATAAACAATTTTCTTGGGAAGAAAAAGGATTCTCAATAAAAAAAAAACAGCGGTATTTTTTATATCTATGCCACTGCATAAAGTATGGGTAGATTATTTCAGTCCTTCATTTCTATTTCAGCATTTCTGGACCATTTCCTCTAACGTTTTATCTTTTTTCTTCCATCATATAAATCCTCCTATATTCTGCTCCCAGAGGAACCGGCAGGTTTGGAGTCTGGAGGCAGCAGGAGCCCTGCTGCCCAGCCCTGCCTGCCCACACCGCCTCCGAGAAGAATAGGGATGGGAAGGATTAGCTCCGGCTACCTTAATGAAATATCACTTCAGCTCCTAAGTCTCTCTCACAGAAAAATACACACATGCACAAAGAGGAATACTTTTGGAAGCTGCTTGTGATTTTATTGCCTTGCTGCTGGGGAAGCCCAGCTGGCAACAGCTTATAGGCATCTCTGCTGCTGGGAGCTGCTGACAGTGTCTGCCCTCAGCAGTCAGGTTTTCTGTTAAAGCTGGATACCCTAAAGTTGCTATTCCACTTTGGAAGATATTTATATAAAAGTTTGTTGGCTCTCCCAGCCTGTGGCAGAGCCGTGGCTCACCCAAACCAGGACTGGAGGACTTGAGTGGTGAAGTGGGTCTGCAGCAGCAGCCGAGGGCATGTCTGCAAGAGCAGCCCTGCAGCAATGCCAGATGAGCACCCAGGGTTGTTGTTTGTTTGGGTTTTTTTAACTCATATGAACTTTCAGGCATCTGCAACACCTATTCCATAGGTTTGTGATTTTTTTTCAAAGCTATAAATAGATTAATGCAAGTTTAGATGACTTTACATGACCTGAAAGTAGATCATTTAATGGTAGTTAATGCTGCTTCTCACCCATCAGAAAACAAGTCATCTCTAGTCCTTTTATTAAAGCTCGCAGCAAAATCTGCCTTCAGCTGCCAGTGTGCCTTTCCAATATAATTAAGGGGTTTAAAAATGAGCACAACTTGTGTGGAGGAAAAGCAATCTCTATGTAAAAAGAACATGCTTTTAATTGAGATTAGTTGATCCATATTCCATTAACAAATCCTGTCCTGTGGACACCGTCCCCATGCAGCCAGGTGGGATTTATCGGCCTCGGCGCTCGCAGGCTCCCTTGTGCTGCTGCTCTCCCAGGGAGCCGCGAGAGGAGCGAGGGCAGGACGGGCTGCTGTATATCACCCTTCTCCTGGTCACCAAATGATGATTCAGATTCACACCGAGATCTATAAAAGTCAGTGGTTTATTGCTGTCTTGTATTTCTGTATTAACCACCTCATTATCATCCCAAATGGAGTATAAATCCAAGGGTATCCAGTTGCTCAAGCTTGTGTGCTTGCGCTCCCCCGCCTCCTGCCATATAAATCTCAGCTCTGGGTAACGGGAGGGACCCTGCGGTTTCCCAGCTCGGAGGCAGGCAGCGTTTATAAAGGATGAGTTTCCTCTGCTCGGGGCCAGGCCAGGCAGCACTCCATACTTCTCTTGACTGCACGTCTCTGCTCCCGCAGCCGAGCCGCCGGCCCGGGGGAGCAGCGGCAGCGGTCCTCCCTCGGAGACCCTGCGGGCACAAAGCTGTGCTCGCTGCTGAGCCGCGTGTCTTGCCCCTGTATGTCTGGGAGATGCGCTGGTCGCTTGGAGAAAGGTCTGTCTTTGGGCTTTGGGGCTTTTCGTGTGGGTGGCGGTGGTTTTGTTTAGCCCTGCGGATGCAAGGCCAGTTGCCAAGTGGTTGGGAACCAGTCGGGGCGAGCCCTGCGCACCCTGGCCTCGGCGGCGTGCCACCTGCTTTGGGCACTCGGTGTCTTGCTCTTGTGTTGGAGAAAGCCTGAAATAAATAACTAGGCTGGGTCAGATCACGTCGCAAGCAGCAGCAACCAGCCATGGCTAGGAACAGGGAGCTCTCTGGGATGGCCCCTGAGGTACACAAGGATTTGCTGCTTTGGAAAATCCTGAGGATGGCCAGTCAACCCCCCCTCAATACATTAAAAGAGCTTTTATGCCAGGTCCATAGTTCACCACATGTCAGAGTCAGAAATAATTGCCAGAGGAGGCGCATGATCTTTTGAGCTTTGCCATGATCATGAGGTCTCATCCCTGGGAGCACGTGCCATTAGCAAGAGACAACTTTTCCTGTAGTTCAAGGCTAATGAATGTGCTTTTAAGCATTGGTGAGGAATGTTGCTCTTAATAGTGAGGTATAATTTTCCTAAAATAAATCAGGAAAAAAATGCAACCTTTGGACCAAGATGTCCCAAAAGCAGCAGCTCTGTCGGCCTCGATAGGGTGACATGGGTGTGCATCAGCCAGGACACTTGTCCTGCAAATGAGAGCTCATACATTTATTGCTCAGCTATAAACTTTGTAGGGACAGGCCAGCTTACATCGTTATGAATTGTGGCAGCTCAGATGGAGTTCATGCAGTCTGGCATCACTGCTTCCTGTTTCGTTGCTGTCTGATGTCAAAACACAAATTCCGTACTTTTTACTGAATGAATCTTTTTTTCCATCCTGTTTTCATTTTGAAATAAGGAACCAATTATTTAACATCTCCAAAGTACTTCAACTAAGCCATCTCAAACCTGATGCAAGTCTTAATAATTTTTTAAAAAAGCCCTCTCTTCTCAATGAAGCATGTGGCCTTTCCCTTCAGGTTAGTGCCAGCTACTGAAAAACTCACGTCTCTACAGGAGCCTGGTTCGCTGTCCCTCCTTCTGCCCAGCTAGTGGGTGTTTGCACCATTACAATTTGATGTGATGGAAACTACAGGTGGAGAATAAGACTGAAGGCTGAAGCTGCTGGTATTACAATTACATGAGTCTATATGATTCTGTATGTAAATAGTGAGCCAAGGCGTGTTGCTTTTCTCAGAGAGCTTTTGTTTGTTTGTTTGTCTAGTGGGAGGAGACCAAATGAACAATGGGGAAAGCAAAATTATTTTTAAATTAAATTTTTTTTCTCTTTCTGCATAATACAGGGCACTTTTTGAGTAGCTGCCTCTTTTAAAATGCGCACATCACCACTGGCTATTTTTGCTGCAAGTTCCTGTCCAACGCAAAGTGATGAGTTTCCCAGAATTTGATAAATTACACCCCTCCTTTACAAATTATTCTCCTTCAATCTTACACCACCTCTGCTCTTGACACGTGTGCTGGAGAGGGTGACAAGCTTTTAAACCTCATTTAATGCTCGTACCCAAGAGTTGCAGAGTTTTCCGGGTTTCTCAGAGGTCGGGCACGCTTCTCACACTCTGCATGCATGCTTTTTTTTTTTACTGTTATTATTTTAATCGCAATGCTGCTGCTCCTGAGCTGATTCATGCACCCAGGTCATGTATATTCTAAAGCAAAGCTTTTGAGGAGGGAAAAAATATCAGGGACAGATACATTAGGAACTTAAGGAAGAGCCTGTTTGATGCTATGCCCAATGCTGAGGCTGCCACGAGGAGGTGCGACTTTTCTCCTCGTCCTCCTCCTCCAGGAGCTGCTGAACGCCCCTCGTTGCCTTCCCTCTTGGCACCAGGTTTCCCTTCCTTCCTACCCTTCCACGCGGTTGCACAAGGGGTTTTGTTCTGTGTCTCTTCTTTCCGTCTTTTGGGTCTCTTCTCATAGAAACAATCGTTTCTCTCGTTTGGCACGTTCTGGGCTGTCGGCTTCAGGCAGGTTTTCCCTTGTTAACACCTTTTGAAGATACATTGGTAAAACGTCAGTGTCGTACTTCATCATACGATGAAAACGATTAAGTGCACATTGTTATTCCTGGATTCATACCTACACCATCTCTCTTTGTCTCTCTGGGAGCCTCACGTAAGATCAAATATGATGTTACGGATAATGGTTAGAGTAAGCAATGTTCCTTCCCCTCCTGCTCCTATTCCTTCTTTTTTTTTTAAATCTATTTCCCCCCCTCCAGTGGATCTTTCCCCCATTCTCATCACACCAAGCAAAAGCAACTGGGACACTGGCGGCATGGTCCTTTGCGGCTTTGTTGGGGTGCGATAAGGGAATTAAAGCGCTGGTAGAGGGGTTGGTGGTTATGGCTGTCCACGGGTCGTTTCAGGAGCCGGGCTGCGGGGCTGTCCTGGCGCCTGCACGCCGACATGGGGAGAGGCACAGCCGACGTTCACGTACAGCAGCTTTTCAGGTCTGAACTTGGGCTCCATAGCACCACTAGCACGTGGAGGAGTGTTAAACCATCACTGCACATCACGTGCTCAGGTTCGCTTTTAACAGAGTAAACTGCTCTTGCAGTGGCAGGGATTGCTCGTGGTTTGAGTCGCTCCTGTTGGTAGCTGCCAGCTGGGCTTTTGTGTGGGGAAGGCAGGATAATCCTGGTTTTGAGCCTCCTGAAGGTGCCCGATACAGGAAACCTCTGCATTGTCCTTCTGCAGAACGTAACCTTTAATTTGATTTTATCTGCAGAGAACTGTGTCCTCTGCACCACTCCATTGCCTTTCCAGAATACTTTGAGCACGTTGCAGAATGGTCATCTTGGGAAGCCTACAGGCTTTCCCACTAGGAATATAAGTTACCAGCAAACGGGAGCACAAACTCAAGCACGTGTACCCTTCCTTGCATGTGGTAGAGGAGGCAGAGTGCACACATCCCTCACGCAAGCAAGTGTTGAGGCAGGTTCAAAGGGTTTGAAGCATAGTACTAATGTCTTTCAGCTCCACACTTGGCCTTTTTATTTTTATAGATGATGCTGCAGTGAAATAAATGCAATTTAATTTGGGTTCAGCAGTTTGGTATCCAGGGTTCGCATGCAGGGATAGAGAGGTTTGCATTCAGGTTAAAACGTGTTCCCAGCGACCCAGCTCAGTTAATCTGCCCCAGAATAAGACCTGTTGGCAAAGGTAAGCCAGTTCAACTGCTGCCTTCCCCTTTCATGGACAGAAACCTGAACTCCAAAGCAAGTGAAAGGTCTCCCTGGCTGGGCCATGCAGGCTGACCCAGAAACGTGCAGAGTAACGCAGCAGCAGCAGCGGCGGCTGCTGGCCGCTGACCGAGCCCCGACCTCCCAAATGTGGAGGCACCGGTTTGCTCAGTGGGAGGCGGAGAGGTGATGTTGCTGCCAAAATCACTGGGTAGCTTGTGGGGCTGTCAGAGTTGGGATCTACTTTCTTGTTGGCTGCAAAATGTACTGTTCAGGAGCACTCACAGCCCTGAATTCCAGATGGGATCCTATGGGAGGATCCTATTAGCTTACACTCACCCCATGCAGTCTGCAGGGGGAAAAGGCTGAGATGGTAAATACAGGTGGGTTTTATTCTTCTCACATTAAAAAAAGTATGTAGTCGGGGCAGAAGGCCAGCTGCCCCTGGCAAGAAAAATCTTGTGCAACGCACATGCTGGACACAGGCGTGTGTTGCTCCCGCACCCCTGCAGGCAGTTGATTGTATGTGGCTGCACCCTGCGCTGAAATGCAGGGGAAGGACGCGAGGGGTTGTGTTGACCTTTGGGAATTTTGAGTTTAACCGGGAGATATCATTTGAGAGAGTCTTTTGGAAATTCATGCTCACAGGTACAATCTCATACATTTCAAAGCCCTGGTCCGGCTGCTCTAATATAATTTTAGGCTCCTGAGGCCAAGTCAGCACCAGGAGAGGGTGAGAAGAAAGGAATTTAATCAGAAATGAAGACATTTCCCCAAACCTTCATTTATTTTGGGGGTATACATTTGCTGGAGTGTCCCCACCAGCACATTCAGCATTGCTCTGGTCACTGCAGACTCCTCTAGATGAAGACAATTTACCCTGACTTTGGAGCTGTTGCAAATGAAAGGCACTTAACAAATGTTTCTGAAATAAGAAAACCTCTGTACTACTCTCCTCGTCATTCATTTTCAAATTGATAAGTTAAATACTGTACTCCAGCATAAACATTTCTCAGGGACAAAGTATAAACATTTCTAGTGGAGTGCACTTAATACAATTTTGTTTGCCAAGTGATGCTGCCTCCTCCCAAGCTATGACTATGAGAGGGTTTTATTTAAATGGAGATATAAATTAATTGCACTCAGCACAGCCTCTCATCCCAGCTTTCTCCTGCATCCGTACCCTTGGACTCTCTGAAGAAAAGGGCAGGTGGGAGCTACTGTCACACAGCCTTGCTGAAAAGCTGGCAGGACACTGCCGCAGCCGTTCCCCTGCCTGCTGCCTCCCCAGTCTCCCCTAGAGAACTTGTTTTCCACTAGAAGAGTCGTGACTGGCTTTGCTTTAGTTAGACAGATGCAGATGCAAGTCCATAAAAGACCTTCTTCCCGAGCCAAGGGCTAATGCAATGTTTTGTGACCTGGCTATACAGTGACAGGAGACACCAACTCTTAGACAGCTGGATTAGATTAATATACGTTAGATATTTTAAGGTTTCATTCAAGAGAAGAAAGCCTAATTTTAGAATTTGATTGAAAGCCCATCTTGGTAATAGCACGGCTAATTTCCTTTGAAAATTGGCAAAATTTAAGTTTCGACAATGTCTTACGCTGGCCCCAGCTACTAACAAGTCTGAGCTTTCTGATGTCTGTCCGTCTCTCTGTCTGTCCCTTCTCTACCTGAATTCCCATTTAGGTGCAAATTATACAGAAACTGGTGAAACCTGACTCTCCTCCGATTCCTGCTGGGTTACGTGTTTTGTTCATCCCTGAAACACTTCGGAAGAAAGTGAGGAAAAGTGCCCCCCTTGTGAATGGAAATTAATTTTGCATTCTAGACTAGAATTTCCATGTTTTGCAAGGAACAGCACCCTACCACAGCCGCAGCCAGGTGTGGTGAGCGCTGCAAAGCCTCTCTGCCTCCGTCACCCCCAAAGGAAGATGGGCAGTCGTGAGCTTATTAACTGTTTGGGGGGTTGTTTTGTTTTCTGTGAGATGCCAAAATTGCTACCTGGAGGATTTTGAAAAAAAGGTTTCTTCCACAGCAATGTGATCTGCTCGTTACAAAAGCCAAGGGGAGGCTTGGGGCCGGGGATGGAGGCTTCAGCTCAGGCGCTGGAGGGTCCCGTGGATCCCGGCCTGCTTGAGACCCCCCTGAAATTCTGCCCAATGCCGGCCCCGCTGCTCCCTACGAGGAGATGCAATCTGTCAAGTCTGCAGAAACAAACTTGTTCTCACAAAACACGCAGCAGTAATTTTATGGTACGAGAGGAGAGGCGTACAGCCAGGGTCTTGCTGCTCATCAGAAAAATGGCAGCTACCTTTTGTATGACTATTGCTTGCTTTCACTTTTTTTTTTTTACCTTTAAGATTAAAAACCTCCCGAAGAAGGCTTACAAGGTTTATGGCAGAGGTATACAAGAAGCGAATTAAAATTCCATAAATATATTTGCTGGCTAAAATTTATATATCCTGTATTCCTCGGGTATCTAATTAGACCCAAGAAGAAAATAGCCCTGCAAAGGATAGGCATTTTGTTCAAATAATTTTTAAGAATTGAGCTAAATAATGGCCATTTTATACTGCACACAATATAATTGTTCTTCTTGTATTGGGGAGCAGTTATAAATTATCTGGTATCCCATTCAGTCTCGTTGCCACGCCGAGTACCAAACAATTGTGAATGTAGTTACTGGGCACGTAAATTCATGGCTTTCTGACAGCTATACCGTTATTGCCGCTGCTAACTAACCTTCTGCATAAAAAATGCAATCCCTAGGAAAGAAGGAGCATTTATCTAAGTGCTGACATTGAAACATTCTGAATAACTCTTTGAATCATTTGTACTATTATGGGTAGAAAATGTAATTATTGTAATCAGCCTTGAGTCTGAGGCCATGTTGTTTTAAAAAAAAAAAAGAAGGGAGAGGGAGAGTGAGGGGGGAAACCAGATCTGAACAACGAAAATGAACCTTGATAATGGAGCAGCCTTGAATTCCACTTCATTTATCACACTAATGGATGTCAAGATGACCTCAATCAAACATTTTGTTTTCCCGTTTTAAGCAATGGAAAATGCTTCTTTTTTTTTTTCTGGAAAAAAAGAAAGTTATTTGAATTGTTCCTAGTAATTACATTAGAGTAGAAGGTCAAAGTCAATATGAAATAATATCCACCAACCTTTTTGATGAGTCTAGTCCAGGCTCTTTACTGGCACAGTTCACATATCTCTATAATCCTAGTGCAAGCTTTGTGTTTCTCCTTCCCTATTCCTTATGTTTTTATACTTAAATAGAAATCACATTTCTTGGTGTTTTTATTAGTTTTCATTTGGAGCCCCAGTAGTATTTCATCTAATATTTTTAAGTAAATGATCATGTGGTTTAAACACTACCTCCCTGACTAGCGTATTTCAGGATAGGATATAGCTGTAAAAAAGGCAGAGGAATCTAAATAAAAAGAGGTTTATGAGAGCAGCACTTCATTAACATGTCTTGATTCACCTAGGCCAATCTCGTAACGAACATCGCATGGGACCTGAGGTAGGTCCTGGGCAAAGCGTTGTGAACATGGGCCCTGTATCCGGATTTCACTAGTTCAGTTCAGTTCTATCTCTGTGATGGACAAGAGCATCCAGATACCAGCACTTCTGCTCCCCACGACTGGTAAAACTGTTGGTTCGATCCAAATTTAGCCAGGGCCCAGAGCTGCCTCTAGTGACCCATCTTCTTCTGGGTTGTACAACTCAGTTCTGGACATTGAGTGAAAGCATCTGCCTACCCCTCAGAAGTGGGGTGACAAGCTGGTTTTTTATGTCACTGTGCAAGTACAGTCCATAATCTGCACCACTGTCACCTGTAACAGTTGAAAGAGATACCCAATGGATGTATTTTGACTCATTCAATTTGGCAGGCCAGAACTTCTGTGGATCCACAAAGGGTCTTGAGTCATCAAGGACCTGATTCACAGGTTTCCAAGCGTGACTGAGAGCTGTAGAAATATGAATTGCTTAGAAGCTACGCATGAATTATTTCATTGAACACTGGCAGTTTTATTAAAATGAAGAAAAATAACAGAAAAATCATCAGTCTGAGGAAGAAACAGAGGAACTATCTGTGAGCATTCACCGGCCTTGGACCCATCTCTAGCTGTGGCAAGTACAAGCTTGTCCCTCTTGTAGTCTCTTCTGCCCATGGGGGACAAGGCAAATGTGGTTTCACTTCTGTAGGTGCCGAAGAGTTTTTCACGGGTCTCTGCAGGAGGTCTCTTTTTGTAATTTTTAACCAAACTTCTAATATATGGCTGTCTTGGTGCGTTTACATGATGGTCAGAGAAGGAAGATATATGCCGTAAAAGAAGAGACTGTTAGAAGATCGAGGTCTCAGTTTTGAGCCACACTTGCTACAGCAGATTATGCAAATCCTGGATTTGGACACAAGAAGTAGCCCTAAGCCCAGGTGTATGGACTTAAGAGATCTGCACGCTCTCTTGTACCATATAAATTGCGTATTTTCTGTTCTCCAGTGCAAGATTATTTCTGTCTTTCCTACTTTTAACAGGATAATGATATTCTCTGTTGACATTTTCCACTACAGCTTGTAACGTTATAAGAATATCTTGATTTTTAATTCTGGAACTTTAAAGAGTGCTTACATTAGTGTTTTTGGACAGGACTCACAAAAATACCACGGTTTATTTAAGAGACAGCCTGCTTCTTTAGGAAAAGATATGATGCAGTAAATGATTTGTAAGAAATCTGCAACAACCCCCTGCCCCGGTAATAGCATCATGCGACAGATCACCGCGGGCCCTTGCTCACTTAAGTGTGAAGCAGTTGGAGCAGTCTGTGCCAAATAAACTTCTTTGAAGAGGTCAGAAATCATCCATATGGTAAAATATCCTCTTGCCTCTCTTTACCAATAACTCAGTATTTAGAAAAATACTTTGCAAAAAACCATGTGAACCGTGTTGGTCCATGCAAGGGACCCTCCTGCAGGAAGGGCAGAGACCAGCTTGCCCAAGTCCCCTGCCCTCCCCAGCTGGGCATAAAGTAGTTGCATGGCAGAAAAGAGCAGGAGCAAACAGGTGAGATGAGAAGAAAGACGCACAATGCTTAAAAGGATGTATAAAGAGAGACAGGGCACAGACCTCAGTGTCTTTCCTGGGAATAATAGTGCACTGTGTAGTAACCTCAGGCTAAAAGATAGACCAGTGAATCATAATAGGAAAAAAAAAGTGTGGACATTTTTAAGTTAAGCTTTTAAGAATAAATAAATCTGTAGAATGTGACATAAATCAGCTCCCCCTCTCCTCCTCCCTTCCTTCCCCACCCCCAAAACACTCGCTAAAGCAATTGGAAACATTTGGGTCTGAAAAAAAAAGGGGAAAGCTATAAGTGCTTTTTCTTTCTTTTTTTTGCCAAATCATGCAGAAGATGCTGGCAGCTGCAAAGATTCAATTATACACAATGCAAAAAATAATTTAAAAAAATAATGGCACTTGAAAAAAAATTGCCTCTCCAGAAATTGCGTGGAACAATAAATCTGTTAATTAGCTAATTAATATTCAATTGGGGTCAGTGGGCTTAATAGAACCTTTTTCTGAGACCCAAGAAATTTTCCAATCACAATGTTAAGTCTGCCCACTTTCATTATCATCTAAGCGCAGGCAGCCCTTATCTGGCCGCCAGGCGCCCAGGAACAATGCAGCACCATTATCATCTCGGCGCAGTGGGTGCGGGTACCACAGTCAGATGTTGCAGGCTGTGAAGTAAAAATGCTTGAGCATTTAGGGTAATTGATATATGGGTTCTGCTGTATTGTTTAGGGCTGTTTGTTTGCTCTACTGGTATTTAAGGCAGCGGAGCATCAGAAGATTGATTTTCATTGGTTGCCATTTTTTATTTTTTTTTAACGGAATCGATGACAAGTTGTCAGTGTGGGACCCTGACCAATAGCATCCGGCAAGACCTCCCCACGGCGCAAGGGCCGCCGTCAGCCAGGCGCGCATGGAGGTGCCGGGGCAGCGCGCTCCCCGTGCCTTCCGCCGGATCTTGTCCGGCAGAGACGCTGCGGTGATGCTTGCCTCTGCGGGGCAGACATCTAAACCCACATCACTATAAAAAAGGACATGCTTAAACCAGCATCCCTATAAAAAAGGACAAAATGGAAGATCTATGTTATTAATGGTGGTAGCTGCTTTTATTTATTTTTCCAAAGGATTGCAGTTTTCTGCTATAAGACCTGCTATCCATTTCTTCCCTTGATATGAAAATATGGAAGCGGGTCTGTTGGGTTTGGGTCTGCCCGCTGCCCCCCCAGGTTAAGAGAATGCTGTAGAGTACAGCTTTTGGAGTTCACTGGACTGAATACCGATGGTTATGGCATTCCACAACATTTCATAAAACAGTTTGTGACCGAAATTACATTTGTTGTTTAGCTGGTAGTAAATCCTCCAGGTTAGCTTAGAAAGGCCATCTAGGTCCAAGCAGTTTGACACAGACTCCTTAAATCACTGTCCCAGGCCCCTGGCGTGTACCGTACTTTTCTGATGATTAGGTTGTAAATGAAAAATACGGTTGGCGTTAACTCTACAGAATGGGGACTTGATCTACAGGACCTGCCTGCCCCTCCACTTCTTCACCGAGCTTCATCTCCACACGCTGTTGCAAGTGACACCAAAGAGGGTAAAGGTTGCCTCAATACTTTGCAGTTGCCTAATTCAACTGTTGAAAGTTTCTCCAAAAAGTTCTCCATCAAGGAGTAATTCTGCTTTCCCCCGCTTTGCTCGGCTCCCTCACCGGCCCAAGGTTTGTCTGGGAGATGATCTTGGAGAGCTGAAGAAGAGGTTTTTCACTGGAAATTTGGAGACTGGGAAATCCTTTTTCTTTCCTTCTTTCTCCCTTTCCCTTTCTCGCAAAGGATCCCTCTTGCTGGTATTCAGGGGAGAACGTAATTACTTAAAAAGAAAAATTGAGAATTTTGCAAGCATTTCCCAGGTGACGCGCCGGTCAGTTATCTGCGTCCTTAACTTGAAACTAGACACTGCTGGTTATGGATGGCTTATCCCCAAATCTGCTGGAAAAGAACATTTTGGGTGATTTCTTGCTGGCCTTTCGCGGTGGCGGCTCCTTTGCCTGGTGCACCCTGAGGAACTTTTCTCCCAGAGCTGTCAGGAGGACGCAGGTGTTTGTCGGACAGGGAGATTTCTGGAGGAGACAGGAAGGTGCTGTACGTGGGGGGCACTGGCAGCCCTTCCAAGCCGTCAGCCACGTGCTTGTATTTTCACTTCAGTCTTGCTGTGATTTTTCCAGTTAGCTTTTTCAGCCCGTCTTCACAGGGCTCACATACTTTATTTCAGGGGCACAGGCTGGGGAGGGGGAAATCAATTTTTTTCTTTCTCCTTCAATTTTCTTGCAAGTCACTGGACTTCTATATTTATTTCCTGGGTAGCCTATGTGCAATCATTCTGATTAGATCCCGCTCGCCACTTCTCTGCTATAGCGCGCGCATACCCTAAACCTTAAAAGGAAAATAAAAGCTGCTATTTCCTATTTTCATAAATGAAAAGATGTTTCAAGTATTGGGAGACACTGAAAGAAATTCTGCAGTTTGAAGATACTTCAACTTAACTACTAATTGCAGAGGACCAGTGGGCGTAATTTTGGCACTATATTAGCTTTGCCACTCCATGAATAATTTGCATACAAAATGCTTTATTTTGGCAATCTATTAAAGAGCTATACAGTATTTGTGGCTTATCGCATTCACGCAGGAAGCAGGATCCTTGGCCATCTCGTTAAATTCTGTTGATGCATAACAATTTAAAGCATGGCACAAGCTGGTATGACATTTAAAGATGCCTTCACTTAATTATATTACACAAATATTGGGTTGTTTATCCTTGGGAATAAAGTCTTTTTGAAGTCAAAGTTGGCATGCGTATAAAGGAGTAAATTTTAACTGATCCCTCAAGTGGGCCTCCTAGCTGCAAATTGGGGTTCTTGCATTTTTTAAATTATTTGTGATAAGAAGCATTACACTTTGAATACAGCCACTGGAGTTTGTTTGGTACTCCCCCCCTTCTTCTCCTCTAATGGAAAATATGCTCTTTAGCAATAAATCGTCACATGAAACCGGAGGGGTAAGTGTAGGCTGGGGGGAGAAATGGGACAAACAGTGGCGGTCATAACAGTCTGTGGCTGCAAAAAATCCTCACTTTTGTCTTCAACAGGAGGAAGAAGTAGTGGAACAGTGTCTATAGACTGTTTGCATAGAAGCAGTGGGGAAATTAGGGTAAAAGAAAAATCAATGCTTTTTTTTTTTTAATCCCCAGAAGGATAATCAGCATGAAGCAAGCACTGGAGTTTAGGTTTCTCTGTAGATAATAAATCGAAAGGCTGCAAATCTAAAATTCACATTGTTCACTTTAGTGGGGTGATCACATTTTCTTCAGTGGGAAAGATACTTTTATATATATCGCATGCAGAAGCCGAAGGGAAAAAGATTGAGAACGGGCTGGGCAGAGGGGTCTCCAGCCCAGTGAAAAGCACATATGTGGAGATCCTAGATGAGGAAAATGAAACCATCCATTTGCCAGTGTTGGGAAGAAAGTGTGATCATTTTGCTCTGTAGATGATGTTAATAATAGTGAACAGATCAAATTTTGGCTCACTGGACAGCAAAAGGGAAGATTGCTGTGTGATAAAACCCCTGGATTGGAGCAGGAGCTTTCCTCCATTTCCTGCCCCACTTTGACCAGCAAAAAAAGGAAAAGGAAAAGAAAAGAAACTAGGGAACAATCCTACCTAACCTTACTTGTAAAGAAGTAGGATGACCTCCAGGTATGGACAGACCATCACTTAGAGGGTCACTGCACATCAGTTGAGCTACATTAAATGGCCTTCTGTCCCTTTCGAGACTTAATTTAGAGTCTAAAATAAGTGGTGGCTTGAAATGACTTTGTTTGTTGGGTTGGGTAATCAGAAACATTCAGTTCACCCAATTCTTGCATAATGTAGGAAAAATATATGGTATTTCACCCTCACCAAAAACAGTCACACAGAAGGCATTCACTAAACATAGCTCAGAGTGCTTGTCTGAGTAGTTATAACTAATATTTTTCTCCTTTGGTTTAGCCAAGATACTCAGTCTCATAGAAAAATTAACTTTATATCCCATTTCTTGGCATATTCATTCAGCTAGTTAGAGGTGGGGGGTTTTTAAATGGTGTATATATATTAACTTTAATTCTGTAGTTTCTCTTATTCAGCCACAGTTCTGCCAGCTGCAGCTCTGAGCTGCGGTTCACCTGGGAACTTCTTTGCCCCTAAAGAGAAAGTCTCAAAAAGCTGAAAAGAAAGGCTGGTCCTGGCATGGTGGCCTTATCTCCTTCTTACTTGTACTTTGCAAAGCTGCATTGCTGTGAGTAAGTATTCTGAAAAACGTGTAGGCCAGTGGGAATTAGCACCACTGCACCAGAGGCAGAGCTGCTCCTTTCACTCAAGGAGAAGTTTGGGTCCTCAGACTACTTTTGGTTTGTTGTGTGTGCCCCTTATAATTAATTAACTAATGAGCTGGTATGAAGTAATTTTATATATCATGGACTATTGATAAAATCAGTGTTAAGTATATTAGCAATTAGGAAGCTAAGAGGATGTTAGGAATCCTTACGTCCAATTAAGTACTATGATTTAAATTACCGTCCTCCCATTATCCTCTGTTTCGATCTATAAACTGTCCCTTACTGATGATGGATGTGTATAGATGCACTCCTGGAGAAGCTACACCACGCCTTGGACTATCTGCCAGTGCAGCGGGATGGATCCGTGCACGGGCACTATGTCCCAAGCCCCAGCCAGCTGGTCAGCCAGACTGAGGCATCTGAGCGTCTTCAAACACACAAGCCTCCCTAGCCTAAATCCCATTGATTTTTGGTAACATTTAAGAGCCCCAGCTTTGACCTTAGATCACTGCAGTTTTGCGAGCGCTGGCGCATCTGGTCACTGCCGGTGCCCGCGACCAAAAACACGGGGACACGCTCCCAAAACGGGCAGACATGGAGCGGGGTCTGAGTCCTGCTGGTGTCCTTGAGTGGTACGGTGCCACCGAGGTGGCCTGAAAGCCAGCGCAGGACCGCCCTGGGGTGCTCTGTAAATTAGCTAGGCACATCAATAGCTTTTAAAATCTGGCCTTAAGGCTTTGGTTCTCAAAGTGTTGTGGCACCTGCCTTTAACTGGTTACGGCACTTCCAATGACTGGAGCACGGGTAAGCAACTACCACTGGGGTAATTTTTTATTGGGAGTTGGACATTACCTAACTTTAAGGATCTGCACCAAAGGACTGGCTGAAGATAGTGTCTGAAAGTACATGAGTATTTTTAACCATGCATCTGCCCTATAAACTATCAGAGGATTAATCCGTTACCAAAAGGAAAAGGTACTAATTTTTAGTCCTTCTAAACAAACAAAAAAAACCCGTAAGTTCTGCATAGAAATATTCTTCAGTGTCAGAGAGGAAAAGTCTGCTTAAAGCTGTGCTTTGTGGTAATGTAGTGAGATCTCCTCCTGTAACTACTTCTGACACAAATTAAACAGCATTCGTATCTACCCCAGCAAACAGCATATTCTTTACTGTTTCTACCAAGTGCAGCCCTAATATTTATCTTATACTTTCTATTCGCTGTGCGATTTGGTTGAATAAATTTTAGCTTCATAATAAACATCTCTCAGAGTTAATGGACCAGCAGAGAGGCTGCTGAGCTCCAAGCCGCCCCAGCAACGCCAGCGACTCCCGGGGAATTACTTGCAGGTGCAGGTACTTGGCAATGCCCAGGGCTTGCCAAATGCAGGCAGTAATGACTGGCATAAAAAGTTTGGCCAGTGTGCTAGATGAACTGGCACGCTGCAAAGCCACGGCTGGCAGATCTCCTGCCCCCAGTTCGGTAGCGGTTCCACCAGATATCTGTCTGCAAGCAGGAGAAGCGCCTCATCGCTGTAGTTATAACACCCTGGAAAGCAGGCTGCAGCACAACGCGATGGTCTGCTGCACAGCCTACGGACGTAACGGGGATGACTGGGGAAAGTAAGGAAAACCTGCAGCATCAGCTCATACTTATTAATAACTTCGGTGGGTTTTCCCTTTTTTTCTTTTTCTTTTTTCTTCTTTTTTCTTCTTTTTTCTTTTTCTTTCTTTCTCTTTTTCTTTTTTTTTAATCACTTAATATAAAATTGAGAGCACTGATTTTTGTAGCTACAGCAATTTTTAGTTGTAAGAAGTTAGGAAACACAAGATGTACACACTGTAGTTATTTGTCACTGATGTGTAAGCCTACAGTCCCAGCCCTCACAGCCATACTTCGCTGAAAGGTAGGTGCCCAGCCTTTTCAGGTTTTCAAGAGCAGTCATATAAGGCACATCCACGCCATGGGAGTGCAAGCCTTCGTCCTCGCAGGATCAGCTAACTGCCTTTTCTTTATGCGTTTTTCAAAGCGTAACTGGGTACGTGAGCAGGATTGCAAGCTTGAGAGTCAGCTGTCGTGGTGGCCAGGACCAGAGCTGAACGGAGCGGGTAGGACAGGCAGGAGAGGTGTTGAGGGGGGGCTACGTGGGGAAGACAAGAACAGGGTGACTGCCAGATCACACAGCTGGTCTGATCTTGTGCTTTTCAGGGGGTTTTTAATTTCAGTGGATGATGCCTGACTTGCAGGTAGAATTTGGGCCTTTGGGCTAATTTTATTTAATCTTACAAGATCTCCTGAGAGATTTTTAATGGGAACTCTGTATTAACTGTCCCTACAGCTTCATATCCAAATATTATTTAAACTTGAATGTCTTCTCAGCCTTTATCATTGAAAATCATAAGCTATCATTTCTACTCTTTTTGCCAAGCCCTTGATTCTTCCTTCATCCCTACGCTGTTGCAGTTGCAGTGTCTCTCTTTGAGGCTATCTCCTCCTCTCACAATTTCTGAGAGTGGGACCTTCTACAGCAAGACGTATTTGTGTTGTTCTTCCTTTTCTTATTTGTGGGAATCATCTATCAGCAGCAGCAATACTGTTGTGCCCAGAGGCTTCAACCAAGCTCTAAACATATAAAATCGGGACCATAGCTGAAGTCCTGGCAGCAATTGGAGGAGCCCAGCCAAGCAGAAAAAAAAGGCACAGAGAGGTTGAATAACTTAAGACATATGGAAAGTAAGTAACTGCCCCAGAAATAACAAGTCCCCTGTGACCTTGGTTAATGTTCTGCTCTTTGACTTGCCTGTCTTCTGGTGGCTAGTCCTACCTGGTGCTGCAGAGATGCGGAAGGATGGATGTGCTGTACGGAGGCAGGCTGTCCATGCATTTCTTGCCTGAGAAGAATGGCATTTGAATCACACCCCAGAGTAAGCTGCACTTGAACTTGTGTCGGAGGTGCACGTGCCTTCAAAGGTGTAGGGCTTGACTTCTGAAAATTACCTTGGTGACAATGGATGACTACGAACACCCTATTAGTCTTATTCTTCCAGTTTGCTTCCAGCTCCATCACCTTTGGGGAGAGGGCTCCTGCAGGATCTGGTTGGAGTTTTACGGTCTGTGCATTTGTGTGCTGTCAGGTATGTGCATGAGAAGTGTTTTACCCCGATATGTGGCTGTTTCTCACATGTGACAGAAACCTGCTGTGCTCTTTTTGCTAGTTCTGATGCCCCATACTCCACACATACCTGGCTTGTTTAGTTATCACACTGAAACACGCTCCAGTATTAGCTCATTGTTGTTCACATGTACAGAGTAACACCTCTGAACAATGTGGTCCGTGACACCTGTGTTGGCATTGCTTGCATTACATGACAGCATTTCATACAAGTGCTGAATAAAATCCCGAGTGGATATAAAACAAGGTGGCTCTACTGACTTGCTGTTTCCAAGTCCTGCTTAGCTGTTTTCTTACCCACCAGCGCAGAGTCATATAATGGACTTCATGAGGCTGGTTGGAATGCTGCTTAGTCAGAAATCAGTATGATTTATATTTTTCTTTTTCCTAACATGATGGGTATCAGTCATAGGACCTGAGCTCCTTTTTGACTAGCTCTTAGTGTTGACCTGTCCTACTCATCCAATGCACAATTTAACGTGGAATGTTATATTTGAAAAGTTATTATTTAAATACCTTATTTATGTGTTTTGTCATAAAGTCTATGCAATAAATTTAGAGGCCTAAATAACAGGGAGATTCTCTACAACACACATTAATTTCCTGATGTTTTTATCACATATGTAATGCAAAGTACCATTACTGGTTATTTCACCATTGTCATTAACACTGAGAATTAAAAGTAAATGATATTTAAAATATTATGCAATACCTGCATTTCCTTCTTGTATCTTACTTATCTCCATTATCACAAATGCGACACTCCCTTCTACCGGCACCCGCCAGTGAAATGTGTGGTGAGTGTTTTGCAACATGTTCCTGTGTAGTATGGGACAGGGTTTAGCACCACCTAGGAGGGATGCAAATCATATAACATCCATGCTCATAAGGCTGTAAAGAGCATTGGGGCGCTGCTGCTGATGTTACAATAAATGAGATGATTGCTGCTGAAATGGCTTTCCACAAATTCCTACAACTTGCAAAAGATGATGTTGACCATCCAATTACGTTCTATTATTGCTGACTATGAAACAAGGATCTATTCTGAATCTCACTGATGCTAATGAGTATTTTTACACTGTCGTCAAAAGGTGCTGTTGGATCAAATAGCAAATTATTTTCCTCCAGGGTATTTAAATTTTGACTGTGTCCCTCAAAACTAGAATCTCTCAGGTCTAATGAAAGGTGCGTAACTCTTGCCCCATTACAAGGAAAACGTAGAGGCTGACATTGAGGAAACAAGGTGGATCTTTCCTTCCACCAGCTATTTGACAGTTGCAACAAATTGTCTTCTGCCATGAGTTCCTACTAGAGACTCGGTTGTTGGTACGGAGGGCAGGGTCAGCGGTATAAACTTTCAGAGCTTCAAAAAAACCCCCAACCACAAGGTGTTTCTATAAAGCACATATTTCTGGCCTACTTGAATCCAGCTGTGTGACTTTCAGGTCAGGAAGAGGAATTACAATACAATCTTCGCTAACTTTTGATTCTCCACAAAAGGTCTTAACAAAATTGGATGAGTTTTATATGAATATGTTAGCAGGGTGTAGAATAACTCTTTGCTTGCCTTCTTCTCACTGAACTGGTAGGTAGCCTTTCTAGTGTGAATAGAGCCCTTTTTTTGTAATGAAAGACTTATGAAAATATAATAAATGAATGGAAAGAGAAGCACAGTAAGTTCTGCATCTTTCCATTGATCTCTTATTTTTAGTAAATCACATGTAATCATAACACAAAATCCTTGAAATATGATGTGACAAAAATAATCAGAAATCAAGCTCAAGCTGAAAATTAAAGGCATCAGCTCACACAGTTCATGAAAGCAAGAATATATTTTAGACGGTCTAGTTAGCATATTGCAATCTATTTAGCAATGTAGTTAGCATACCACTGCATCTGGTGCAGTGCTGTGTTCCTTATTAATTTTCAATACCTTTATTTGCCTGCTTTATACTTCAGATCTGCTGGGTGCTGCCAGATGTGCTATGCCATTTCCTCGAATTGAATCCAGGGTTTGCCATCTTCTTGCCAGCTACTGCAACTCTTGCAATACCTGCACTTACCCCAGGTAGGGGCATAGGAGACAGGTGTTAGGGAGGGCAGTTGAACATCCAGTGTGAACACATGAAGCAAAACTTAATTATAGCACATACTGTATATGATAGAAATGAGTTACTGCCTAATTATGTCTCCTGTTTCCATTCAGATGAATTAAAATTTGTTGTGAGCCCTTGGGAAACCAGACACACTTTAAAGTTGTAATGAGTGCTATCATTATTGCTTTTGACAGTCATTGAAGTATAATTATCTGACCATCTATTTTAAAAAAAAATCAAAACTTGTTATATATGAGTTCTGTGCTGGCAAATTACAGAACAGTCACCTTAGCAGCTCAACCATTCAGCTATTTTCTGTAGTGGTACTGCCATCTCCTGGAAAAACAGAAGTTGTGCGTCCAAATTTTTCACCTTGAGATGAGAGAAACTTTTCAAGAGCAAGAGGTTAAGTACAAAAGCCAACAACCTCTTCAATTTAAGGGGTTAGGAGCTGGTGAGATACCTGGTTTCAATGTTAGAAATGGCTGCACAGCTCTTTGTTATCAAAGGATTTTGCTGAGGAACAAGAATGGATGTGTCGTTTGGAGCGTTGTGGGCTACCCCTATCACAAGGAGATGGTGAGAACAGCTAGGTGCTCCTGTGGTTTGGTGTTTCTTTACAAAACGTAAGTCCCCTAAACACATCATGAATTTCCCACCAAGAAATGGTGCAGTATTACTTTACTTAATGCTCCCAGGAGTCAGTAACCCAGAAACAGATACTTTCAGACTAAGGGATTTTAGCAGTAAAAAGGTTTGTATTGCAGTTTTCACCTGAAATGAAATGGTATTGCATTTTTCTGTCTTTCTTGGCCTTTCCTGAGCCACCCTGTGATAATTAGCTTTGACCATCCTATCAACTTACTAAGCGGTGGTTCTGGCTGCCACTGAAGGATTTCCCCCAACTCCAAAAACACCTCCCATGTCTCTAGGCACTGTGTCCGTTTTGTTACTCAGATTTTACGTTTGTCCATATCCCCAGTTGTCCTCTGCCCCAATGCCAGCTTCTCTATCAATTAGATCGGACCTCTGGCTGCTATGTGTGACCTTCAGCCTGAAGAGGAGCTGTAGTAAGCACCTCTTGCACTCTTCGCAGGCTCAGCTTCTCAGACTGGGTCCAAGACCAGCTGGAGGATGAAGCTGTGGCTCTGCCCACAGCAGAGGGGGACTCTTCTCCCTGCCGCAGCTTCCTTTTGTGGAAATGAGTGGGAGATGGGCACCCACGTCTCACGTGGGGCTGCCCTTCCTCAGGAGACAGGCAGCTGAAGCACCTAGGTGCTCAGTGGTGTTATCTTGCAAGCAGGGCTGAAATCCCCCTCCAGGCCCAGCCACTTCTTGCATGCCTTTTTTGTTTGCATAGGGATAGGGCTGGGGGAAGGCTGCTCTTGTTTCAGCAGAACAGTTTCTCACTGCTTCCTCAAATTATGGCATTGCGTTCAACTACAAAAGATAAAAGCCTTTCTCACTCGCACTTATCAGGTAACCTGTGAGACCATGCATTTTACACCGCACTACCCCACTCCATCCCCCACATTAGAATACAATTCTAATCACTTTCAAATTTACCAGGCCTTGCTTTCAGGGTATTTTCACATTTCCAGTCAAAACCGAGGGGTTTTTTACCCAAATTCCTCTTACAATTACTGTCTCTCTGCTGGGGAGAAGCTATGTCTGAACTATCCCTGCTTTATTATCCACACTCTGCTGTAATGGTGACCCATTACTCCCACACCTGCCATAGCTGGTACCAGTCCCGTCTCTGCAGTGCTGGAATACGGGTACGTTGGCTGCTCAGTCAGCCAGCCGCACGCAGCTCCAGCTGAACAGTTCCCCTTCCCATCACACTCCGTATGCTGCAGGGATCTGGCCTCATAGACATCCAGAAATTGCACAGCCTTTCACTAATACTTTGGATTAAAATATTTTTTTTCTGCCTGTGATGCATGCAAGGTATCAAAGCTGCTGCAGAGGAAGTTGCTAGCACTCAGTTGCCCAGCCTGTGCATTTCTTACTGTGCATAGTGCTGAACTGCTCTCCAAAATAATCCCGTGGATAGTAGGATTGTGGAAAGTGACACCCACTTTTTTGACTGTGGTCAAAGCAAAAGTCATGTCTGGTCTGTTGAGGATTTTCCTTTTATTAGAACCACCTAATCTCCTCTGCAAGATTTTTATATCACACCTTGTCATAGACTTGCTAAAATTTTTGTAACTTTAGACTGTCCTTCCTTTTTAAAATTATGAAATAGCATCAGGATTTTATTTTCTTTTAAATGAAGTCAGTATAACCAGTTGATACGGGTACCAATATCCATGAAGATTTTTTTCCCAACCTACAAGAATTCTTTAAAGTTTCAAGTTTTCTCTTAGACAAGAAAACTTTTCCTGTGGTATTGTAGGGTATGTACATGCAAAGTCAGTTACTTGGCAGTCTCCTCCTGCAACTGTACCACTGAAGGATGAGGAACATTTGCACGTCTGCAAAGAGAAGAGAGGCAACAGACTTTTTTCCCTCCCCGAACACACTTATTCCCTTCAGCCTCCAATACTTTCCTCTCATGCTTAGGGCAATGTTTGGTGTTAGTCTCCCAATAAGCCTATCTGGAGAGAACATCAGCAGTGCAGAGTTTTTACCCAGGACAGACTGCAACACCAAATTGCTTCTTTTTTTCTAAGCATTCGGATGGGCATCTGCCAAGATTCCTCAGTCATGAGCTACTGCAAGAAGCATAGTTTGAACTGGCCTCATAAATAGGGACAGAAATTCCTATGACACTCCAAAAATTTATTTCCGAAGAGCTCAGATTTTTCTAGCAAGCCCATTATCCTCCCAGCTCCTCTGTACTGAGTAGCCAATAGCGGCCCCAAAAATGCTAACTAGAATGATCTTCAGCTCTGAAAATATGACAGTTCACGCTGCTGACCATTACAACACTCCCTTTTCTCACTTTCCACAACATTTCTGAAGTACTGCCAAACGTACAAACACATTTTCTGTAATAGCAACAAAACCTCAGCACATTCACATTTCTGTGCGTCTCAGGTACAGGACTGCCTACCTACCAATGCACTGGGTTTTTTGCCGCTAAAGTGCCCCCCGTTGAATGATTCAGTGTTGCCTCTGTGTTTAATTTCAGTCTGGAAGCTTTAAAGTTAGTGAAGGCTACCAGATGATGTCATTATTTCTTGATCCAACGGTTCAGCTTTACACTTTGGTAAGACAAACTGATGAGAAATGGCATGCTTTTCAACATATTCAGCATCAAATTTTTTCATATGGCAAATGTTTTTAATAAGCTGAAAGCTACCGTTCGAGACCTCCAGCAGTTCTCAAATGAAGCCTGAGGCTTACCTTGGTACTTCTGATGCTGTTTTGAACTTATGCACTCATTTCATGATCAACTTTTCCCGGTACCTGTTTTCAATTGAAATGCTTCCTCTCATTAGTGCTAATTTCACTCTGGAATTAATTATTTCTTTTCCAATACATAAATGGTTCTCTTAGAAGCCTCTTTTCTGTCACGTATATTATGTACACGTTGGTGCTGAAACATAGTGTTTCAATCACAGCATCATTTCCATCCCCCTTTTCCTCAGCTCCTCTGCAGTCACTGCTACTTCACATCATGCTCAACAGAACTAGGTACATATTTATTCATCCTGACCCAAAAAGTAATACAGTAATACAACCCGTTCTCTTTGTTCATTAGCCGATCGCCTGCTGGAGGAGAGTACAAGAGGGCTGAGCTCGGCAGAAACTCTCTGGGCACAAAAAAAAGCTTCCTATGGCAACTCTAAGGATGGTGCTTCTGGTCTGTCACCTCAGACAGACTCCCCAGGTGCAGCAGCTGGGCAGATGTGAGAGGCACAGAAAGCATTTACGGAGACACGGGCACAGATTTTCTACCGGACACTGCCACAGGCATCCTGCAAGTGGGTCTCGCTGTAGCAGACACCACGCTGTAGGGCTGAAACCCAAAAAACTCTTCTGGTAATTGGATCATTCCCCAGCTGATACTGCTATCAGTTGAGTACAGGGACCTCAAAAAACAGTGGGGCCTCTTTGCACTAGGTTATGATTTGGCCCAGTCTACATCCTTCTTAGTAAACAATGATTAGTTCCTCTGTGAAATCTTTCTCTTTGTCTTTAGTTATGTGAAACATACCAGTCTATGAGGGACATGCCAGTTGGCAAGCTGAGCCTACAAAACAGTTGATTGATTCTCTTGGAAGCTCGCTCTCTCTTGCCTGGCTTCCAGTAATGCCTTTTGGTAGAAGCAAAGACCCTGAAAGATGCAGCAGCTTTGTAACAGACCTGCTTCCAGGTATTTCAACCTGAAGCTGTGTTCACCAGGCCATGGTATTAATTGTGTTGTTCTAGTTAGTTCAGCCTGATGGCTGGATGAAACCATCTATCAAGGGCTCGCACTAATCCAATGACTAAGTGTCTTTGCTGACAGATGCTGTACATTCACCAGAGACAGGTCAGTCATATTTGCTCACAGGAATTGCCTTTTCTGTTTGTTTTGCCAGATTTTCACTTGTTGAGCTCATCAGGGAAGCTCTTCCCCACTTTTAAACTGTTTCATAATGACAGTTCAAAATCACCGGTATTACCAGAGAATTTCCATTTTCATTTCTTTCTCAAGGTAATTTTTTTTTTTTTTACTTCTTTCAACCTGGCTTTCAGCCAGGTTTCTGAATCTTCAGAGATCCAGAAAGCAAAACTTTATGAACCTCACCTGGCTTCTAATGCTAGTATTCTCTTTTGCACTTCCCAAGTGAACTGATGTGCTCCACAGACAGGGGTTTGTGTTGCTTCTCAGTTGGTGGCATTCATCTGACTCAATATTCACATCTACAGGGCGCCCATCAATCTTTGGGCAAGGCACCCCCTGCACCCTTTATTGTCAAGGTAGGAAAATAGAGTGTGATCTATCACATCTGAAAATAGACCTCCACCTACGATCAGGTGAATTATACCTCAAAAGTACTAACTTCCCACTGATCAGTACAAATGTGTCTCAGACATAAATGTGTACGTCACAGGTATCTGAAGCTAGTGACATGAATCCACTTCTCCAGTCTCATTCTTACACAACTCCCAGTTTTCCCATTGCTTTGTTCTCCTTGGCTTCCCACAGTAAGGGATGCCCCTATAACTGGCAATGTGGACTCAATTTTCACCTTTTGAACAGTGACAGTCCTGCCAGTCACGCTGTGCAAGGAACATGCTTTTAGAGAGCACGCTAGAAATGCTGATCCCAATTATCTTTGTACTGGAGTTCTGTTTACTTCAGTGAGAATTTACATGTACCCCAAGCATGCTGGGGTCCATCCAGGTGCACCTCCTGAAGACAGCAGAGCTCACCATACATGTGACTGTGCCTACAGCCACCAAAAGAAGTAGGCGTTGTGAGATTGGCACCTTCCTCCACACAGCATCTTCTCTAAGGGCAGCTTTGCGTCGTAGTCAGCACAATAAACACTCCCTAAATTATCTGTACCTGAGCCACAATGAAATCGATTCAAGATGAAGAACTTTTATTTCTAAGCAAAGTGAAGGTTTTGCCTGGTAATAGATAAAATTATAGTTTAACTGGCCCTAAAGGTGGCTGGCATGGAGTAAAGAGGCCATGTTCTCTGGTTCCCAATGTACTAAATGCATCTTCTAGCTGAAAGAAAACAGTGATTATCAGAAAGTCAATTGTAATTCTGCCTCTTTAGAAAAATTCCCATTAAAGATAAAGCCAATTTTAATTAGATTACGTATCCAATTACTGTAATTACATTTTTAAAAAATTCACATCATGAGGATGACCCTTTTAAAAAGGGTTACAAGAATAATTAGTGTATTCATATTAACCAAAATGTATTGGATAATATTTATACCCAGAAGGCAAAGTACATTACACATATTTCACCTTTGGGGAAAGCTTGCAAATGTTTTGGCAGTGGTATGAATATTTATAGGGAAGAGCGTGCTTTAGCAAGATTATATGAGAAAGCATTTATATGCTCACAAATTTTTACCCAAGGGTAAAGTATACATAAAATGTAGTGCAGAGATTATGGATATGCGAAGTACAATTTAAGCGGGGAATTTATATCGGTTTGTTTAATTAATTGGAGCAGAATACTACTTCCCTTATTTTTTTTGTGACAGAAGGGCCTACGGAATTCAAGTCTGAGCTTTCTTTCTGCTGATCAATGACAGCAAGAAAGATGCAGGGAAAGGGTCTTCCCCCTGCAAGGCATCACCTTGTCCATAGGTTAAACCATCCCCTTTAATGTGCTCCTGATCACACTGTGTATGCAATCCCATCTGTTACCTGATGTTACCTTATCAACTCACCAAGGAGTTGGAAAACACACAGGCAGCCCCTTGTCAACACTGCTCATTTAGGGGCAAATCCTCCAATTCTCAGTATGGGGAAGATTTGAAGATATGCCAAATAGGTTTGTTCATGCACAGAAGACAAGAAACCACATCCTTCTTCCAGGCTACCCACAGAAGGCACAGAGGATGTGACCCAATTTTACCGCTTAGGTACAGCACTGGCTTAGAATACTGCAAGGATGCGAGCTGTGTGAGCTCTCATGCTGTGCACAAAATCCTCGCTGCAGACTACCAAGCACAACATACCACAGAGGTCTTCCCAGCAAATACTGCCAGTGCAGCCTAACCATTGGTTTTCGTTTGCTCTGCAGCTAATCAACAGATTTGGGAATTACCAAAGCATTATGTTCTTCCTCAGAAAAAAGCTCTCAGGTTTCCTGCTGGTGTTTGCGTTTACCCAATACTGCAGCATTTGGTCCTTTACTACTAAGATGCTCTGGAATGAGAAGTATGCTTGCAGCATGCACATAGACACCTTCCTAAGTTAGGTGAGAGAAGCTGTGATGGCACAGCTTTTGGCAAGACCTAGACATATGAGGAGGCTCTTGAGTCATTTGTTAGTTTGATTAAGTTAAGAAATTTGTTCCTAATTCACATTTATATAAAAAATTGTTCATTTTTATAGCAGTTTGTACGTGGCCAGTCAAGAATGAGCAGACAAAAAAAGAGACAGGCTTAAAATGATTCATTCAAGTTCTTTCACGTTAATTTTCTCTTCACTGAATTATCAGCAATCATACTCGAGAATTCATGCCTTTCCTGTTTTTCAGAATTGTTGAATATTGTTTTACATAATTTGTAGCTGGGTATTCATTAAGCCATAGACTGTGACTCCCGCAGATCTTTACCAACACATGTGAAAAAGGTTCTAGCTTCTGAGGATGACCCTTCCCTTATGAAAGGAAAAAGTTACAATAAGTTGCAAATATTAGTGAAAATGGATGGTTGCTTCAATGCTGATACTGCCAGCATAGATAGCAGCATGAACGTGTACAATTTCCACAACTCACACTGTCATTTCCTGGGTTTTGTGCTTTCTTGCAAAATAAAGTAGCCCATGAACATCCTTAGGAAAAAAGCATAAAAACAAGGAAAAAAAAAAAAGTCTGATTCATACTGGATAAATTGTCTTTAAAAACTGTTTTCAACATTTGTCCCACAATAAGGAGAAACTAGGAAAGTTGGTAAGTATGGGATAGCAGAGAGGCAGGTAAGTGGGAGAATATCAGGGTTAAATAAATAGGAAGAAAATGAAATTAATTTCTAATGTTCCTTTCCAGAAGTTCAAAATAAATCATCTGTTGGAGATTGCTATTGATACCTGCTGAATATCTATTATGCTACCTGGAAGGTATTTTGCTATGTAAGTGTTGTTTCTGAATACTATAAAGGCTGTACTTATATCAGCTTGGAAACACAAATCAAACAAGATATTTATGAATACTAGCACTTACGAGGACATCATTCTGTGAAAACATCTCTTTCTACGTGACGGCAAACACAATTCAAAGCAATCTAAATATAGTGAAATCCACTTCATGAGGTTGACGTTTTTGAGGCCAGTGTGAGCAATCGGTGCATTCGTGGTACTCAGACTGTGGTCGGAAAAACACATATTCAGATCAGAATATATTTATGGTATTTTCCCTTTCCAGAAGGTAAAATCATCTAAACCAACCTCTTGATCTTCTTTGTTAGGATGCTGTTTTCAATGGTTGTTTTGTACGATTAGAAACAGGTTCTACAGCAAGCTGAACCAGAAGGATTTCACCTGGGATTTCCACAGACAAAGGACTGGTCCTGTCCTTTTTGTGAAGCCCAAGACTTGTACCCTAGGCCTCCCCTGAAGGAGTTCTGCATTTAGCTGTAGAAGAAAATGGGGTTTGTCAAGTCCTCCTTTTTTTTAAACGTAACGCTTGATGATTGAAGACTTCACAGAGAGTCATTATATCTATGCAGTCTCTACGTATAATCCTAGTATTAAATGCCTTGCTTTGGCTTTGAGCTGCTGTAGGCTTCTTGGGTGGCCATGGACCAAGAGCCATGCTGGGATCAGAAAGCCAGTAATTCCACGTGAAATGCTAGTTGTAGAGCACCAGTCTCCCTATTCCTCCTTGGCTTTGAATGGCGTGGGGAAAAATACTGAGAAAACTGCCATAAGCATTTATTTCTTTCTGCCAGTGACCCTCTTAGGAACAAGGTAAGAGTGGAAAGGCAATCTGCTTCATCCAAACCTAATCACCAAGGAAGCCCCCAACCATCAGTGTTTCGAATCAACTACCTTGACAACACTCACAGCACTTATAATGGTAAAACCACCCTTTGACTGTTGCAGCTAATGCCTGAAGAGGTGCAGGTGGTGGTGCTCTCCCACTTGCTGTTTGTCCTTCCTGCACATCCCAAGAGTTACAACGGAAAGAGAAGTGATCTCCAGGAGTGCTCTGCCAGGCCAGTGGTGGTCACCCTGTGGTCATGGAAGGTTTTGCTTCTGGCTTAAGGACTGATGCTTTGGGTAACTTCAGTATCATGAGATGCTGAAGATGACTGCCCTAATCAACTGCAAAATCTCTCTGCTGTACCACGCTAAAAAGCTTTTTCTCCTCAATGAAGAGACAACAGCTGCTGCTCATGGTGGTACATCATTGCCAGAGAACAACAATATATTTTTCATGACAGACTGAGTGAATTATTTGTTGTTAGTGGACTGATGACACATTTCTGATCAGGGCAACGCCCCTTTTGCTGGCCCTACCTGCTAACTTTGCCACTGCAGGCATCAAGAACTACTGGCAAGATCGGGAAAGAGGCATAGACACCACAACAATAGTTCCCCCAATTCTTATTTCCAGGAGCAGAGCAGGGAGTCCCAGAAGTCCTACTGTGAGGTGCCTGAGAACTGGTGAGTGAGTGGTGGGTGAAGGAGCTGTGGAAGGAGACCGACCAGCCAGGTTAGTCCGGTAACGGTTAGTGGGATGTGGCCAAGGGCTGCTATCTCCCTAGGGAGGAGGTGCTCAGTGAGAACGATTTCTGGAATCGTCCGCCCAGTTCCAGCTGTTCAGACAGCCAATATCTCTTTTGTAGTAATGTACGAGTCTGTGGCATTCTGCTGCCGTAGTGGTCTGCAGCTTTAGTCAAAGCAATTCTGCTCTCAGCTCAACTCTAATTAAGCTCAACTCTTGCGTAAAGTGAGTTAAATTCAGTAGTCACAGCCTAGACCCCATGGAAAATAGTCTAATTCAACTACAGTAATACAGTGTAATATATATATATATAATGGAAATACAAAACCATATAATTTCATTTGACATGACTGGCAGTTTTTTGCTTAAGTCAGTGAAAATGAATGAGTTCAAACAATGAACTTCCCTCTTTACTTCGATCTTTTATTGTTAGTATAGTAGGAAGGTGGTTTCAGGATGACTGCACAGCAGCAACACAAATACATTGACAATATGCAAATGTCAAGCTCTCTTTCAAAAATGCACATTTATAACTTTTAAATTTCTTAGATAGTTGCAGCAAATTGAATTAATTTTAAATATGGTCTGGACTTTTCTGCATCTGTCCCATGTGCTCAAAGGAGGGAAGCAACTCTTCATGGAGAACCCAGGCGAGCCATGGCCTCAACCAGCTCTTTTCACCGAGACGCTTTCCTGCCCCTGCAAGTCCGACTGCCCTCGCCACTGCAGTCCTTCCGCAGGTAAGGCCCTGGCCCCTTCCCAGGCCAGGGAGAGCACCGGTAACCGCGCTGCCGCTACCGAAATGGGCTCTCAGCATGGCAGGGCACTGCCGAGCTTTCAGCGCCCAGGGCCCACCTGCTCTGTTCTGCCATCACTGCCGCCGGCAGAGACCAGTCGTGACACTGCTGAAACCCTTCACAGGGGAGAAAAAAAGGCACAGTGTAGATTTTTTTTTTTTCCTCCCCCCTCCCAAGAAGTTTGCAGTGCTACAGTCAAGGGGGGGACACCGAGTCTGGAAAACACTTGTGGCAGGACAGGAACGAGGGGATCCAAATGCCCCCTCCTGCCCTGGCCTGCGTTTTTGAGGCTCAGGGCCGTTTCCACAAGGACCCAACCCCGGCCGGGACGCGGGCATCCCACAGCCCGCTTCTCAACACCTTCCCGGCACAGAGGACCAGGCTGCACGGCCGAGGCC
>NW_010972609.1:11455798-11477122 GCF_000737465.1 Haliaeetus leucocephalus
CCGGGGGTGCTGCTGCCGGCGGCCGGGCCGTGTGTGAGCGGTCCTGGGTTGCACGGCGCGTCTGGAAGGTGCTCTGCCGCCGGGTATGAAAACGTAGCGTAGTTTTAATCCTTCCCGTAAGTGTTGCCCGCGTCACTCTCATGCTCTGTCCGTAACCACGGGTGGAGAGTCAAAGATTGAATTTACCGTTCTCGCTGTGATTTACCTTTTCGCTTCAGAAAAAGATAGTTTAAAATCCTCGACACTTCATTTTATTTGTTTTATGCAAGTGGGGTACTTAAGCTATTGAAGAGAGACATACTTTTTTTTTTTTCATTGTGATACATCACTTTTTATCTCAAAGCTTCATTATTTTGTTATTTTCTGTAAGGAATGCTTTTGTTGTTGCATGTGAAATAAAAGTTCATTTGAATCGTCTTCATTGTTTAGTTTCCTGCTCCAGTATTCTAAACTTTGTTTTCATGCACCAGATTCTCATAATAAATGTGCCACATGATGACTCATTTAGACTCTGGTCCTGTCCATGCAGTCCCTCGAGCTGTGTCCTTGCCTGCCCTCCCACTCTGCATGTCCCCTCTTAAGTTCTAGAGGAATGGGTTCATACAAGCATCTCCCATTCTTTTTCTGTCCATTGCCTTTTACTGCAGGTTTTTCTCCCCAGGGTACTTCACAAAAGTAGCTAGTATCATAGCCCCAGGCTTTGGCAGAGAAAGAGTTTTCCCCGGGGCTGCCCACAAGCCAGAGATGAGGCTGATGGAAGTACAGAGAACTTCTAAGTTGTGCTCGACGCTGTACAGGGACTCATGTTCAGTGACGTCTGCATCCTTCCAGCAGCCTGGTTCTTATGTGACCGTACACTTCAGTGACATTGATTTCATTTGGCCAGGGATTTTAAGGACTTCAGGCTGAAGTTACTGCTGAAACAATGTTTGTTGAACCGAAATACATGACTCCTATACTACAGCTACCCTTCCATGCTTGCTGTGTGTATTCTTGGTCTTTAGGAATTTGAATATAGGTTCATCAGCACTGCAGGTCTACGGGTTTATAGTTCTGTTGCAGAATCTCTTAACACTGAAAACCTGAATGGTAGCTGATTTTTTTGGTATTGCATCAAGAGCGGTACTGTGAGGGCACGGTGCTGGGCCCCGCAAAGGCCCAGCAGACAGCACAGGGGCTCAGTGAAGACTGGAGAGTTACCTGCCTGAAGCAGGGATGGGAGCTGACACTCTGGGTGGTGGTACCTGTCTCTGTTAACTTTTGCCCCTGTGCAGCTCCTGACTTTGATCCCACAGTGATGCCAGGTGATGGAGTTTGACAGACCCTTTTCCCACAGCAATGCCGTCTTAGGCAGTTGTCAGTTAATGTTCTGGTGCTTCTTTCTTTGGCCGGAGGATGGACTGAATTGAATTGATCTGATAGAACCTTTTTCCCACAGCAGTGCAGTCTTAGGCAGTTGTCAGTTAATGTTCTGGTGCTTCTTTCTTTGGCCGGAGGATGGACTGAATTGAATTGATCTTAAAAAAAAAAAACAAAAAACAAAAAAAACTTGCCCCCAAATTCTTTTCAGTGACATCTGTTTGATGAATGATGTTCATACCTGTTCTAGCACAGCCTGCTTTAAGCAGTGCTGTCATAAGCTGACTAATCACAGCCACAGTTAAATGCTTGAAATAGGTAACATCAATACTCTTTCCATCATCAATATGTAGTATCAATACTCTTTCCATCAGGAAAGGAGATCACAGTACAGCATGAGATAGTGTGTGCCTGGTGCAGAGCGAGCGCTTGGCGTGCTCTTCTGTTGCACTCCAGCGCCTGTCTTTGGCTGAGGACGTAATGCCTCACCTCAGCTGATCCATTTCAGATGAGAATTTATAGTGTATATTTTCAATTTGATAGCAAGAATTTCATTACACCTGCTCTGTAGACCAAACTTTATTTCACCTGAAGTTATTTTTTTATTGGAAGAATAAATCTTGATTGAACAGTTCGATTCATATATCTGTCATTAGTCGTCCTCTTCAGTGAACTGATAACTGCAGTTATCTGACAGAAGTTTCAGGGACTTGAAGTAATCATGTCATTCTTGAAGTTAATGAAGTGCTTATGGTAGTCGTGGGGGCAAAATGCCTCTGAATAAAACATTCTTAAAGTTTACTACCATTTATTAGAACTCAGTGTTACCAGAAGGCTTTTTATCAAAACAGTCTTTAAGTGTGGGAATGGCGCTTTCTCCAATAAAGCCATTTTCAGAGGTTTCTTTTAGGAAAATGGTGAGCATAGCACTAAAGAAGTTAGTATTATCTTTCAGACGGAAAGGTTGTTCTTTTTCACAGTAACAGTTTCATGTATATGAAAGAACTTATTTAAAGAATTTACTGTCAATGTATCACATTTCTAATTTACTTCATGGACAGGCATTAGAATTTTTTTTTTAAGTCTTTTGGAAAATAGCAAAAAAAAGAGCCACTAGCAGTTTTAAAAGTACTTTTAGGTCTAGTGTTCATAAATATATGCCATGCATTTTGTAAAGCTACTCTCTAAGTTGGTAGTTTAACAAAAACCTTACAGCTCCATGACAATAGGTGTATAGTCTGCATTCTTACGAACAATTGAGTGGCATCAGCTTTACAAGAAAAATACATGACTGTTCAGGTTAAGCCTCTGCCCAGCTTGGATTTGTGCAATGCACACGTCGGTTGCCTGCAGGTGTCCTTACTTAAGAAAATTAAGATAATTCCATTTTGGGTAGTTTGTGTTCCTTTTTAACCTCCACCTGCAGTATTTAATAATGTTCAAGCATTTGACTGTGTCCACCTGTGCGGTGGTTTAAAGTAAGGATTTTAAAATTGTCATTCCTTCTAACCTTTTTTGGATAGGTTTTTAAAGTTGTGTTGTTGGGAGCACAGTTAGAGCTATTTTGTAAATGTCAGTAAAAGAGCAAGAACTAAATGGACACATACTGTGTGTCCAGTTCATCTTGGTGTTAACGCAGTCTGCCAGGATGAGAAGTATTTATAAAAAGATTTAGAAGAGAAAAATATAAATGACTGCATGTGTAAAAAATCTAAAACATGGGTCTTGGGATAGTGTATAATACTGAAATAGAGTAGAGCCTCAACAATGAACCGAACATGAACTTGTGTTATAAAAAAGCTTAATTACTTGGGCTTTCTGTGGGCAGAGGTGTTGGGGAAATTTAGAGGGTGTTAAAGAACAGCAGCAGAAATTATATAGTGGCTTGAAAGAAAATTTAGATTAAATGTCAAGAACACAGTTTCTGAATAGATTATTCTAAGCCATTATACTAAACATGGAGGCTATGCAAGAAAACCTAGGAGAACACTTTCAGTCTAGAGAAGATCAAGTTACTTTATCATGGAATCTGTGTTTCTTTCTGTGTGTTGCCACTTGCAGCTTTAGAACCCTTTGGCCAATTCGTCTCATTGGACAGAGAGAGAAAATAAATGTCTTATGAAAATACACTGCTGAGAGGGGCTAAAGATTGATTCAAGTGTCCTGAGACGAAGGCTTCAGTAGAAATGCTTCTTTATTGGCGTCTACCAGAGAGGGAGGTCTTGCATATCCTTCTTAGCAAAAGCTTTGCTTAGAGCACACATCATCTTTAAATATCAAGTCCAACAGAGCAGGGGAGAAAAATGTACAAAACTCTGAGTTCTGGTTTACAGAAGCATTCATTTCTGATCTCTGTGACTGAAAAAGCGGTGGTTTCCTTTTTCAGTCACTACGATGAACAATTTACCAGGAAAATGTAAATGGCACCTAAGCATGCCTACATGTGGGAGTCAGAGTGTAGTTTGAAGGTAGGTCTGAGGACTGGAATTTGCATTGCTGAGGCAGGAGAATTGTTCTGTATCCTAATGTCACATGTTTTTTCAGTTAAAGCTTTTGCAGAACATCTAGCTGGTTTGTTCTTGGGCTGTGTTTTTTTTGTTTGGTTGGTTTTGCATGCACAGTAAGGAATAGTAAATGTCTTACTGGGAAAAAACACAATCTTAGCGTTTCCAAACCAAAGTAGCGTAACCGTGGTTTGGGGATGAAAACAAAGAAAAAAGGCAGAGCGCCTACTGCAGAGCATGAGCAGAACTGTGGGTGCTGTCCTCCTGAGGAGCAGCTTGGTTGAGATTTGAGGAGTGATGAGAACAGCATCCTTTGCTTTGCTGTCAGCTTGGACAAGTCACACACACGTCCCAGACTGCCATTTCCCATCTCTAACCCTCCTGGGGTCTAATGCTTCCTGGGGTCTGAAGAACATGCACATTTTATAAATTAAGTCATGTATTGTAAATCTCCTGATGAACGGAGTGCAAACTTAATGTAGCAACAGCCCATATATACTGTATGTCTGTAGTGGTTTAACCAAACTTTATTTTTTTATTATATGTGTATGTATGTATCCCAGCATTTTACAGGTGGTCAGATGTTGCAGAAAGACATATTACTGAGACTAAGAGTTGCTGAATTATACAATAACTTAAGTCTAAATAACTTTATAAATAGTCAAGTTGGGCTCAGTAGCAATTCATAAGCCCCATTAGGTAGAATACATAACAGCTTTCTTGGAAAAAAGACACTGGGATGGTCTGAATATTATCAGCTGATTGGCTGTTGTATTAGGTGTGCTATAAATACACTTTTTAAGATTTGCTTTTTTCAGTTGAGTGTTAATATCGTTAAAAGATGAAAAAAACCACAGTAATTCAAACGTGATACTGCTGTTAAGGACTTCATCTACATTCAGAAACCTACAGTCTCTTCAAACAACAAATGTTAGCTGGGGCATAATTTCATTTGTGGACTTAAAGCTATTGAAGGCACAGGATTAGACAAAACATGCTCTGCTTGCCATGTAGCTGGTTTGCAAAGATGATCTGAAGCATTAAACTGACAATTAAACGTGTTGGGTGGACCTCAGGTAAAAATATTGCAAAGCCAGGTAGGTTGTACTCGGTGGAGTTACCACATGCAGCAGTCAGGTCTGCATGAAGGCAGCCCTCAGGCTGTCGCAGGGGAGTTGAGAAATGTTTCAAAAGCAGAGCAGCACTGTGGCACCCTTCAAAGCTAAATGGAGGTTAGTGCTTTTCCCTTCCCACAGCAGGGAAAGTGTCCTGTTGAAGTACTCACCATGAGCACTGGCGGCTGGATGGGGCAGCAAACAAGGACCTTCTGTGCTCATGTAGAGGTGTCGCTTGATTTTATTGATGGAGAGTATGTTGTTGTCTCCATTTGAAAGTGGTTTGTTTCATCCCTGGAAGTGTGGAATCCAGTACCGGTGTGTGCGTTAGGGTGCTGGGTTTTTTCATAGCATGAGGTACCTTGTTTAATTGACAGTGGCACCCAAATCGCTATGCATTTCCATTTATATACTGTGTATTTGATGGCATTGTGCATATGATGCTTTTAAGTTGCCTGTGCCATCCATTTCCTCTATAATTTGCATGGGTTTTTCACCAAAAACAAGCTATGGAAAATATTTTTTTTAAATGAGGAAATCATTATAAAGGTTTAAAAATCAACAGGGAAGATTTAGAACTAGGAGCTATGAAATTCCACTTTAAAATTATTTTGATAATGAATGACTAGTGTGTGTCCCTTTGGCCTGATTATCTTTAATTGAATTGAATCTTTTAAAGCACAAAAGAGGCCTTGTGGATAATTCAGAAAACTATTCCCTTTAAATACCGTTTCACATTTGTCAATTATTTTCTGCTTTCTTCATCTCTTTTTTTAATAAAGAATATTGGCATGAGTATAAGATGTTTTACAAAGGTTTTCCTACCCTGCTGTTTCATCCCCACCTCAGCGATACTGCTCTCTACCTGACATCACACTTGTTTCCACAGTGACCTACTGCTACAAGGCGTTCCTGCTGGAGCAATGGGACTTTCTTGTAAATAAGATGCTATGCTTTCCGTCACAGGCTTTGACTAATTCACTGAAATTAAAGTGCATGGTAACAGCTTCCTCAAAGTTAAGCTTGAGCTAATCTGAGAGTGGTTTTGGTCAGTGGTGGTATACCTGGGCAGTGTCACTAAAGCCTACAGCACTCAAAGAACGTATGCCATCACCTACAAGAAAAATGTGTTTTTAATTGCAGGACTTCACGAATTATTGATATCACTTCCTAGTATGTATTTATTGTAATTTTCTGTGCTCAGGAATTTAGCTGCCTATGATGCTGTTTCCTAGCAAAAGTAAATGTGAATTTAATCTAATTTTCTCTTGTCTTGCTTCTCATAAAAACATCTGCAGCTGGGTACTCACAGCCGTAAAGTTAGTTCTTTTCAGCGCTATTTCAAACCTGGGTTTTGTTTTCTTTATGCAAGTGCATGCAGCCTGCCCCAGCGCCAGCGAGCAGTGCCCCAGCTGCCTGGCTTTCCGGCTGTGTGTGCCAGGGAGGGGGGTTGCAGCTGGCGTCAGGGGGTGAGCTGCAGCCCGGCCTGGCAGTCCCCATCTCTCCAGCCTCCGTCCAACGCCTCCTCTCACCAGACTTGGTGGCGGAGTAGCTGAGTAATTCAGTTCAGTCCCAATCAGTGGAAGAGAGCGCAGGTGCGAGTCCAAGCTGGATATGGAGCTAGAAAGCAGGATGTCAAGGACACAGAGGAGTAAAATAGTGATTTTTCATGGCAAAATAGTTGAATTGATGGCAGCAAGAAAATCAAATCGTGTTTGAGCTTAGATTTATTGATATTCCAGTGCCTTTCAGTTGAATCAAATTGTCCACAGCACTGTTTCAGGCTCTTTGCAGTCTTACTCTAGCATCCATGTATCCATTTATGCTCACTCCCCTTTCTTGTTTTAAATTATCTCTGCCTTTCTCAAGGCTAGAAACCATTTTTTTCCCCTCTAAAATGCCAAAGATAATATGTCCCAAGCCATATTCAGTCTCCTCTCTTACTTTGCTTTACCTAACACCTTTTTAAGGAGAACAGTTTGAGGTGCCACCACTTTTCTTTAACTTTCATTACTCATTTGGTAAAATCAGGTAAAATACTATTTCTTATGGCAATAGCTGAAAATCTATACTGGGCAAACACTGCAGTCGTGTATCACGATGTTTGATGGGTAGTGGTTTATACATGAATGTGCCTTTGTGTAATATTGAAAGATCAGGTTCACAGCAGAAAACCGATAACGTTGTTGGGGTTTTTTTGAGCAGAGAACCAGAAGTAAGAGTTAAGGTTTTCATCCTGTTAGGGGTGCCGATTCATAGGATCTTTGGACAAGTAGATACCTGTTAAAATCCATGTTTTGTTAATTGCCCTGCCAGCTTTTCCTCTTCTTAAAATCAAGAGAGTAGTAGTGCATACCTGCTCCTAGCGCTATATATAATAAGTGACTGAGGATTGAGCTTACAGACTTAGTACTTGCAGTCCAACAAGTTGCTTTATTCATCACTGGTGGTGCATTTAAAAGTAGAGAAGATAGGTCAGCCACACCTGCTGCAGTTTTAGGCTGCATGTAAAAGGGTGAAAAGTAATAGAAGAAAAATAATTGTGGGGTTTTTTTTGCAGGGAAGCTTGGTCGCTTTCCACCAAGGATGCATTACCAGGCCACTCCTGACAGCCGAGCTGCCCCTCATTTTCCAAGGTCTCACCTTGCTGAAGCAGTTGCGAAAGCTAAGGCAGGTGGAGGCAGTGGTGGAAGCACTGGTGGAACTGGGAGAGGTCTTGTGGGGCAGATTATCCCTATATATGGATTTGGCATCTTCTTATATATCCTGTACATTTTATTTAAGGTAAGAAGACCAACATAAATTGAAAAGTCAGGGAAATAACAACTAAAAAAACCTCAAAACAGAAATGAAGTCCCGTTTTTGTGCCTGGTTCCATTTCAGCCTTGCTCAAAAAAAAAAGAAAGCTTATGCTGGACCTTTGACGGGTGGTTAAAAGACCAGTGTGTCCTGTGGTTTTTGCTATTGCAAAGACTGTAGCTAAGATTGCAGGGACGGGTTTCTGTGATCCTGTATTGGCCTCTGACTTCTTACAGTTTTTTAAAGCAGGTTTTTTTCCGATGGAAAATGTGTATGTCTAGAACAATGTTAGATTAATTTTGAATATACACATAGTATTCTTTTCTATTATGTGTGACTACATATTATATATACTGTATATGTCACATGTGTTATGCATTTAAAGTGGGAGAGAGGGAGTACAGTTATTGCATGCTTTCTGGAACAAAAGCACCATGTTGTTGGAGAGTGGGAGTTTTTAAGGTTGTATTGACCATGCTGGAACTGCCCTAGCTGAGGGACTGGTTGAAAGCTAGTTTAAAAAAGCACAGCCCAAATTCCCCTCAAGCATCTCACACGATTTGAACTTCTCATAGCTTTTTGTTACACAGACGTAACTTGCATGTAGGTGATGACAGTCAGCTGTGTGGGAGGAGGGAGAAGTGGACTTGTGGAAATGTTTTTTCCTTGGTGTGGGGGCTGAATCCAGACTGAGCAGTGTCTAAACAGTTGAGCCTGCTCTGGGCAGATAGAGGCAAGAACAAAATGAATTGGGTGAACTGATCAAACACAGAGAAGATAAAAGAAATGGATAGCCTGCAGCCTCTGTATAGAGCCAGCCAGTATCTTTGCTGCAGGTACAAAGTTGGTAAGCAATAATGGCAGAAAGCGTTGCGAGAGGGACAAGCAGGGTCACATATAATCCCTTCAGAACCTGTCCTTTGTTGCACAATAATTGCCCAATGAGTTTTTTTCCCTCCTGTATGCAGAAGAATGGAACAGATAAATATTCTAAAATGAAGAAGTTATTTTTGATGAGTTACGCTTTCACTATGCTTAAAAATATCATTTTTTCCAAGTGTCTTTCAGGAGTTTTCAGGTGGCAAGATCTCCCAGGCATCTTTCATGGCTGTCTTTTTTTGCCGCTGGGCATGCTTTTCTGTCGTTACTTTCTGGCATATTTTAGTTTCCTATCCTTTTTGCTGTTGCCTTTGGGGCTTATATGTTACTATTGCAGTAACTCATAGAAGGGTCATCTTTTTTCACACATCAGCTGGCTTCCAAAGGAAGAACCGCTGGAGAGCGGAAATGCCCTACTGCTGCACCTGGAAACTTGAAGAGGAAAATCAGTGAGTATGACTTGCGAGTTATATCTGTGTAGCTGTTGACTCTGTAGAGGGACAGTCCAACTGGGTTCTTAGGTTCTGGGCACACTGTAAAGCTGCTGTTCACCCCCGTAAAGAACAAGCCAGAAGCTTCTGTGTTGGAATGAGTAAGAGTTAAAGTGAATTACTGCACCGTCATTTTCTAATCTCATTCAGCTAATGAGACTCTGTGATACTAGCCTGATCCCAAGCCCCCCTGGAAGCAATGGCTTTTCATGAGGTTCACTGAATTAACTGTACGGATTTGCTGAAAAGCTGTGTAGCTAATGATTAAAAATGGATAATAGGATGTCCATCTATAATTATTCTATAATCCGTAATATTCTAGTATTAGTATATAAAGATATTATTAAAAGCTACCTCCATTTTTTTTAATTTGTGAATTCTTAGCTATCACCAGGCACTTCCCTACTTTTTCCCTTCCCTTTTTGCAATGCTTGAAGTTTTGATAAGAAAGCAAACAGTATTCTGGAATGTTATTGTGATTTTACGTGAACATCAGTGGGATAGATTCAACTATTTGTAGACATTTATTAGATAAATTAATAAGCTTACTGTTGAAGATTGGATGAGTAGTTACCATAACAGTATTTAAATGTGTTGTGTTTAGCTGGCTAAGTTGTAATAAGAAAGAAAAGTACTTAAGGCTTTATAGAAAGTGCTGGCTGTAAGGTAATTCTCTTAACATAGCTGTAATTATCTTGACATTAATGTGTATATTAGGAATACCTAATGTACTCAGTGCTATAGATTGTATTTTCAGTGCACTTGTACTGCATTGTGCCTGGCAATTTTGTGCAATTTATTAGCAACGGTAATTGTATTTTTTTCCTCTAATGCTTGGTAAGAGAAACTAACTTTGCAGTAAGTTAAATATTTGCCATCATTATAACCCAAAGAACTAGTGATGAAAATTATTCTGCCTTTTCTAGAGCTCTTAATTTGGATTCCTAAAGCATTCATTGCAAGCTGTAGCAGAGCAGGGGACAAGTCACTGGACTAGGAACCACTACCATAATGACTTGGAGGGAGTAACTTACTTTGCCAGTTTTCCTTCCCCTATTTTTAAAGTCTCAGACATGCAAAATAATGACATCAGTGGTAAGTTAAGTAATGACATTCTCTCCAGAATAGAGATTTTTCCAAAAGCAGGATGTTTATGGATGGCTTTCTCCATTCCTACTATGTCGGAGTTCCATTGTGCCTTTATGCTGCTTAAATGGGTGTGACTGTAGCAGCTGAATATTTAACTAACCCAGGCTGGTTTCATTTTGTTCTGCAGTGGGGAACAATGAAGTCTCAGCTATCAGATTTTGAGTGTGAGCTACAAAAGCCAAACAAGGAGCTCAAGCATTTTTGTTGACATCCATGGTGTTGCATCTTTACCGTTAACGCTTTCGGCTAAATTAAAGCCAGTATGGGTGTTCCTGCTTGTATTCATGTGTGTCTACTATTGTACTATGGACACATTTTTTGAAAAAAAATGCAACCATGGAAATACTGTGCTTTGCTCCCCAGCCAGACTCTGTGTGGCTAGCTGTTGTTCATCCCTGTAAGCCTGGCAGACTGTTAGCACTCACTGCCTACCCTGGCACACCTGTGCAGGGTTGGATGCCATCAAGGCCATGAACTTTATTCTCTTTGATAAAGATGTGGTTTCTCAAATCCTAGACTCATTAGAAAATGCTCAAGTGACCTTGTGTCTCCGTTCCCAAGGACTTAACAGGGAAATTCCACAAGAACTATTAATTCTGCAGTAGACAGTAAACCACTATGGTTTCCTTAGGGGAAAAAAAAAAATGTATTTTCTTTTCCCTAACTTTAATCTCCACGGCATTTACAGTGGCCGACTCACTCTGCTTATTGGGAGGTTGCTTGGGAGTCTTTGAAAGAAGGTGATTTCTGTGTGTCCTATTACCCTTGGCAATAGTCTTCACCTTCTTATACCAGGAAGAGTAGGTAGAACTCTTCTAAGCTGCATGCTTTAGTTTCCTCACAGCCGATTTGGTTTCGTACAGCATATGCTACCTGTGATAATGGGACAGGGATACATTTTCAAAGCTCCTACTGACAGATCTTGGGATTTTGTTTGTTTTATAGCTGACTATGAGCTCACGCAACTCCAGGAAAAACTGAGAGAAACAGAAGAAGCTATGGAAAAATTAATCAACAGAGTAGGACCTAACTGTGACAGGTATGTTTCAAATTACAGCATTCTAAGGAGAGATTCTGCTCTGATTAGAAATTAAACTTTCCTACATAGGCTATATTAAAATAGCATTTTTATTACTACTTCAAATTGTAGAAATTTGATTTTACACATCACACTTTTTGTTCTTCAGTGTTTCTCTTTTCAGCATCTATGTTTAAAATAAATCATTTTTTCCAACTTCATTTTCCTTAAACAGAAAAACAACTATCCCTACCCTCCCCCTTTGTACAGTGCGTTATTTGGAAGATAATGACAGGTATGCGTAAACAGAAAATAAAACATCTACATTTAAAGTATATAAAACAACCTGTCTTATGTGACCAAAGTAATACTGTGAATGATTCCGAAGAGACCCATTTGTTTTCTGTTATTTTCCAGTTCTATGGATTATTTTTCTAAATAGGAATGGTGTTACAATCTATGTAAATGCCTGTTAGAATATCCTTAAAATATTTCTTTAAGGGCAGAATTGTATAATAATCTGATTCCATAACTTAGTTCCACCCTGTAACCAGTAAATCCATGGATTTGCTTCTAAATATAAAAGAAAAAAAGAGTTGTAAAATCAGGATTTTAAAATTTATTATGTTTACTGTTTGCTATAAATCTGAGATCACTATTCTACATTATACAGAAACACTGGGAACAAGTCTATGTTTTTCATAAGGAGTGTAACAACACATCAATAGGAAAGTGCATAACTGCAGTATTTGAAAATTTAAATACCATGAATGTTAAGGTGATGTTTGCAAGCAAAAAAGCTAGCTCTTCAGGTTGTAACGCATGTTAACTTTGTCTGGATCAGTCAGTGTCTGTTTTAACCCATTCTGTAGGAACAATTCTGTGCCAAACTTGCACGTTATATTCATTTATGCTTCAAACCGCATTCTCTTTGAGCATGTAGTTTTGCCCACTTTGCACTGTGTCCTGGATTGCGGCTGCACTCGTCTCAGCAAGACAAGGTGCCAAACTTGCCTGTGTTAGGCCAGGTTCCAGCAGGAGAACCCCTAAGCTGCCCTGGTTTTGTTAGTGTAACAGAAGGATACTATTTTGACGGTTACTCTTCTCTGTTTTGGCGAGCTGACGCAGTGCTCTATGTGTACCTTTAAGCTGCCAGAAACAGGCTTATGAGCTGCCCAGATATTGTACTGACTCGCAGGACAGGATATTTTTTACTGAGAAAATGGGTTTAGAGTCTGACCCAGTATCTGTTCCACTCTGTGTTATTGGCTCAGGGCCTTTATTTAGTAGAACTTCCCTTCTTTGTTCAACCAAACTATTTATATAGATGGATCTAAAGGCCTCAGGGGAAATCAGAATCTGAATCTAATAAAGAATTTTGTATGTAGCATCTTTAAAGAGAAGGGGAAAAGCACCTCTAGATGGAGCAAATAGGTGTTTTTCAAATACACCCAGACTTTGAAGCTTTCTTAATCTACACTGTGATACTCATTAAGTTCAGTAATACTGGATGAATGTCTTAAAATAAAATGTATGGCTAGAAAGTGTAATTAGAGCACAGAGTACAGTGCTAGGCTTATTCAACCTGGATGTTGATAGATTTAAATTAAAAGGAAAGAGGAGGAGAGCAAAAATGACTTGAGCTCCATTTACTAATATGCAGTTAAACAGAAATCCTTATAACAGAAAAGTCAGAGAAAGAAATAACTTGTATCAAATTTAAGCTAGTGCTGAAAGACCCCAGGTGAGACCATGGCCCATTATACTAGATATGGCAAAGCGACTCCCAGCCTGCCAAATGAAATATTGGTAACCAAACCAATTGTCACAAAACCCAATGTATTGCTACGAGGATGACGATCCTGCAGTATGAGAAACAAACAGGATGAACTGGAAGCGCTGGTCAGCTCCCAGAGCTATGGTATCCTTGGTATTACTGAGACTTGATGGAATGAGTCCCACGATTGGAGTGCAGGGATGGAGGGCTACAGGCCATTCAGGAGGGATAGGCAGGGCAGGTGAGGTGGAGGTGTCGCACTATACGTACGGGAGAGGTTTGATTGTACAGCCCTTGGTGATGGTGTGGTTGAGAGCCTCTGGGTGAGGATTAGGGCGATGGAAAACAAAGGAGATGTTGTAGTGGGTGTCTACTACTGATCGCCCAGCCAGGAGGTAAGCACTGGTGAGTTATTCTATAGGCAATTAGGAGAAATTCCAGGATCGGTAGCCCTTGTCCTTATGGGAGATTTCAACTTCCCAGACATCAGCTGGGAGTATCATACTGCTGAGATGAGCAGGTCTTGGAAATTCTTGAAGTTTGTAGGAGGTAACTTCTTGTCACAGGTACTCGGTGAGCCAACTAGGCAAGATGCCCTCCTAGACCGGCTGTTTGTGAATAGAGAAGGACTTCTGGGGGATGTGATGATAGGTGGATGTCTTGGCCACAGCGATCACAAAATGGTGGACACTAAGATTTTCAGTGTAATGAGAAAAAAGAACAGCGGAGTTGCTACTCTGGACTTCAGGAGAGCAAACTTTAAGCTATTCAGGGAGCTATTTAGCAGAGTACCCTGGGAATCTGCTTTTGAGGGCTTAGGAGTCCACGAGTGCTGGCTTCAGGAACCACCTTTTGTCTTAAAATGAAATGTATTGTTAGAAAGTGTAATTAGAGCACAGAGTTCTTGAGCTCCGTTTATTAATATGCAGTTAAACAGAAATCCTTACAACTGGTATCAAATTTAATGCTGAAAGACCCCAGGTGAGACCATGACCCATTACACTAGATATGGCAAAGCAACTCCCAGCCTGCCAAATGAAGTATTAGTAACCAAACCAAAGGATGTATTTTGCATTGTCACAAAATCTGATGTATCACCGTAACACACAGTGTTTGTAATAGTGCTGAGGTCTGAGCTCGTGCCTCAGTGTCCACTCACTATACTGCAGGAGCATTCTCCTCCCAGCTGAACTGCTCCAGGATTCATCCTGGCTTTTTCCTTCTGGTGAAGATTCTTAGAATCCCAAGACATTCTAATTTTGTATATTTTCTTTAAAAAACCATTGCTTTTGAAATCCAGATGAGTTTGGAAGGACAGTTTATTCTTAGATAATCCTGTACCACAGAAAGAAATCCTGTTTCAAAGGAATAATATATACTGTGCTGTGCAATTTTATTCTGCTTTCTTCTCTAGCAAGTGTACGTGTTGTTTTCTTGCTGTGGCTTATCCTGCTCATTTCTTTTCCTTTCAAAAGCATTTGAGTGAAGTGAGGCTGGAAGACATCTCAGTACTATTAGGTGGTTTTCTTAGATGGGATAGCTAGTATTATCGAGTCCTGTGTTGTAGAAGGTAGGCAGGCAGAAACTTGGATTTGATTTTTTTTAGTGAGGCTTGAAGACCAACCTCCAAACCAACTAGGGAGACCTCCTTCCAAACCAGCACACCAGTTGGAATTGCTACAGCCTTAAGTACAGAAACCCCCTTGCAGAAATGCAAAACTTTCAAAAAGTACAAGTACAGGTACTTTTAGTAAGGCCTAGCATGTATTAGCAAGGACTAGAAGCAAGGTAAAGAAAGCAAGAGGAAGAAAGAACTACCTGGCCAGGTCCTCAGCAATGTAACCAAACTTAAATTAAGAGATGGAAAAGGTAATTGTTACCTAATGCACACACTTAAATAGGTAGTACATAGTACCTAAGGATATAATGATTCACAGCTCTGAGAAAATCTGGCACTCTTCCCAGCTCTTTTTTCAACAAGTTATAAATTTAAATTACACAGTTTTGTAATTTATCATCACATCCTATCAGTAAGGGGACCTCAGTAACTCCAGTTTCTAAATGTAGACCTTTATAGTCCAGTATCTCTCAGCAAAGATGAGGAGCCTTGCTGGGAATTTGATGATTCAGAAATAAAGATTTGATTGATGGGTATATAGGGCTCTCTGCATTAAAAGCATGCATATTGCTTTTTTCCAGCCTTTTAGCAGAGTGTTTTAATGTTAGGACAGTGATATAATGTGCACAAAAGATTTCCCTACCCATTCTCACAGATGTCTTACCCATATTCTTTTCACCACTGTCTGTAAAATTTGGTATTTTGAAACCACTTTAAATTGAAGAATACTCGTAAATATTTTTCTCAATGGGAGTATTATGCAATACTCTCTTGCAAAAAAATCTCAATTCCTGGTAATTAGGTAAGAGGTAAAAGTAATGCAGCTCGATTACCTGTTTTTAAAGTCCTGTTTACCAGGCTGTCAATTGGAAAAAAATTACCTTTTTACCATAAACTGAGCCAATGTGATATGGAAAAGAGGGAGAGAGAGAGAGTCTGTACTCTGTGGGGTGCCATTTTGGGGCTATAGCTGCATTTTAATAGTGATTATTTTAAGATCATGAAGCAAAAAAATACCAGTTGACATGTCTGAGATACCATGTTAGATTATGGATTTTCACTGCTGTCATGATAGCTCTTTAGGAAATGTTCTGATCTCAGCGTAAGAATACAAAGCTTTTACATTACCTGTTAGTGAGTACTTTGGGACTCTACAAAACATAAGATTGCCACTATGAAAAGTAATAGCTGTGTTGGAGCTCCAAACACACAGCAAAAATAATGACCTTTTCTTACACTGTAAACCTTTTCCATCTGTTGTCCTCTTAGTATTCTTAAGTGCATTATACTCTGTACACAGGCAGCCAGATGTCTTATACATTGCCAGCATCCTACGGTAAGTCTTCCTAGAGGCCTTAAATGAAGTAGAAATAGTGCATGGGCTTTGGTTTCTCCCTCTCTACAGGGAAATTTGTCTTTTAAGCAAGGTATCTGGAGGAGGAGTACTCTGAAATACAGACATCTTGTGTTGCAATAGGACAGTAGTGCTTTCTAATGAGACCATCCAGCATATTAGGAATTTTCCTATATGAAATGCCACAGTGATGCAGCTGCATTGTTTGATCCTATTGTCTGCGCTAGCATATCTCCCCATTGTGCTCAACAGATAGGCCTCTCTGTCTTTATCCAGGTGATATATATTCAAATTACATACACTTTTGTCTCTAAAAGGAGGATTAGTTTGGCAGTTCTATTACAGCTTCTGTCAAAGGCAGCTAGCTGATGAAACCATTTCTTTTTGTGTGCCTCTTAATGCACATCTCAAATTCTACATCTGCATAACCCAGGCTTTTGAGCAGATGCTGTCTCACACCTTTGCTTGTTCTGTGGAACAAACTGCCACCACAACTTGAGGGGACTCAGTGCAACCTCCATATAGCGTTGGGACCGTATCAGCTTTTCAAATTGTGGGGCAAAGTGCCCCTTAGGGGAAGCGCAGAGAAGTGATGTTTAGCCTTGTGATCTCAATCAACCAGTTTAATCTGGGTAGCTGCTAATGAAACCAGTGGGCCTGCTCCTGAGCTAAATTCAGTTACAGACAACTGTGTGTGCAGCTGTGCACAAAATCTAGCCCAGGGTCAGCGCTTTGCTCACCATCGCACAAACCAGCAGTATGATGCTGATCTTTTGGCTTTAAACCAGTATGATTCTGCTGCCTTTAGGGGAGTAACTATCGTGTCACCATCATTCCCGTATATGTAGAGTAGCACAAAGTACCTATTAAAGTGCTGCTTTAGTCACAACAGTTAGTAAGAGGAAAAACTGAAGGACACTGCAAGTTTTCAAGTTTATGAGAATTCAGGCACCTGAAACAAGGTTTAGGTAGATACTAATCACCTAAATCCAAAATGACTAATCTCTTTCCAGCTCCCCTCTTCCCAACTCACCCCTAAGATTCACTGAGCAGCTGTCTAATCTTGGAGATTATCTGTCTATATGATGGTCTGGAGATCACCAGAGACCATCCGTCTGAGCTCACATACCACCTACAGTTCAGCATTCTGCACGTGCCAAGGGCTACCCTCTCTGAGTAACTTAGGGGCAATAGATCCTGCCTAAAACACAGCGAGATTCAAACGAGCACCAGCATAGTGCCTCAGTCCTCTGAGAGGCTTGAACTGGCACTTACACAGAGATCAAGCACCTGCTCAAGAACAACTTGAAACTCAAGATAAAACAAGCGCAACAGTCAGAACCATTTTCACCCCTAAGTACAGCCAGTGTCTTTCTTATTCTGACCTACTGTGCTCAGATCTCCACCCTCCAAATACTTCTTTTTTTTGTCTGTAAGATTTTTAGACTATTTTTCTTCCAGAGAAAATAACATGTAATGACTACATGATCTTATCTATTGGAAGCATTTTTGTTACAGCAGTAAGTAATTGCATTACCTGAGCAGTAGCAATTACTAGAATCAGCAGTGTAGAACCAGACAAAATTATAGTTTGCTTTTAATCTGATAAAAATCTCAGTCCTCTCCCAGTCTCCCTCTGATTCTAAAGGGCAAGTACCTTCTTCTCATTTTTAAATCTTCCTTCCTGCTTCTTCCCCACCTCCCCACCAGGCAGCATTGTTGACTCTATAACAACATCATGATCTGTCCAACTGACATTTCTTAATGAGGCCTTGCAAATTTATTACCTTTAATGGTCATAATTAGGGATCATTAGACTCTTGAGACTAATGTCTGTGTGAGACATTTTGATCAGCGCCACAAGTTGTTTTAAATGTAGCATAGATTCTGAATTACATTTTCTTATACTGCTTCAAAGAAGGCATGGCCTTCTAATTCTCACCTAACACTCTTTCAAAGGCCAGAAATTTCTGTAGTGACTTTTGTACCATAACTTTTGCTTGTGTGTCACTTCCACCTTGCTCTCACATTGGCTGTACTTCCTTCCTTTACCTGTTTAAGTTTGCAGGCTTTCTGGATAAATGGATAAACCTCTGTACCAGGCTGAAGTGCAGACCACATGGAGGTGTTGAATAGTGATCATACTGCAGCCAGGTTTCTTCAGACTGTGCTGCTGGGATGGACCAAACAGTTGGATTCAAACTCTGTTAATAGTTTGTAATAATAGTGGACTGAATTCTGGTGTCTAATATTTTCTAGCAGGACTCAAAATGTTACAACAGACCAGGAAAAAAGGTTACTTCAGCAACTCCGAGAAATTACTAGAGTTATGAAAGAAGGAAAATTCATAGATGGCATCTCTCCTGAGAAGGAAGCTGAAGAAGCTCCTTACATGGAGGATTGGGAAGGTAAGCAAGAGCCTTTCTTACCATTACCCTGATGAGAAAAATTGAATAAGGATTACATGTTCAGATCCTTTCAAAATTTTTTGTTAACTTTATCTTCCTTTTCAGAAGTCAGTGTTCAAAACTTTGCAAGAGGCACTCTGATTTCCCAACCATAACAGAAAGAAAATAGATTTTGAGGCATCCAGCATTCCCTTCAGTGTAAACACTACACTATCATCTGCTGCCAAAAGTGGCATATGAATATTCACATATGCTTTATCTGCTGGTGGGTCTTGGCTGCTGTAGGTTTATATCTTTCCCTTTCTTTGCTGGGCTAGATTTCATGCAAAATCATAAAACCCTTGGAAATCAGAATCAATATGTTTTGGATAATTTACAGTTTTTACTTTTGATTAGTCATTCTTTGTTTGCTCCAATGTTGTAAAAGTAAACTCCAGAAGTCTCTTTTAAGAATTCTTTATTTTAATGTCCTTTCCATTCTTTGGTGTTTACTTGATACATAAATGTGTTTTCAAGATAGCCTAGTTGAACTGCTCACTATCATAACTTTAAATGCAGACTTAATTCCTTGTTAAGAAGCTTTCAAAAATGATCCAAAACATAAAGCATAAATGGTGGCCTTGAGCTCTGTTTTCTTAAGTCAAGCTCATGATGCATTTTCTAAAATGAAATGCACAGTCATTGACATAGCTGGTTTTTTCAACTTTATAAATAATGCTGTTTATAGCAAAAGTCTTCAAAACCTGAATCAGTCAATCTGTAAACAGAAACAAACAAAAAAATGTGATCTATTTGAAGATCTAAGACATGCAATTTTCACCTGTTAGCTCCCATAGCTTTCAGCAAAGCTCAGATATTCACTCCTTAAAGTCACGCTTTATCCTGGCTCCCTAAAAATAAGCGGAGTTTTCTCATCATCTCCCAAGAAGTCATGTTTTGCACATTCTTGCCATGGATTTAATACTGTGACATATACCTGACATTAAATAGATGACAGTTATACTGGCAGTGCTAAAAATTGTTCTAACAAACTTGTGCATCCATCACTGAAGTTGGCACTACTTTTAAATATTGGTGACACTTCAAGCTGCATATCACTTTATTCCTAAGGTTATCCAGAAGAGACCTATCCTGTCTATGACAATTCTGATCGCTTCAAGCGCAAACAGGACACGATCCTTGTAGATTACCCTGACCTGAGCCAGCCCTCTGCAGAAGAGCTGGCAGAAAGAATGGAGGGCATGGAAGATGAGGAGCATCTGTGCAATGAAACTCTGCTAACTGATCTCACCATGGGAAGAGACAGTCATGATTTAATGCAGAAAAAGGATGAGGTAACTGGCATCAGTGAAGAGGAGAGGGACCTTCATCACAGCCAAAGCACTGAGGAGTGCTGCTGTTGCTATGAGGATGACGACCCTGCTGTCATAGCAGAGAACGCTGGATTCCACTCTGAGAGCTGCAGTGAAGCAGAAGAGTCAACCCAAGAGGACCCATCTGTGGAGTCAGAAAATGAAAACGCAGCACTGAAGAAGCAAAAAGCCAGTGATTCAGATGAAACAGGCACACTGAGAAAGCGCAACACGAAAGGACTTGAGTAATAGGAACAATAGTGGATGTTACCCAGATGGAGAAGGTAGAGGTCATAAATTGTCGTTCATGTGGTTTTGTTCCCAGTGAAGAATTCTCTGTGTTCATCTCCTTGTACCAATTTCATTCCCATTGTAACAATCAGTCACGTTATCTACCTGAACTGGAAGCCAATGCCTTCATTCAGGCACTCTTGTCATGGCTTACCATGACGTTGCCAACAGCGCTTTGTCTTTGCTTTTTGGAGACTGGTATCATGGAGCAGATTATTCGGTTCAGATATTTGTGATTCTTTCTGATTCTGAAGAAACAGTCCATGTTTTTGCCCTTTGTCATCCCAGAGTTAACCAAATGTCTCTTCTGACTTTCTCAAGAACATCTGTTTGTGTGCTACCAGTTCTGAAAATTAATCAAATCCATATATATTTATAAGATTACCAGGAAGCTGGAGGAGAAAGTATGCCTTTTTTCTCTCACCTGAATGTTAACTGATCAGCAGAATAGACCACAGTCACACACGTGACTCTTTCTAAACCATGTCATTGCTGCTGTATGCCCAAGAAACTGTTGTCACTACAGTCCACAAAATTCATATGCTACCCCAACCCACAGCCCATTTCCTAGCTTATTCTGTGCTGCAGGACCAGTAGCCTCAACTATGTTGTGTTCCACAAAGAGGGTGAGCAAGACTGAAGCCTTACGACTTTTCTTTGTCTTTGCCATAGCTGTGGTGCAACCCCCGCAGGAGTGCAGGAATCGGACCATACTTTGTGCTAGAGTAGAATACTAAAAATATCTACAGGGATTAAAAATAAAAGCAACAAGAAGGTTTGTCCTTAAAAGTAGAGAAGAGAGCAAGGGTGAACCTCAGACGGAAAAGAAACCCCACCACTTCCAGGCCCCAAGGACCTCCCTCACTGGCCTCCAACAGAGTCCTCTCACGGTGCTGGCCCAAAGGACGCCAGGCCCTCTCCTCCTCTCTCCCTTGGGCTCCGTGCAGAGGAGATGGCACCTCCCCACGCTCCAGGGGCAGGCCAGGAGATGGGGAAGAAGGGCCCACGCAACACTTGGCAACCAGCAGTTCTTTATGGAGTGCTGGGAGGCTTGCGCAGGCCGGCTGTGCCTCCCTTTCCCACCGGCGGGATGTCTGGATGCTTCCCTCCCTGTCAGCCGCTGTCAGGCGTGGGGGGCTGCGCCACTTGCAGGGAGCCGGGTTGCTGGGGGGTCACTGAAGACCCCTGACCCTCCTGGAACACCGTTGCC
>NW_010972609.1:11477198-11478946 GCF_000737465.1 Haliaeetus leucocephalus
TGGCTCCCCTGGCACCACCACACCGTGCCAGGGCTCCCCTCCATGACCCCGTGGCAGCGGCGTCGCAGGAACACCCGGTCAGCGCCCTACCATCGGCCCAGCCACCGCACCCGCCGTTAGCCGGGAGGCCCAGCCTCCACGCGTGGCCATCCAGTGGGCTCACCCGTTCCATCTCCCAGCACCAACAATTATTTTGTTGAGTGCCATGGGTGGGGTGAGCCCGTCTTTCCCATTCCACCCCTCACCCCCACCCTTCCTGAAGGGGGGCCATCTCTGCTCTGAGCCCCACGAAAAGGGGATGAGATGACCTGGCTTCCACCAGGCTGCTGTGCCGGGGCGACAGGAGCTGTCCCTCAGAGGGCCACCGAGATCCCTGGGCCTGGAGGTGGGCTTTCTTCAGTCTGAAGACAAGAAGGTTGCCGGATGGGTGGCTGAAGGTGAAGCCAGACCCTCTGCGGTGGTGCACAAAGAATAGCAACAGATCAAGCACAGGAGTTAGTTAGACAACCGTTCCTTTGGAGAAGCAGAAGACTGCAGCTCTGCCAGGAAGAAGTGCTGGCCTTCAGCATGAAGGTCCCTTCTAGGTGCTTCAAGAGGAGCTCCTTTCAAGGTTGGGCAGTAAACAATTTTAAACAAACCCGAAACAATAAACCGAGAAAACAACAGTAAAAATGCTTTCCTCCTCTCTTGTTTGGTACTTTGGCGACTGCGTCTGGACTCCTCTGTCCCCTCCTGGTCTCCCCAGACCAGGAAAGACACTGACGCGTGGGGTGTGGGTCCAGCCCAGGGCCTTCGAGATGGTGAGGGGCCAGGGCACATGGCACATGAGGGCAGGCTGAGGGTGGTGAGACACTGGAGCAGGTTGCCCAGAGAAGGTGTGGATGCCCCATCCCTGGCAGTCTTCAAGGCCAGGTTGACCAGGGCTTTGAGCAACCTGGTCTAGTGAAAGATTCCTGCCAGCCTCCCCTCTGTGCCTGGGAAGACCATGGAACAGATCTTCCTAGAAGCTAGGAGTGAGCCCAGGATATTAATACCTGGCTCAAGGACTGGTGCCTGCACCAAAACTTTGGGGTTTTAAACCATGGAAGAGCCTTTGAGAGACAAGGTAGGCTGGGTCCTGATGGGATCCACCTGTTCTGATGGGGAAAATGTGTCTTTGGGCATAAACTGGTAGGGCTGATCGAGAAAGCTTTAAACTAGTATCGATGCGGGGAGGGGATACCAACAGGATTGGAGTTGGTAAGCCAACGGTTGGCATGGCATCACCTGAGGGTGGCAATGCTAGTGGGAACATTTAAACTGCTCCTGGGAGCAGGGAGACCTCAGGAGCGTATCTGAAATGCTTGTATGCCAGTGCATGCAGTATGAGAAACAAACAGGATGAACTGGAAGCGCTGGTCAGCTCCCAGAGCTATGGTATCCTTGGTATTACTGAGACTTGATGGAATGAGTCCCACGATTGGAGTGCAGGGATGGAGGGCTACAGGCCATTCAGGAGGGATAGGCAGGGCAGGTGAGGTGGAGGTGTCGCACTATACGTACGGGAGAGGTTTGACTGTACAGCCCTTGGTGATGGTGTGGTTGAGAGCCTCTGGGTGAGGATTAGGGCGATGGAAAACAAAGGAGATGTTGTAGTGGGTGTCTACTACTGATCGCCCAGCCAGGAGGTAAGCACTGGTGAGTTATTCTATAGGCAATTAGGAGAAATTCCAGGATCGGTAGCCCTTGTCCTTATGGGAGATTTCAAC
>NW_010972609.1:11478956-11489242 GCF_000737465.1 Haliaeetus leucocephalus
GAGTTGCTACTCTGGACTTCAGGAGAGCAAACTTTAAGCTATTCAGGGAGCTATTTAGCAGAGTACCCTGGGAATCTGCTTTTGAGGGCTTAGGAGTCCACGAGTGCTGGCTGCAAGAACCACCTTTTGGAAGCACAGGAGCAGGCAATTCCACTCTCTCGTAAGTCAAGCAAGCAGGGCAGAAGACCAGCTTGGCTGAACAGGGAACTCTGCGTGGAGCTCAAGAGGAAAAAGAAATTGTATGATCTCTGGAAGTGAGGTTGGGCTTCGCAAGAAGATCACAGTTTGTATATGCAGGAATTCAGCTGTGTCCTGTGAGTTCGTCTGGTGGGCCCACACAGTCTCCACAGACACAGCAAGCACACGTTGCACTGGAGTGTGAGATGAGAAATAATTCTATCATCACAGCACTAATGAAAAAACAAACTGAAATGAAAAACCAACGAGTTTTCCTTCACTAACTCAGAGACTAATTGATAGGACTCCTTTTAATACCTGTGACAGAGCTAAAGACTTTGTATTTCTTTGCAGCACCAACAAGAGAAAATGATACCAGTGCAGGTTGACTGTGTGGTGTCAAAGAGTCTCAGTAGCTCAGTCCTGAGGTCTCACCCACAAGAGTTTCCCACCAATGGTGTTCTCCATCCTTCTTCATTCTTTCCAAGACATGGTGTGTCTCTTCTGTATCATGATGAATGGTGATTAGGGGTTTTGTCCATTGCTTTGGATGTGTTATAGCAGTTGACGCAGGTCATCGTGTTGTAGTAGTTTCTTCGCCAATGTGAGATTCATTCTGATGGGGGTAGGCAATAAATCTTGACTCAATGTATAATTAGATTGTAACAATTGATAAGACCTAACAGGAGCTAAATAATTAAAGTTCCATCCCATAATTTTAGTAGAGTTACAAACACAAATATTTGAGTGATTGCTTGTATCTACAGTAATGTTATCTACAAATATAAAATCACAAAGGGTTCTCATACAAACACATCCTTTTCCAGTATATACAAGTACAGTTTCAGGGGGTTCATCGGCATGTAGTTCACAATGACATTTTGTTCAGTGTCAAGACAAATGTTTTGGGCTTTGATGGTGTTACTCTCACAAATAAATCCTTGTTGTTCCCATACAACACATACATTTAACATCAATAGTTTGCCATTTGTTTTCATTTCGTTGGGCCCGTGCTCTATGTTCTGAGGGATAGAGTATAGCTCCATTGTGATTCAATCCTAGCGCAATGATTGGGCATATGGTATATACCAAAGCATTGCGTATTGCTAAAACAAAAGTTGTGGCCTTGTTGATGGGTTCATAAGTAAAACTGACTAATTACCACTAGGATTGGAATTCCTTTTCAAATTTAGTTGCATTAGCTCAAATTACCTTTCCGATTTCAGTGGGTAAGGTGCCATCTTCACCTTCTCTTGTAATTGCTGCTACCATAGATTGCATCCACAGTTGAGCTTGGATACAACTAAGAGCTAGAGAAACATTACTTTGTGCTGCACAAGTGCATCCATAATCAACTGGTGGTCTCTAATTAATTCTTTCCCACTGAGGCAATACATCATATAAGAGCCATTGGTTAGTTCCCAATGCTAACAGAGAAGACTGCAATGGTATTCTAATTTGTTTAAATCACTCGTTGTTGTGGAGAGTCCAAACAGGTTACTCTCTGTTAAAAAGAAGGAAAAAATCCATCTTGCACTAATTCTATGGTTTACACCACTGCTATCAGTAGCTTCCCAGGCAAGTGGGCCAAGAGGCTTAGTTAAAAAGTCATAGGCACAATACCGATGGATTGACCATCACAGGCTGTCCTGGCTGTAATGTCATCAGATATTCTCTTTTCCCAGTAAGTGGGGCGCTAAGCTCAGTTTTTACAAAGAATGCTTGGCTTACAGGGCTTCCCAGTGGGCCCATATTGATTACTTAATTGATGGAGTACTTTGGGAAGTCTCAGATCCCATTGAGCCCCATGAGATTCCTTTTCAATAAGCCATTAGCCCTTTCTACCATTCCATTTGACTGAGGGTAGTATGGGGTCTAGAATAGCCATTTAATTTCCTCTTGTTTTGCCCAATTTTGCACTTCCTTACACAAAAAATGTGAGCCATTATCACCTTGGATAACATCAAGAGTAGGTAGATTTGAGCACCAAAACAATAGCCCTTGCACTGTATTTCACCCATCAGCTTTCCAATACTTGGTCACCATAAACAAGCCGGGGACTACTTTCACCCCTGTGAGGATGTATCAATATGCTACAGAGGATGTGAATGGTCTGGTATCATCAGTTTGCCATGTGGACCATAAAGTTTTCCCTTCATTGATATGTAGAGGTGGTGCTTTAGCTACACCGGGAACATTCTGTAAGAATAGTTTCACAAGTTTTTCTGTTTATAGGCCAACCTTTACTCTGTGGAGCAAAGTGCTTCTTTACCTGTGTGGCCTAGGTTTTGATGTAACCATTCTCCCAATCAATACCACTCAGGACTTAAGGTGATTTTCCTAATTTTAGTTAGCTCGTCTACCTTTTAATTGCACTTTGTGGCTGGTTGATTATCCTTAGCATGAGCTTTTAGCCATCCCATCTGGCAAGGTGTTTTCCTTGCTATATGTAGTAATAATTGCCAATCTTTACTTCGCCAAACTGGGGATCTATTTACTTCCCAATTCAAGGTTTGCCACTGACAGAGCCACTGTGTGGCACCAGCCCACACAGCATAAGGGTCTACATATATGATTTTTCCTCCATTCTGTGCTGCCAAAACAACTGCTCTTATTTCTCCTACTTTTGCACTCCCTTCACCTTCTTCTATTACTTGTTTGCTGGTGGTAATATCTAATGCAACGGCCTTATATTGCCATTTACCATTTACCCTTTTTGCTGAATCATCTGTAAACCAAATGCGTACCCTCAGTGAGGGGCGGTGCACCCAGAAAGGATGAAGGTTTAAAAGGTTGTTGTAACACAAAAGGGTCTGTGTTTATGGACACCTGCAATTCGGAGATCTTAGTGTGTCCTTCAGTTAATTGCATATTTTCTGCAACTCCTGTTAGGTAGGCATACCATTTTCTGATAGTGGGCTTTTGTGCAACTCCTTCTGGGGGAGCAGTCCCCTTTAGAATTGCTTCTAGTAAATTAAACAGTCCTCTAGTTTGCACGGGTTGTCCCTGATGTATTTTCTCAACTTGTTTAACTGCTCAGACTAAAGATAAAAGTCCCTTTTCCCATTCAGAGTATCGTTGTTTCTTTAAATGCAGTTGAGGTAAACAATAAAGGTCATTTTGGCCCATTGGAGCCAGTTTGGAACAGGTTACAGTAAGTAGCGTGTTCAGCGAAACCCCATTCGGCTGTAATAGGGTCGCGGCGGTGTATTGGTCCCAGTGACTGATGGTAAGTTTTCAATTCTTCAGTTAGATTTTTGACTGCCTCTTTATTTTCTAGTTTCCACTCCCGGGATTTGCCTTTCCATGAGTATAATGGATGGGAAATGATAGAAAATCCAGGTACGTGCTTCCTCCAATATCCTAAAGTTCCCATTAATTGTTGTAACTCCTTCCTTGATTGGGGCATTCACAGCTCTTCAATTTTTCTTAAGGTATCTGGAGGAATCACTGCACTGCCTGCTATCCACCAAGTACCTAAAAATTTTACTTCTTTACTTGGTCCCTGACATTGTCTGGGTGGAACTGCAATTTCTGCTTTATTTAGCGCTTGCCATACTGCTGCTGCTGCTTGGGGAAGTTTCTCTAATCGGAATATCATCTATATATTTTGGTACAGTTTCACATCTTAGGGGCGTGAGACTGTCTGTAAAAGTTCAGCAAGTGTGGCATGAGTAATTGTGGGTGAATGTTCATACCCCTGTGGGAGTCTGTTAAAGGTATACTGCATTCCCTCCCAAGTGAAAGCAAACTTCTCTTTATCCTCCTCCTTCAAGGGAAGCATAAAGACCATATCTTTTACATCCATCCACGGGTGTGCAGCTGTTCGGTTTGCAATGTTTGGTACAGCAGCTGTTAGCAGGGCTGTATAAGCATTCGGATGCCGATAAGCGATTGTTAAACACCACCTCCCGTCTGGTTTCCGAACTGGCCAGACAGGTGAGTTCTATGGGGAGTGGGTTCTGGAGATCATTTGTTGTTTCTCTGAATCAGCTATGGCATCAGAAATTCCATTTCGCACCGCAGCAGGAATCAGATATTGTGGTACATCAGTCATTGTTGAATTGGGGAGTGCAGGGGCTGCAGGAAGTATCCGCGCTGTGGCCTCCCAGTTTCTGCCGGGGCTGGGGTCTGTGTTTGAGCTGAAGCACCACACACTGCCATTCAGCAGGCGCCAGGTTTGGCCATTTAAAACATTGAAACTTCATGGTGATCTTTAATTGCAAAGCAAGCAGTCGCCACGTTTTCACCCAGGAGCCATAAATTGACCTTGCAGTTTGACACACAACTTCTGCTCCGTTCACACCAGTAATCTTAAATCTTTGCCTTCCGGATTGCACAGGCAGCTTCTCGACATCCTGTTGTGTTAGTATTGAAATTTGTGCTCCCGTATCTATTAAAAACTTCACCAATTGTCTCTTTACATTAGAATGTATCAGCCATCATCACTTAGCCACGGATAAGCCTCCTGCCTTGCAGACAGGCAGGCCCAATTGCCTTCCAGACATTACTCGTCTTTTGACTTCATGTCCTGCAGTTCCTCCCTAGGGGGGAGGAAGAGGTTGCCTCCCTTTGAGGGACTGGCACCGGAGGAGTCGAAATACGTTCCTTCCTTTCACCATTACCTTGTTTCTGGAATGCTTCAATCAGACTCACGGTTAGGCTGACCTTGCATCTCAGCTCCGGGAATGCCTAGGGCAATAGCTTCCCAGTTATGCCAATTCTCACAAGCCCATTCTTCTGAGAAGTTGGGACTCAGATCCACTCCATGCCTCCTTAAATAATTGGTGATACTACTTGCCATCCTGCCAACTACGCCAGTTTGTCGTGGATGGAGCGACGTACCTCACTCATAAGAGAGAAGCAGCAATATGTTTATTGATATAAAACAGTGATTTAACAAAGTTTGATAGGAAATGCAATGGTAGTTTAACAAGATTCAATGGCAAGGTACACTTGATTATTTACTGCATAGAGGACAGCGTCAGACATAACTGTCAGGGAGACTCTCCCAATGAGTCAAGGAGGTTCAGAAAGGACTCTCTTGTGTTCTAAACGCCTTCTCAGAGAGGAGTTTTGGTGCACCTGGATCCAGTCTTAGTCCCAGACCTGGTCAACAGTTTATGTCTAAAGGACTATATATATAGCCCTCGAGGAGTAACCTTGCGAGGCGTCCCTACTCAAGGGGAGATCCTGGCGTGCAGCGTGCTGCCGTGCAGGAGAGCTCCAGGGGCCCTGGGCTGTCCGCTATTTATGGAGTAAGATAATTGACTTATAGTCATATTTACATAGCAAATACAGATGTTAGTTTCTTCCAAATTTGGCTTGAGTTGGACATTGACCAGCACTGTGGTTAGGTGGGTGCATTGCTCAAATTAGCCCTTGACTATTGTGCCGTTATCCATCTCCTCCAAAACCACACCACCAGACACATCTATTATGACCGCCACTGGTGGTTACCGCTTGAGCAGGGTTATGGGAAATAAAGGTCAGGTGGGGGGGGGCACACCTGACAATATGCTCATTTTTCTCAGTGATCTTCCCAAGATGGCTTAGGTAGTGCCCAGAGACCACTCCTCCTCCCTACTGGTAACTACTGTTGTGATCAACCACCTGTCAAAATGCAAGATTATCCAAACCTATATTGTTCCCAATGGAGGAAACTGCAAGTCTCCTGTCACCACAAGTTTCTCAGATAAAAAGGTCTGTTCACTAGCCTTGTAGTCAGAAAATTTTCTCATGTCTAAGCCGACCGCAGTTTGAATTAGTTCTGTCTATCAGAGATATGGAGGACAGATGCTTCTCTTCTGCTTCCCAGTAGCTTTTTACATGTTTGAAGCTGAGGGGTTTTTTGTAATTGTGCATTGATCATTCCTGCCGAAGTATAGTTCTTTGCTCTTGTCCTTCCTGAACTGCACCCCAGGTTTTTCTGGCCATTTTCCAGACTAATTTTGGTAGAAATGAGCAAGCCAAAAATTCAGTCCTTACCAACAGCTAGACTTGGAAAGAGTTGGTTTACCTCACAGCAAACAGCACTGAGGTGGCAGGAATGGGACATGGTCGTTAGGCGGCAGGGACCTAAGGCAGCAAACAAGTGGGCCTCTGCTCAGCCAGTGCTCATTGGCAATCTTGCTGTCCTCTTCATGAAAATGGGTAAAAGGAGTATTTCTACAGTCTGTATCAACTTCAAGTCTTTGAGCTCACAGTCTGATAAAACTTACAGGCTGAAAATGACTATAGGCGTCGTAAAGTCAGGACTGATAGTATAACTTTCTATGGCTGTGTGTTTAGTTTTGAATTCATGTTAGTGTTAAAGGTAAAAATACAGTTTAAACAGTACTGGAAACTCCTTATGTTAAAATAACTTCCATACTCAGTAGGTAATTTATCATGGTATTTCTGTCCTTGGGTAGGGAAAGACATAGTTGTTTCAAACAAATTTAATATTTCTGCACAGTGTTCTGCATTGACAAACACTGGAACCTCTATACATACACAAGGTATATTATGTGAAAATACAAAAATCAGTCATTGCACATACCGGTACATAAATACATTTACTCCAGAATAACAAAAGAGTTTCTTTAAAAAATTTACTTTGTAAAAGCATGTCCTTTCAGGTTTATCTAAAACTCTATATAGGTCTGAACAAAAATGAGATGCCTGGCTGCTCGAAACGGGTCAAGAGAGTCTTGTGTGGAAAAAAACGTAATGTATTACAGGCATTATGAAAAAACATGACTGGTTAAATATTAGTTCTCAAGATTAAGACATTTTTTGTCAATTTTGATATTTTCCTCTCTTTAAACCCCATGTAATGTAAAGGAAATCTAGACCATAACATAGTCAAATTCAAATATATCATTGGTTTATTTAAGAAAGGCAAAGAGATGAATTAGATGATGTTTACTGTGGGAATTAAAAATCTCCTGCAAAACCCCCTAACTAAACTGCTTTTTCATTTTATGGCGACAGAAACATTCATGTAGCACTTAAAATTTCTACTTCTCAAAGTTTAAGTAAACAAGTCAGAAACAAAGGTGTATTTTAATTTACAGGCAGATACAGTCCCAATACATTCTGAAATGGGTATTTCTACAGCTGCTCCCAAACACTGGATCTTTCAGACTGTTATTAGTTGGATGAAAACAGTGCTGGGAAATACAAAAACAGTTCAGTGTCTACTAGGAACTGCCAGAAATTAACCACTTCAAAAGTATTTACTTTCTGAGATACTTCTAAAGGTGCACTGAATTACAAAACATCCTCCACAGATGTTTTTTCCCTTGTTCCCCTACTTGAGTATAAGAAATTGTTCAAAAAGGAGAAACAAAAGCCTCAGTCTTTAGTGATGGGGTATGGATTGACTCACTGCATGGATCAATCCCACTGATAAGTCAGCTCAAAGCAAAAGGAAAAGCAGATGGCTATCTGTAATAGATACAGACACTTACATGGAGAGCATTTAAGAGAAATTTTTTAATCTTTTCCACAGAAAGATTTCACTTGTTCAAAATTATTTTAAAAGAGGTTTCAAGTAACAGACTCTTTCAGAGATATTTTGCAATAATTAATGCCAAGACAAATTAATATCATGGTTTAAGCTGTCGGTATGAACAGTGGGAAAGAAGGCTGAGTAATCCCCAGATATCACCAATAGAAATTTTTTTAAGACTACGTACATATGTATATGCATGTGTGCACAGCACAAATGTTTGCACATCTAACATTGGAAAATGTTGGGAAAGTCATAAATTGAACCCACTCCTAATACTGAGAATCCTGCCATACTGGGCAGGTATGTGTGCCCCCTTTATAATTTGTATATAGCTGCCAGATGACCTTATTTTCCTGTCAAAGAGTACAAGATGTTTTATTTGAAACAAACTGTTAGTTTCAGTCACAAGAAAAGAATTTTACACTTTTAAGATACAAACAAAATTAACAAAGCTCTAATATTTGTCTTTTTTCATACATGTTTTACAGTAACCCACTGTAAGAGGTTTCTTTCTTACAGACCTTGTTTCTTAGGGAAACTCCCTGTGTGATTTGCTACTTCTTGTGCAGGGTCAGTTATCCACTATTACCCCTTAAAACATGGGCAATTATTAGCAACATTTTGTTTTTCTAAATGCCCTGTTTAGCTGCAGTAATGCCATCATAGAATTTGATGGCACATTTAATAGAAAAGGTCAACTTCTTCACCAATAGATGTTTTAGATTCCCCTTTGAGTGTGAACAAGGCTTCATGGCATGTACATAAGAGCAAAATTTGGCCTCCCTTCCAAATGCAATTTTCTGAAGTATTCATGCCAGTAATGCCTGATTTTTGAGATCTAGATAAGCCCACTTTTAAACACAGACAGATGAGGAAACATTAGGACTCTTGTAGAGACACACAAGTGTGGCATTATGGAGACAGAAGTTAGAAAGAAATGTTCAGTTACACCAGCAGGCTTTGGATTAGGCCCTAAATAGAAATAAATGGGTGAAAATGTCATCATGAAGACATAAATCAAGCTGTTTAGGAGAGAAACAAATGGTCTGGGCAGAGTTCTTACCAATATAATGCAACATGAGTGGTGACCGTCATAGTCTGTCAATGAATACTGAAATCCATTGCTCACTCTAAGCGATGCCAAGCAGCGTGCCAATTCTCTGGCAAGAAATCACCCTACTGTCACTCCCCAGCACTTACTACTGCCTTGCCTGCACACTGGAGTTCCTCCACATCTGTAAATGTTTGCTTCTCTGTAACCGTACTCCTTGGATTGCATGTTCCTTTTTCGGGGCTTAGGGCTCAATGTAGTGCAAGCATAATAAGGAAGGGTTATCTTCTTACATGCAATGCAAACACGTGGGAAGTTCAAATAACTTAGTGCCACAGGTCCCAGTTTTTGCCTTCAGGAGGAACTCTTTCTTCAGTGTTAGGAGAGCTGTATCTTAATGGCTTCGGTTCTGCGGTTACTTTGCTAAGCCTCCATGCCCGTCTTTGCAGCCGCGTCCTCTGACTGGTGACAAGCACACAGGGTGGGAAACGGCACACGGGGAAAAACACACGCTGTTACATAGCAGGATGACAGTAAGCACGTAATAGTTGCACTGCTTAGTGATAAACCCATCTGTAATAAACCCGTTGTGTGTGTTTTTCTTATATGGTGGCTGCTTGCATGAATGCTAAGAGGGGCTCTCGTCCTCCAGATCCAGGCAGATATAAAGGAAGAAGAAAAAGAGAAAGGAAGATTATTTTCCGAGAAACAAGCATATCGCTGATGGGCACTGTAAAAATAAACCTAGTTATACTGGCATCATTTACACCATGCTCCTAGCATCAAGCTCTGCTATACTAGTAAAGCAGTTGCTTTAGCATACAGTCCCCAGATCCCTGGCATCCACAAAATCCAAAGAAGAAAGCATACTGTTGTCAGGAAGCTTAAATTCATCATACAGGTAGCAATAAATCAGAGCACTGAAAACCACTGTGGTAGAAAAAGAGAACTTCAGAAACATGGCCTCTAGTGTGTAGGTGTTGAGCTTTGCAAGTACAATTCAAGAAGCCAACTGTTAGAAATGCCGTACTGTAAGTCACAATTGCCACCTTGAGAATACAGAAGGGTGAATCCCTTTACATATGTTCTCCAGTATCTTGGTCAGAAACCTATCCAGCACTTCAAAATTCACCAACAACCTTGAACTGCGCAATGGGATGAATACCCCCGCTGAGGATTATGCAACTGGAATTGAAGGCCACCCTACTTGGAAATGAGAACATATACAGAGGGCTTTAACACAGACATTAACTTTATAGGTTTCACTGACTTCACTTTCTGGAGTGTACCCATATGGAAAAACCTGTACATGTTTGAAACAAGAGAAAGTTATAGATGGAAAAAAAAATATCAGGGAGCTTAAAACAAAACAAGGAAATTGTAGTAACACAGATTACTAAGAAGCTGAAAAGCATCTACCACCTGCCAAGAAAGTATTTGAAGTGATACCAAACAGGGATTCATCCTCATGGATTTGTGCTATGTAGTCCAAAAGACAGAATAACCAGTGCTTTTGAAAGCAGGTTGGGGAAAGGGGGAAAGGGGGAAGGGGAAAAGGGG
>NW_010972609.1:11489252-11570425 GCF_000737465.1 Haliaeetus leucocephalus
GAAAGGGGGAAAGGGGGAAAGGGGGAAAGGGGGAAAGGGAAGAGAAAAGAAAAACAACAACAAAACCCCTTGTCATAGTGTCATTGAATTCAGTAACTCTTGAGGATCCATCATAGTTTAAGAGCCATATTCCACAATCAGCTTTTTAGGATGACATTGTTACAAATCTTCTAAGAGTAAGCATCACTGCGGTAGCCCTACTTTAAACCAGAAGTTAGAATTCACAGTACACAGCATTTTTATATTTGCAGCCTACATTATGAGACACTGAATGTCCAGATAAATACAGTTAGGGATGAAATACAGCCCCACTGATTTTTTTACTTGGGAAAACTCAGTGGGCCTGATTTAAGTTGTTTGCTGAGCAACTTTTCAATTCCTGACACTTGCACAGCGCCCTCATGTTTGTTCTGGGCCGTCCTCATAAATTAATATGCATGAAATGTGATTTTGGAGTAATTTCAATTGCCTGATGAGAACTCTCTGTAGTAATGTGGTTTGGTTTTCCACTATTCCAAACTGAAGTGAAACAGTTTTATTCTTCACAATGAAGTTCAAAACAGAGACCCTCTGTCTACTAGTTGGTCACCCATGGCAATAGCTAGAACACAGGTTTAGGGACTAAGAACTTAGTTCTAGTGCCAGCTCTAAAAATTACTCTTTGTTTCTTTGTCTGTTTGCTTTTATAAGCCGCAAATTAGAGCTTCACTGCCATCAAAAGGATACTAATACTCACCTGCTGCTCCTGGACTGCTGTAAGGCTTTACTAGCTGACATGTAGCATCTTTGTGAAGTATTTTTAGTTTGTGGGTGTTTGTTAAGGCTGGTATTTACTAACGTAATCACAGATTGGCCCCAAGATGGAAGATACTGCAATAAGAATAAAAGTATCAACATAACCCCCCAAAAAAAGAAAGTGGTGCCATTTTGGTGAGAGAGGGCTGTATCTTTGGACCGGGTCCTCAGACTGTGTCCCAGATGTAGTACGCAACAGGGTATCACAGGATGTTTCATGGCACACACTGCTCTGCCAGTAGTAAGATTCCTGGTTGGAAAAAAAGCCCTCTGTCAATCCAGGCACATAGCACTAGAAGTTAATGATTTTGCCTAGAAATCCTGTTTTTTTTCTTAGATGAAAACTTTCTATTTTTAGTATCAAATACCACATCTCCACATGTAAGGCAGCAGAAAATGAGGCAGAGACTTTAGTAGAAAACACTGCTCTATTTGCATTTAGCACTGGAAGTACTGACGTTCAGAAATAAACGTAGTGGTGCACAAAAAAGCAGTATCGTAAGGCAAAACACAAGGAAAGCGTATTATAATAGCTACGTTGTGTTTTTCCAGCAGGACTATCAAGCACTGCTCACACGTCAACTGAGAAAATTGCTGGAAAAAGCAGCTACCTCTCAACAAAATCAACTTGGTACACCTATAGCTACTTCAAAGACTATTTTCTTTGAGCTCAAACTACATCTTTGAAAACGTTTTTAGAATAGCTAAAAAATACCATAATGTTTAAAGACACATCAGGATCAATATAGTTCTACTTCTAGCCAGCAAGGACAGGAGATTCTCCCTAGGGAAGAGAACAGGATCGTAATAATTGGGTTATCTTCTGATGTCCCCAGACTGGAATGAAAACCTCCTTTTACAAGGTGCCAGAGCTCACCAACTTGTTTGAACACTGAACTTCATAGCGTGAGCAGTGCCCAAAGCCCACTGTCACAAAACATACTCTGGTTTTGTGTACTTGTGAGATTTTCTGCACTGGCAAAATAAGCAATCTCATGACATAATTTTCCAAGACATCAAGACTAAATGTCTGATAAAATTACACTTGCCTAGACAGTAAGCACAGCCTTTAAAAAAAATAAAATAAATTCAAAGGAAGTGAAAATATTCCCAGTTATTTGGTAAGTCAACATAGGAAAGGTACATGATTTCTTACGTGATGTTCAAGAATGCCTAAGAGAATTGGGAAGTGCACTCCTGTTAGGATTGTGGACATCCCATCACTTACTGTGTCCTCACCACACTGACAGATTCCTGCAGCCAAAGTCTGGCAGTCTGCATAGGCCAAACTCTATTCTGCTTGCACGGATGGAGCTGCAGGACCAGGAGCTTACTGCTTAAACGAGAGCTCAAACTTCAAGACAAGCTTAGGAAAGACAATTTTGAACAAATAATTTCCTTGTAATTTCACCCAATCTGTAAGCATTAAAATCAGCTAGATTTTAATGTTAAGATCTATAAAAATGTTTATAAATTACAATCTGTTACTTTGAGAGAGTTCACTTCATAAATTACTGATACTTCTAATGGCATTGTGCCAACTGGGATAACCTCAGTAAGAAGCCACAGATACAGGGTGAAATGTGAGAAACAGATTGCATTGTAAACATCCCATGTGAGTATAAAGGTAGTCATAAATCATGAGACTCATTGTTTTTAAATCAGATGTGCGTGACAGAGTCAAACAGCTGAGTCACATCCAAGAAAAAAAAAAAACAAAACAGAAGTACAAAAAGGCAATTTGCAGCACAATCACCGAGGGTCTCAGTTTGCTACATAAAAGTATAAATAGGTGGTTGCATTAACTGAACCTCTGCAACATGTTCAGGAATAATAGTTTTAAAACAACTGATTGTGCAGACTAAAACATAACCAACAACACATCACTGTGAGAAGGAAAAGGGTATCAGATGGTTTGTCCTTACTGTGTTTTCTGCACATTTAGTGACCAAAAATGACACAAGGTAAAAAACTCAAGCCTCACCAAAATCACTGACAAGATTTCCACAGAATTCAACAGTGTCAAGTTTTATCGTAAGAGATTGGTTAGCTATTCCATTTCTACACAGGTGGCAGAAAACTGTTCATATTTTACTGTGGTTTGTTCAGTGAGAATTAAATAGGGTACTTAGCACGCCAGCACCACCTGCCATCCACCAGCCTCAAAACACTCCTGAGAAGCCTCTCAGCAGAACAGGGACAGACACAGGCAGGTCCGAAAACTATTATTTCCATTCAACTCGTTGGAACTGAGGCACAAAGAGGTTACAAGATTTGCACAAAGTCACACAGTCAGCTGGGATTAAAACCCAGGTGACCTGATCCCCAGGCCTGTGTTCTAACAGCTGCTGGACTGCCTAAAAGACTAGGCTGATTTTAACACAGGTTTGTGACTCTTCAGGACTTTTTTTGCATGCAGGCAGTACCTAAGCACAGAATAGATGCAGGAGTACTCACTGGTACTTGCTGGGTTCTGACTCTCAAGTAGGACTTCATTCGAGTTCATGTGCTAGCAAGCTTTTGTCAGAGTAATTTTCAAACTGCCATTGTAGACTTAAATAAAACCATGATAAGCTTTCAGTGTTATTGCATAATCCAATTATAAAAGGAATAGGAAGGGTTTTTTTCTCAAAAACGTAAGTGTAAGCTTTCTGAACTCTGTCCTCCTCCTAAAGCAATTTAGCAAACCAGTGTACTGGTTCCATTAAACAGTTTTAAGAGAGCCAGTTAATTCAAGTCTTCTCAGTGAAGGTATGGATAAACATACCCTTACTGAAAAAGAGGAATCCAAAATTTCCAGACAGTTAAATAAAATACAACATATAAAATAAGTTTTAATGCATTTTCATCCAATATACAGGCATTTGTGAGTATCAGCTACTGAGCTATAGTTCATAGCAAAATACCAAAACATCGAGATAGTTGTGCAAATCCTTTTCTTAATTCCTTCACGAGCCACAGAAAGAACTGAAAAATATCTACACAATTAATTTCAAACACTTACAGAGCAGAACCCTGGAAGGTACATTTCATACATGAAGAACAACAGAAACCCGTTTTCATTAAGTAGCACATACAAGAGAAGCCTACAGCTACAGTTAGATTAATTCTAGTGCAAGATTTATATGTATAAAACTACTTTCTTCTAGTAATCAAAATGAGGCCTTTTGAGAAATCCGAGTCATCAGCCCATAATTCTAATAAAGGTGACCGCTGCTTTATCACACCTGCTGTCCTTATTTGCCAAGCAAAGATATTTTATTGGTGAACACACACTGCTCTAAAACCATGAAAAATCTTGCAAATGTTGTAGGAAAGCAATGGGATAGTACTGGGGAACTAGTTAGAATGTCACAGGATCAAACCCAAAATCTTCCCTCTGACACCTGCCACACACCAGGAGAAACTCTTTGTGCCCAAAACACCAGGCAACCCCCTGTCCTATCCTACTAAAATAACCAAAGAAAAAATATTCTGATGCTGGTCTAGAGTCATCGTCTCTTCAGGGCAAGAACACGCTTGCCATGTGACATCCCACCCTTGTTGTATACTTATGTGAAATCACTAATAAATTAATAGTAAAATTTGTAAAAAGCTAAGATACAAGAACGGGAGTGATTTTCTATACTAAGGTCTGGGTTGATTTCCTTCTTTTTTAATGGGCAACACTCAGGTAGGGTAAGATTTTTGTACGTAGAAAAGTACGTCTAATGCTCAGTACTTCTAGAGACCTCACTGATGTCTCTGTTGAAAATCCCTCCTTTTGTTCATCAAAAGGGAGCAAAAAAACAGAAAGTTCGAATTGATGGCATTGGTTCACCGCGACCAATAAAACTCAGTGGTGTCATTTGACTCCACAATGATGTTTCCTGACCATGCAGCCAGCAGGTTTTATTACAGAGCCCTTTTCACTAAAGCTCCTTCAGTTCTAGTACCTCATGAGGACAGCCAGCTGGGAACTCCTGCACTATTGTAAGGCAACTTGGATAGTGAGAGATTTACCTAGTAATTATTACAAAACCATTCTCACAGACTTCTTGGCATCAGAATTTGTAATGGTGGCGTACAACATTACTATTTTATGTGCCATGTATTATCCTGCAAAAGGAGTGATGTCTAGCTTTTAAAAAAATAAACTCTATTTTAGGGCATCAACACACTTCAGCTCACAAAATCACTTTCAACCTTTTGAAAAAGGAAAAATAAGGCAGGACTACAAAGGGAATCTGTTTAACAGTCTCCCTCCAGGCTTGTGGACAGTTCTGCTCATTGATTTGCAACCAATGGTTTGGAAACTCTAGTAACCAAATGTTTACTGAGAAAAATTCTGATTATATTTTAGGCAAGCTTTTTTATCTGCTACCTTTTAATGTGTTAATTTACTCTACTGAAAAGCCAAAGGGCCAAATTCACCCCTCTGATAAGGCTTCTATTATAAGAGCATCACTGGATGTGCACCAAAGGCATTATTCATCTGTGGAGAGATCACTGAGTAGTAATGTCAAAATAAACACTTCCAAGTTGCACATCCTTGAAGAAAAGATAAAGGGATTGTGAAAAGAATAAGAAGGAACAGAACATCAGAGATAAATAAAATTAGATAAAGGGCCAGGAAGAAACTGTTTGATGTAAACAGAGTGACAAGTTAGATTAAGAACTCTCATTAAAGCATGCAGTATTTGCCTATAAGCAATTCAGGCAAGGAATTTTGTTTACAACTCTCTGCCAAAATCAACAGCAGATGCAAAAAAATCATCAATATTGGGATTTTGAATAATATTAAAACTACTGCATCCAAATACTCACTAGGGCTATGTGAAGGAAGTACACAGCTTGGTGCCATTATATGCTTTGTCACACTGAGTAAACAAGGTTATGCCCTGTGGCACGTTGACATGCAGGCCCTGCAGAAGCTACTACGAATATGAGTGTGCCACTAACTACTCCTGGGTTACTTTAGTGTTCATATATATCTGAAAATATATACTGGTGCCAAGATTTTATTGCTGGTGTGGAGGAAAATCTAACCTTGTGAGGACGGTGTAATCTCAGGCATGACTGTACATTAAGACAGAACCTGCTGTGACTTTACCAAGTTAGGAAAACAAATTTGGAGATGAGCTGGAAAGCTTGTGATATCGCCTTGCATTGACATGCAGTAGTGACCTTCACCAGAAAATGTCCATTAGAAATTATATAGATGCTAAATTAAAAGCAACCGCTTCCGGAGCAGATGGCGATGGTCAAGTGAATCAAAACAATCCAGTACCTTGCTCAACAACAGTGAGGAATTAGGGTTTTGGCAAAGGCCACTAGGTGCAAATCCTATTGTAACTGAACCAGATTTAATGAGAGCTCCTCATTCCTCTTACCCCCTGGTTAACATCTCCCTCTAAGTGACCTCAATTTATGGTGGGGGTTTTTTTGTTCAGCAGCTTGTTGGCTGATGTCCCTGTATGATTCTGTTAAGATGATGGGAATTTGAGTCACCACTTTCCTCCTGGCATGCTTACAGGTTAAAAAAATACCTGGCTGGGAAGAACACGCAGTGAGAGTGAAGTTACACAATGTGCTGGCAGCAAAACTGTCCCAAGAAGCTGAACTCTCTGCCTTTCCCCAGCCCCTCATTCTCACCCTTGTGCAGGAGTTCACTGCACATCAGCTTCCCTTTCGTGCCGATTCCCTGTGGGGACACAATGCAAGTCAGACTATTGTTATGATCCGCATTAAAAATAACCCTTCCTAAACCAACTCCACTACTAAAGCCAACAGATTGTATATTTGCACCATAAGACACTTAGTTCCTTTGACAGAGTTGTGTTGTGCACAGAAAGAGGCAGAAGAACTATGTCAGGTGCTATTTTCTCAGGCTTTAAAGAAAACATATGACTGGCAAGCCACAGAATTAAAGCCATGCAGAGTCAACCATTCCCATGCTGCAGAGTTCTGGAAATCCACATCATACCTAAATACCAGCAGTGGGAATTCCTGTCTGTTTCTGCAGTAGTCTAAACAAAAAATTCTGGTTATCATTGGAGCTAGTTTTTAAAGACTGACCTGAGGCAACCAAAGGCCTAAGGGCCTTCTCTGTCAAAATCCAAAGTGAGATCACAGATGGGGATGTGAAGTGGTGGGAAAGCACCGACTACAGGGGAAAACAAAGCATCCACGTGCAAAGCCTAAGTATCACACTGTGGCTCACGACTCATCATTTTGATCATTCATTGAGGGAAATGACTGCTCATTTTTCTCAAACAAAAGGTGTCTTTCCATTTTATACCACTACGTGGAAAGGCTTCTTGTAAAAAGATTTGACAAAAATGACAGACCCTCCTGTTATCTAAAGATGACATTTGACAGGCTGAGTCCATCAACAAAACACTGTTCAAAGCCAGCAGACTTTTTTCCATAAATTTTAAAAAAGATTAGAAAAAATGCTGGCAATTACTTATTTCCATCTGTTATCTGAAATTTCCTTGTCTGTATATGGGGAGGAGACCTGAAGGCAAATGTGAAGAAGAGAGCATTTTTCTTTTATTAGTTGAAATTATGCAGTCCAAATGGCACAACCTCTCCTTATGGCCTGTCCTCTATAGTCAAAAATGGACTGACAGCTATGAGACAGGCAGATCTGATCTCAACTTCTCATTACATAATCTTTGGTTGTGCAGTGCAAGAGCCTATAAAGAGTAAAAAGGAGGATCTGAATCCACACAGTATAAAACGCAACTACTTCTTCACTCACATTTCAATACCCTTCTGGTGAACTACATACAAATTCTACTACTCTGTGTGCTGTTTAGGATAACATTGTACAGAACAATGGCAGAAAGATTCATTATTTTTAAAGGTGTTTTACAGTGTGCTTTCAGTTGCAGCTCTTGGCTTTTGAGATGCTCAGAAGAGAAGAGAATGGCTTGTTCTTTGCTTGTGTTTTGAAATGGTATTTGTTTATATATTCCAGCTATATCAGGAAAAACAAAACAAAAATCCACACTATTTTAAGCTATTCTGTGTCCTGCCAGTGTCTCATTTGTATGCAGTATACACTAGATTTGCCTAGAAGGATTTAGCTCAGTAGCTGGCACGTTTACATTAGAGAACAACATACAGAGTTTCAATCGATATCAAGCGTTCTTACAATGGGAAATAAATATGAAAAGTGGTTGTTGCTTAAAGTTCAAAAAATGCAATCAACAAATTGTAAAATCACAAAAGGCCAGACAAATTTAATAAAATATTTCCATTTACCTTCCTCAGCTTTACACAGCCTGTTCAAAATAATAAGATTCTCTGTGGAGAGCCTTTATCCAACTGTTTATATCACTTCATACAAAATATGTGTTTGAATTACCACAGCAATACAAGGATATAAATTCCCAACACGCGACATGCCAAATTCAACTTAAGTTATGCTTTCTTGGCATCTAGACCTTTTCCTTTTCCTTTTCTGTATTCCAAATACATTTTCATTTGAAACAAATTAAAAAGCACATAGATGTTAAAACATAATGACAGCTTAGAATTCAAGTGACTTGTGCAACATTGTTTTGTGCTTTCTACTTCTCCATTTCCTCCTACTGCAATTAAAATTCATCATGCCCTACTACATATACAACAGCAATGCATCAAGTTCAGTCCAGTATGGGTTTTCAACCTTCAGACTCGGCTTTATACTACACGAGATCCTTGCACATTCAAAAAAGTGCATCTTTTTTGTGATCTTTCTTTTACGCTGGATGATGTGAAGCTCTGATTAGTCGATGTAGGAATGCAACCTTGAGGTATGATTGCAGCCTCAGAATAATTCTTAAATGTAAAAAGAAATTTTTCGAGTGTGCACGCCCTTTCTGGATTTAAAAAAAGACACCGTTATAATGGTGCTACTAGAGCCATGGTACAGTACATCATGGCACATCTCCATAACATAATCAAGAACATGAGATAGAACTTCTATTTACACAAACTTGATGCCACTTCCAGAAAAATATGACAGAAAAAAAAGGAAAATATTATTTCCTGAATGTCCTGAATTTTTAGAAGATTCCTTTTCTGTTCTCTTCCGCAATAGAGTGGTCCTCCACAACTGCATTTTCCCTGACCTGTTTATAGTATGGACTGTAAGTGACAGTGGCAGGAATTGGGAATCATATGGCAAACCGCTTCCTTTGAGAGGATGCTCACCCATGCCCCTTTACTCACAAGCCAGCTTGCTGTCAAAACTTGAAAGGGCAATAGCAAAGGCTTGTAGTGCGCACATTGGGTAGTTGTAGTCCATGGTGAACACATCCTCAGCCACGCGGCCAAACTGCATCACTATATAGTCAGCTGCAAAAAAGGTCATAAAAGGTGACAAAGCATTATTTTTGTTTGCAGCCCTTACTAAGTAAGTACGCATTCAACATCATCTTCTGGCCAGTTCAACAAAATACAAACAAATCATGCTCACTCATCAAACTTCGCAACACTTATTCATGCAAGTGGGTGTGCTCATAGCTTGAGTGAGAAACAGTTGAGTGATAAAGGATTGCAAGACTTGTTACTCAAGAGGAAATCTCAGCCTCATTCACAGTTTGAAATGTTTAACTGCAGAAGCAGGTATAATTGTTTCACCTTATAAAATGCAGCAAATGCATACACCAATGTTTCAAATTCAAGTGTTTCTCTCGGAGAATGGCACAGCCATTTTCACCAGTTTCCAATATTCTCCTGCAGTCTAAGCATGGCACTGGTGTAGTGCAGTGCGCTCCAGCACCTAGTGACTATGCCTGCCTAAAGTGAGCATAAAGTGGGGCACTATCACTCCGCTCCAGCACTTGTCTTTATCACTGCTCCAACAACTGTACCTAAGCTTGAGAAAAAAGGGGGCTGTACATTGCTGGCAGAAAGCAGCACATCGGTAAGGTCCTAGTGATGGTGTGAAAGGCAGCCCTGACATTTTCAGGGTGTCCTGTAGGGCTAATGCTACAAAGAGTAGTAATGGCAAAGTGGATGTGCAGTGGGACCAATCTGACTGCCACTATCTCCAGCTGGGCAGCATATGGGGACCACAGTGAACAAAAAAAACAAGGAAGAATTGTGTGATACAAGTGCTTCAGCAGAGCGATACTGGCCCACGGTCCTGCTGACTGGAAGCACCACAGCTCTAAGAGCAGAAACGACTCTAAACTGTTGCTCAGTTCACAGGCTGGGCAGCCAAGGAGAAAACTTAGATAGCGCATAGCAGAATCACTTGCCTCAAGCATGAGCATTTAAACACCCAGCTTGCATCAATGTCATGGCCACAAGGCAGAGCAGCATTAAGTTGGATCCGCATAACTACATTAAACTCGCTCAGGTAACAACAGTAAGGGCAGAATCACTGTCAGGCTGGGTATGCAGTACTGCTTCTACGCATTACAGACAGCAAGCTATACTTACGATCGTTATCATGAATAATTTGGAAGTTTTTCACTGAGGCCTGTGTGACTCGACCATGGAAATTTAAAACATAGGACTGGGTATCATCATTCCAGACTGGTGTTTTGTTATGCAGCTCAATGACACTCTCTGTATTTTTGTTCTGCCATCTTGCAAGAAGTGTCTCGTGTTCCTGCACACACCACAGATACACGCTTCAGTTTAACACTCTCACAAGACAAAAAATAAATTCACACGCACAAAAAACCATTCATAAATCCTAGTCCAAAGACTAAACTGTCACCCTCAAAACAGCATCATCAAATGGAACAGAGAACTCTGAGTTTCTTAACGCGAATGTGCGTTTGAGTCCCTTCTACAGCTTGGTAAAGGTTAGTTGTATCTTTTGTTACCAAAACACATTATTATTTGTAGTGCTTTTGTGAGTCACAGAACTAGTCACACATCCCATTGTTCTGCAATTGTTCAAATACCATTTTTTTTTAAACCTCTAAACCTTCAGAAATGCAAAAAAACAACTCTAACTGAAAAAGAATTCAAGTAATTTTTATCGTTGGCTGATAGTATGACTTACATTTCGTGGCCTGATGGAAACTCTTTCGTGGTCCATATTCATTCCTGGTATGATCACACTCATTTTACGAGGTCCTTTAAACCCCAAGACATTTGTTTCCTAAAAATGTTTAGAAAAGAGTTTATCATGTTCTGTATTTTTAAAGTTAATTTCTTCAACAGAGATACACAGTGGCAGCCCAGGGAACTTATTTGTTAGTCAACTGAAGAAACGTCTTGAAACTCCTACCTTCCCTGACACTGCCAAACATTCTAGCTTTGTCTTAGAAGCTCCGACAACAGGAAAAATTGAAATAGAGAGGTTTCCAAAAACACTCCTAGCATTGGCTGCCAGCAACCTTAATACAATTAAAAAAAAAAAATCCCTTTGTTAAAGAAGGATATGAACTAACCAGATTGCTTGGCTACTGCTAGGTCCCAAAATAAAGTAGTTGTAATTTAAAAATCATAAAATGCAGTCACACATTTTGATGAGAGACAAAATTAAATATATGGGACCAACTCCTTTTAGTCCAGAGCCAGCACAAAAGCAAACAAGAAGAAGCTGCCAGTAAGAGCATCTGTTAGCAGTGCTGTGGTTTTCAAAGTCTTCAGATAATGTTATGCTTAGAGATGAGCGTGGTAAAAAACAAACACATTAGCATGAATGCAAATTTTCGAGCTATGAAGGCAGGGAAAGTAAAGAAATAACATGGGCCGCAAAAATAAATCCATGGACAATACAGGTGCTTCCATTAAACATGTTCTGATGCCTTTCCCACCAGCTTTTCACAAAAGCACTCCAGTATTGCACTATCCTCTCAAAACACAATCACTAAAATCTAAATACGCCTAAAGTCTTATTTTTATCTGAGGCTTTCTTTTTTTTTTTTCCCCCCACAGAAGCAGCTAGGGCCAAGTATTTCAGTAAGTCATCATCTACTTTTTAAAAAGTAGGGGACGATATTTTGCAATCCACTCAGTAAAACCTGATTGCCTATTTTAGCATTAACTCCAGTAAATGAAACAGTGACACCTCTGAAAGTCCATCTCCTCGTGTTTTGTGCTACTTTTTTTTTTTTTCCCCCCAGTCACATGCATTTTTTCCCCTCTACCCTTCCCAGGTGAAGGGCTGTGGACACACACTAAAGAATCTCATGAAGCAAATTCCCATTGGCGCTATTCCCAGCAACATACCACAAGATGCCAAGAGCTGGACACCCCCACTGGGACATTTAGAAGTGATGTACTCAGATGTCTCTGCTTTTATAGATTTAATTAAAGCATCCTGATTTTAAGGAACACTGAACTTTTTAAACCATCTCTACTTTTGCACATAAAAATCCATGCATCTCAACTCACTAGAAACATCTGAAAATACCCGCCTAAAATTTACTCGTGCAGAAGTTTTGTCATCCATCAGACTTTTGAAATAACTTTGGTTGCTTCAGCAACCTGTGTGGAGATTTTACACAACTCATTAAAGATGCAAGAAAAATTCCACTGAGTTATTTTGCCAAATACTGTGGAAGCAATGCAGGTATATTCATATATCTTCATAACTCCATACTTTAATGGGAAGATTCTACCTCTTTTCTGAATCATTTATGTCATGGCCTTTGGCGAGTAAACCAGTGTTATCAGTTCACTTGGAAGCGTATGGTTCTGCATCATGGCAAGACTCAAACTAAAATGACTGCCAGCAGATTTTATAAGCAGGAGAGACTCAGCACAGCAGAGGACAATTTCTAAGAAACGATTCATGCTTATGCTTATTTTCCAGTAACTACTGACAATTTTGGTCTTCTCTGCAACGCCTTACAAGCTTTTCTTCTCATCAAGCTGCAGTTATGCTATATATAATTAATTTAGATGCTGACTGGTTGAAGACATTGTTCAAGGTAAAATTAAATAATAGCGCTGAATCACTTCCCTCCCAGCAAGCAGTATTATCACTCTGGAAAAACAGGACTATATTCTTTGGATTTACTCAGAAACACTAAAATCAGTACTTCTGCTAAATGATAAGGGAATGGTTTCTAGTTGCACATTACATCAATCACCAATTATATCAAACGTTTTATTGGCAAATGCTACCCTTCAGCTAAAAACAAGGTACAGAACTGAAAATCTACAAATGCAGAATACACGAGGAAAACAGTAGGAACAAAAAAGGATCTTTAATTAAAAACAGACTCTTCCAATCTACCTGCATCCAAACAAAATTAATTCCCCTTATCTCCTGTCTCATTCCCTGCTTCTATTTCCCTCCTCCACTATTTTGTGTGTGTAAATTCAAGACTACAGATGGTATTATTAGGGGTACATAGGCCAAATTCTGATTTCACACCATTTTAATGCCACTGACAGTCTTGGTTTTCATAGGAACTCAAAATAAGGGTTGTCAGCTTGCAGAGCCCTATTGACTCAACCAGCATGTCAATGATTTAAATCAGCTAAGGACTTGGCCTAGTATTGCTTAGAAGCTGCACTTTCTGCCTTAGCCCAGCCAATAAGCTGTTCTGTGAACATGCATCACAATAAACTGGACTGGAAAAACACAGAGCCTCTCCCCAAGGTTGCTTTTAAAATCTTACACACTTTAATAAAATTATGTAAGCATTTTGCTATGGTGGCAATACCTGCCATGATAAAAGCGGCAAGGTGTATATCCCAGCAGCTCTCAGGAGAGTCACGATTTAATTACCCCAATTTTCTTTCAGCCACTTCCCTTTCTGGACTTGATTCACACAGCTGTGCCTTGTCCTTAATACACTCTGTAGAAACTATCATTCCATAGAAAGCCCAAAGCACAGAACCCACTACATTGCAGCACAATGCAAGTGATTGAGGCCTGAGTAGAAAAACATAGTTTTATTGCTTTCCTGAAACCTGAGTCACACCTCAGAATATCAGCTGAGCTCCCTGCCTTCGGCATCTGACACAAGTTGAATTGTGAGATACTATGGATATAAAGGAATCCAGCACAGAAAATCCTGGTACCAATAGTACAGTTACACCTCACTGTTTCTTGACAAATTTTGCCAAGCGATTCTGAAATCGGCCATTAGGTGCTGCTGCAGTTTTATTAATATGCTAGGCTGCCATCAGCAGGGACAGTAAAAGTGGTTAACGGCACCTGATAAAACTCGGTCCTTGCACTAACTTTATTCCTGTTGCTTGAAACATGCCCTAAGGTGACCTCCACAATGAGAGTTCTCAACACGTTTATCCCACAGTTAACAACAGAAGCATGACCAGCTTCTGCCTGTATAAACTAGACCTGCTGAGATGATTCAGCAGGTCAGGTTCAGTACGTTGGTGGAAGCAGGTACAGCTTGTTCTCCAGATGGGTACTTGATCAGATGAGCTGAGAGACAGCAAGAGGCATAGTGGTGCTTTCAAAGTATTGTTTATTGTAGCTTTTGCTGCAGGAAAAATCTCAAGGCAGGAATTAAAATGTTACCTTAGGACAAGGGTTTTTCAGGAGTGCTCTTTCTGGCATTCTTTGCTGCGGTTCTGCTGCAGCCAGAAACAATAATCTCACTTTAGCAAACCTGGCTAGTAATGAAATATCATTCTGACTTCCTTTCGTCCTCTGGCCACAGCACACCTGCCAGCCTGCTGCCTTTCTCCGTGAGTATCAAAATATCAATGGAATGAGTCATTTTCTTATACAGATGTACAAGTTTTAAACTGCTGATCTCAAAATAGGCATAGAAAAGCAGCTTATCTTAGCCACGTCCTCCAAACCCTGGCCATGGTTCTGTTCTTTCCAACATTCACACTTCTAATTACCTCTGCTGACTGCAACTCAGTTTTTTATTCGGTAACGTTAATGGTTCAAATGTCGTTACTGTAGACTGAAACAAGCAATGCCTAAAATTTTCAATATGTAACTTTTTTTTTAAACTGTCTGTTTTCTCCTTGTATTTCCAGTGTGCACCAGAAGATTAGTTGCCTGGCTCCAGGGAATGCCCTCCTACATAAACCAGTAAAAATACCTTTATTAAACATGTAAGTTCTCCTAGATTCCTACTGAAACTTCAGTCAAACTCTAAACTGACATCAAATCCTGGACTCTCTTGTTAAATCCTGTTAGCTGGATTTTCTGAAATTCTCAAAGATTTTCAAATCCAACAGGAATGGAGGGATATGTGTGTGCGTGTGCCTGTTTGCAACCAGAGGCCATGTGCCTGAACAATAGCACATGTGAACAAACACACTATTTATACTACATTCACAGAAAAACTGCATCCTAAGCAGTAGGAAAAGAACACGTTAGCAGCTAATACTGCCACCCTTCAGTGCTCTCAGCACTTTGCACAGAAAGGATGCCTCTCTGCTTTCCTTCTCATGTGCAGAAGACTTCCAGAAGCATCGCTCCCCCCAACCTGAAGCTGGCTTTTCCAGGAATGCATTCTGTGCGTACGCAGGGTATATGCTGGGCTGGCTGGACCTCGATCTCACAGATTTCCAGGCATCCTTGATTAGAGCTGGGCAGGAACTTTTCAGAAAAGTGGGTAGCTGTTCTTGGGTAGTTGTGTCAGAACTTGTTGATTTGTGAAGACAGAAAACTTTCTGTAGCAGTGTGTGTATCAATTTTGACTGGAAGAGTTTCTTGGGCCCAGAGATTTCTGGACAGAAAGGATACTGTCACCAAAACAGTTAGTCATCCAGTAATCATGAAACAACAGCAACTGTGTTTCAGGTCTTGATTGTCTGCACTGCCCCTGACAAATGCTATTTACCGTCCTATAAGAGGCTGGTTTCTCTCATTCAATTGAGTTTTGGATTTTGTTTGGGGTTTGTTTGGGTTTTTTCCCTGGTAAAGAGGAGGATTAGAGTTTTATCCCAGTCTCTCAGCCACTGCGGCAGACCTAGCTGTCCAGCTACCTGTGTTCTGGATCAGAGAGGCCTCCTCCAAAACGCCATTACAAATGATCATACTTTAGCGCAGTAATTCCATGTGCACAACTCTTTCCAGTTCAGGAGGCTCCCTCGGATGGTGCCTGCAGGCTGTGAGGCACTGTACCCCTTCCAGAGGGTTATGTAAAAGCTCCAACACCTTCTGACCAAAAGTGAGAACTGGGCAACCTGGTTCTGTGCACGTCTTTCAGCTCTACTTTCCACTGAATCTCCTGGTTTCTCTAGTGAAAATCAGCTGTTTGATTACATCAAAGCATGAATGCTGATTTACATAATCATAAGTGAGAAGGAAATTCAGTGTGCTATTTCAGAAAGTGAACTGCCATTTCTTGCGTATTTTGCCTGTGAGCGGTACTTACATAACAAATAGCAGCTAGCTCCTGACGCAGGATACTCGCCTCCAGGCTTGATGTTGTTTTCATTGGATTTACTCCATTGTCATAAACTGTAAACTTAGTTCCCATAAGATTTGATCTATCAAAAAAAAATGGAAAATCCAATCACCATTTATCAGTAATGCTGCTCAAGACATCTATCCTTTACTGCATTGTAGCCCCAAAGGAAAGACAGATAATCTTGAGCACAAATAGTTGTTAATTCTAATCCCAACTAAATGGCAACACCTTGATTAAAGGCCATCACAAAAATGTAAAGGTACAGTACAGCAGAGTATACTAAAGGTTCCTTATCATTACACTGGAGACGCTTCATGACATCTTGCAAACTAGTAAACTCAAGAAAGCAATAAGGAAATACTCAGGTGGGGTTACTTTGTTTGTTTGCTTGGGTTTTAAAATATGCTTACTGTCTACAAAAATATCTGCTTTCTTACCTGACTACTAACTCTATCAGAATACAGAGAGTGATTTTTCATAAAGTTATAAATAAGATCAGTCTTTCCTATTTAAATGGAAATTACACCAAGGAGTGCAAAATACAACTTAGAACATACTAAAACCACATTATCCTCATTCTGTGTCTGCACTGCAGTAAATAGCACATGAAGTTCCAAGATCCACACAGGCAAATGGCAATTAGCAGCACAGTCCCTTTCCTCAGGGAGAGATGATCTAAACATACATTGAGATGCTCCACGTAGGTATCAACAGCAGACTGATGTATGATGGGGTGACAGACAAGAAAAGAAATATGTGGTTCTGAAAGAATTCCACTAGTTGTAAATAACTCTAATTAGGATCTTAAGAAATGGCAAAACCAAAGAGATTTTCAGATTGTGTAACAGACAGAACTTCCATTCCAAGGTATTTATATCAATAGGGGCTAGACACAATCTACTTGTGTACTTCTGAAAATCCCATTAAGATAAGTTGTGCTCGTACACCCTTGAGAATCTGGCCTTTGAGCATTTAAGAGCTTCGATCCTGGTGACTTTTAATAAAATGTGATCTTGTAAGTACTTGAGACATTTTGAAAACATGCCTTGGATACTGGTGAACTTTAAGACCATTATCACATGATGTAGTCAAGCCTCTAATTAAGAAGTCATAGTGGCTTACAGGCTTCTTAATTTCAAATGAACTTTATATTAGATAAAGAAATTCTTAGATGTATCAGTGTTTACCTCAGTTTTCCAATAAAACTCTCTCCACCCCGAGACAGGTCAGTTGGGTCTATGGAGATGAGGTAATTAGAGGTTTTACTCTTCTTTCGTTTCCTTCCAGCTAGCAGAAACACCTAAGCAGTGCAAAAAAACGATATTCTAGAATGCCAAAGGGGTTAGCACACACCACTTCCTGCTTTCATATAAGGAAACCATAGGCAATTTTTCTGTCTTCCAGCATCATTAGTGAAGTAACAGAAGGTCTCCTGGGACTAGGCAAAACTAGATAAAAATCTGGAAAGGGGAAGTGACTTCTCAACCACTCAGTCCATAATTTATGGTTTAAATAATTAAATTCGATCTATTTTGTTAAATGTTTCATTCTAAGTTGCTTTGGCTCTTCCAGCTGAATTGAAAATGTATGCTTTTCAGGCCACAGAATGCAGAGAGCCCCAGCTGACTGTCACACAAAGGTGCCATGCATGGATTATTTAAAGGGCAAAGATTAGACATATGAAGAAGGGCAGTAGAACAAAGTGATACTATTGTTTTGCTTTTGGAAGACTGTAGGGCAGATCTCAGTGAAAGTGAAAATACATTTAAAATATATTTTCTTTATAAGACTTCTTCAGACTTTTAATAACTTTTTTATATTCAGATGCAACTGGTATGCCATTCAAGTTATTTTATGACCTTTTTACCATGCTCCCTTTCCAAGTGGAGGTAATAAGTAGGGTACATCCCTCGGTCCATTCCCTTCTTGTCTCTTGTGATTCTGCATTTGACAGTGACACCCTGTGGAGCAGGTCTTACGGCAAATTCCTCCAGGTCATCAACATCTATGAGAGGCTCATTTGTGGAAGGACTGGGGGCTGAGGCCGCTTCCTAAAACAGTAAGCAAAACTCAGGTTTCCTCAACTTTGATTTATGAGGCTATAAGCACAAAGGAATGACATTTGATAGAAGCTGCACTTTAAAAAAAATAAACACAATGGACATAGTCTTCCCCGTTCTGATTCCTCAGCAGCCTTGAAGGCAGCTTATCAAGCTAAGGATCTCTCCCCATCCAGTCGGTCAAGCTCTTGGCTACCAAAGGCCCAGGGAGCAGTTCTCTGCACCACTGATGCTTAGTGTACAGACACATCTGGCAAAGCAGAACAGGGTGGACGCACAGGCAGAGTGCTGTAATGTTACAGAGCAAACCCTGGCTCACACCTTCCCATCTCACCACACTGTACCCAAGGACAGTGATGGCCTTTGATGCTGTCGTAATTGCTAATACAATTGGAGGTGATTCTTTAAGCGATCTGAACCCCTCTCTCATTTTTAAATCCCCCCCCATGATGGATGCAAGGAAGAAATGGGATAGGGAGAGACAGATTAAGCTAGATAGAGATACAACAGAGATGAGAAGTCAGTGCAGTATGTAAGAGTGGAGCACCATCAGCTGTTTTAGCAAGAGCTTGTGGTTTAGAATATTTGAACAAGCCAAAGGCTTATTTTATGTTCAGATGGTAGCAGTGAAAACAGGGTGGGAAAATGCTCAGAAAAAGCCAATAGAAACAAAATATTCTTCTGAGCACCTGCAAAAGGTAGAAAGGTAAATATTTACTGTTTACTCTTCTCTTCATTCAGGTTCAGACAATATTTGCTATTCTTTTCTCCAAGTCATTATTTTCATTGCTTGCTCCTGTGAACCCTGACAGCTATCACGGTAAATCACCGTGGAGATACTCTAGTGCAGATTAAAAACAAAACAAGAAAGCCAGGCCTATCCTGACTGCACTTTCAAATCACACAGTAAATAGCAGCCTGCATTCTCCTTCTTCGGCACTCACCCCTTACCTTATTGGATTTCTTGCTCGTGGCAGAACCAGGCCGGGTGTTACTGTTTAACTGTGAAGAACTGGAGCTGTCTTCATCTTCCTCATCTTCTTCCTCATCAAAATTCATGCTGCTTGAAATGCCTGAGAAGAAAGCAGCACACTTACATGAAATACTAATACATTAAAGCTGTCCATACTTGCTGGAAAACATCACTTATTATACTGTTGCACCCTTAGGCTCACAGGTGAGAGAGGGTGTGTGTGAGGGGGGTTCACTGTGCGAGGCAGTGTACACATACACGGGTGAGACAGCACCGGCCCTGAGAAGCCAAAACATTTCAGCAAATGAGAAAAGAAATATCATGGTTTCCATTCCACAGAGAGGATCAAGTTATCCAGTGATACAGGAGCAACATCCAGTTAGGAATTAAATTCAGATCTTCTTCATCCAATCAAGTACTTCAAACACAACGCAAAATCTTAAACCTGAAATTGGAGCTCAGTGGACAACCTATCACAGCCACTTGGAAACCTTAACAACTAAAATACGAGCCCTTCTACAGCGCACTTTTAACTGTTCCTATGTGATCTGATGAAGAGCAGATCTTCGACCAAGAAGAAACATTCACATCAAGGAAATGTTCTCATGCATATTTATTTCACGTAAAAAACAGTATCAGCCCAGGCCAAAGGAACTGCCTTGCAGCACTTAAAAATTTGACTTTGCAAGTATTCAAAACCTCAGACATTTCAAAGGGAAATACAACTTTGAACATCAAATAGGACTTAGCAGCAGGAAGCGTCAATGGTGGGACATTTGCAAGGCCTAGTTTTTCAAGGAGTATCATGCAGATGAAGCCACCCTGTATTCAGGTTCAAACTCTAAGTTCCTCCTATTAGAGGCTATCTATGCAATATGTTTTCCTAAAAAAAAAAAAAAAAACAACAACAAAAAAACACACTTGGTCCAGAATTTCCACTACAGGTAAGTCCAATGCAGAAGGATAAATGAAATGCAAAGACTTCCAGAGCCAAGCAGCATGGGCATAATTAACTTTTTCCTTCTGTACTTACCAGGAACATGATCCAGGGCGACAAGACTGGATTGGGAGGTGGAAGAGGACCAGGATGTATTTGCATGGGGATCTGGGAAAGGAAAAAATCCATGGGCTTGATTCTGCAAACCCGTAAGTGAGTGAACAAGCCTAATTTGCCAACAGGACTCCGCATAGGGCTAAAGGCTTACTGGACGGGGCCATAATGCTGCTGTCTGAATTCTCAATTATGGACATTTTATCTTCCTGCACAATCAAATTCACCTTCTGCCTGCTTATACCAGCTGTCACCTTCTTTTTTAGTACTTTGAATAAAGTTAAAAAGCCCTGGATCACAGAGCTGAAGCTTCAGAAAACATCATCCATGCTAAACGGTTGTGCCACAAACCCTTCTGTGCACGATGTGCCCTGCATGGTAGGATTTTGGCCTACTTCTGCATTCTAACACACAAAAAATTAAAACTGATCGACACAAGTGATATACAGAGACTCTACGCAAATACCCATTCAGTAACATTGAAAAAATTATTCAGACTCATATTCAGATTGCCTAAATTCTACCTAAATCCCTGTGCCCAGTGTGTCCTCATCATCTTTCTCAGACTCCCTAAAGTGCTTATCCAGGACTTACAGGGATATGCATAGAGATCTTTCATGTAGCTTAGTCTTTTGGAATATGAGCTTGGTCTGTAGCAAGCAGAAACTGAACCAAACTAAGGTATAGAAATACAAACGTTAGAGATAGTATCAGTAATGGTTTTCTTCAGTTCAAATGTTGGAACAGAATGAGGAAAAAAAGACACCAAAAAAGGCATTTATATACTTTTTACATTATTGCTGCTTCCAATAACTTCAATGCTTTTAACACCAGATGCACACTGGATAATGAAACACCAGCAGAGTAGTAAGACTGAGTGTATAAAAGTTAAACAGAAGCATATGCAATGCCTGTATTCCATTCAGCTGCACCGTGAATGGTCTCGTTATCCACTTCTTCTGGACGTATACCACACAGTATGACAGCAAAAAGTTTCAATAGGATCTAGTTATGCAAGGGAGGCCTGAGTTCACAGGTCAATAGATATTTTCAAAGCCTGCAGAACTCGCTCATTATTAATCACACACTCATTAATCACAAGCATTATTTCTTAATAATGACAACCACATTCTAGTCAACTATGCATGGGTAATAGAGACAGTCCATCTCCTCAGCCGGCAGCTGTGCAATAAAGCCATACTTCATACGCACAGACGTAATCAGCTTATTTCTACATCCATGTGCACTATTTCACCACCAATATTTTGGTGGTGAAAATTCCCTGCCAGCCTTAGAAAAGTCTGTACTCATGATCTGTGGGGAAGAATGCTTCCGAGAGCTCCTGTTTTGTTTCTGAATCCAGAAATCAAGTCTATCCCTTCCCTAAATCTCAAAACAGTCATAACTTCAGGTGGCAAAGAAGAACTAAGACCAAATTGCTCATTCCAAGTCTTTAGAGACATACAGGAAACTGATAAATGTGAAGACTAAACGTTAGTTATTCATGTTAAAACTTATGGAAGTCTGGCTCTGTCCTAGTGACTCATTTGCCAGAGAGGAACTCTACATATTAAGAGTTCTGAAATCAAAAGGACAAATATTTCCTGCAGGAAGAAAATGATTCTAGTATGGCAATTTCCAACAGATGGAGAAATCAAATAAAACATTTGGCATTTTCTTGCAAGTGGCATATTCTTTTCACACTCAGGTATATAACCCCTCGTCTCGAAACAGAACTTGACTCACTGGGGAAGTAGAGACACATGCCGAGAGAGGCTTCTTTCCACAAAGTTAGTGTCAGAGAGCAGAATGAACACAAATCAGGGCTTCGCAAATCTGGTGGGACTCAGCCTTTCCCATTAGGCCAGTTAGCATTTATCTCTGTGTTTTTCTCCTTTTGCTTTTATTCCATGTGAGCAAAGGACTGATGGGAGACAGCAATTCTAAATGCTTTTCAGACAAACAGGGATGTGGCAGTGAGGACACGCCACAAGCAGTTAAGTGGCAGTGGGAATCCACATGAAAAGGCCTACATAAAGTTTCCCATGAATACTGGTATACTCAAAACTTTCTAACAAGCCTCCTCTGCTGGTATAAAGTGGCAAACCATAGACGCATAGTAAAAATATTTTATGGAGACACTGCTAGTTGCAGTCTTGTCTTAATACCTTTCTTTGTGTCTCAGAGCATAGCTCTGTTGTTAATAAAAATGAGTAAACCTCAGCATTCCCATTTAAAAAAGTAGCTCCCATACACCTTGAAGCATACTAGTGGTCCACTCTTAGTACTGTCTGTTCTGATCAGGAGTATACTCAGACACGGTAAAAAAAGGTTGTATCATATATTTAAGAATATGAAGCAACAAAGCAAAGCAAAACCAAAACCAAATCAAAACAAAAAACCACCACCCACTGCTTCTATTAAAAAATAAACAAAAAACTGGGGAGAATAAAAATATATCTTAACTTGGAAAAACCATCAAAAATAGAAATGTCCCCCAGAGTAAAAATCTGAGTGCTTTGACCTAATTTGAGAAGTCTGTTGATAGTTTTTAAGTCAATCAGCTTTAAGTAGTGTGCTTGATCATTAAATATTCTGAGCCATGGTCTAAGGCAAGACAATCACCACACAGATCAGAACTTGTTAGTCATGCCAACATCCCCCGGACTCAAATGCCCAGGAAATACCACACTTGGAGAAAATCTGCCCATTTCAGTTGAAGTTGCTCACATCTGCAGAGTAACGTCCCAGAAAAAATGAAATAGTGAGAACTGCTCTGCAGACAAGAGGCAGGCATTTAGGTATGAATAGACTATTCTAGATGAGTCAAGTTTGCACTTACATTTTGCTCTTTATACACAAAGAGTTTATTCTTAAAGCATCAGAGCACTCTTGGCTTGAGCCATCTTTGCTTCAAAAGCTGTACACTGAAGAAGAACAACTCCAAAGCAAATGCCTTCAGAAAAAGCTTTGTGAGGATTTTAGGATTTTTTTTTTTCCTTCCTACGGTTAATGTCTAATGAGATAGGAACAGGGCAGGAAGGAAGAGACGGATGCATGAATGTGTACATACACAATCTATCTCCCAAATCATGCATGCCTCTAGAAAAAAAAAAATATACCAGCACATTCGAGCACTACGCATGGGAAATGCTGCAGAATACACAGTGCTGTAATTTTCACCTCTGCAAGCATGAATACACATTATGAAAACACGAACAATATTTAACTGACAACACAACTGAAATTAATATTCTGGTTTGAGTGTTGCTATTCCACACTCTTTTTTTAACCTCAAGTAAGTGATTTCCAGAGTTGTACAATACAAAAATGTGAACAGATGGATACAAGCATGAGATCTGCCTGGTACCTTAATAGCAGCACTGCACTTCAGATGGGAAAGCCACAATCCCAGAGAGCCTGGAGACCTCTTGTTCTTTGGGACAAGAGATTTTTTTTTTTCCCCTGAGATAATAGAATAGAGCCTAACAGGCTCGAGGAGAAGAAACACAGAGTAACAATCTCTGCTTAGGCTAGGGCTGAGAGCAAGAATCGGAAAAGGAATCAATGTACATAAAGCAACCAATGAGAACATGAAGGCAGCTTTGGCTACTTACCTTTTTTTTGCATTGCTGTTCTAAGATCTTGTTTGTTTTGTTGTTGTTGGCCACTAGCCATTTTCTCTCCATCATCTTCATCATGGCTAGACTGTCCAACGGTGAGAATTTGCACTTGACTTCCTATCTTCTGAACATCATCTTGAAAAGCAGCTGGGCCATCAATCCCTGTCAGACAACGGCAAAAGCCTGAGTTGTCTTTGTGTCAATAGAATTGCTCACTCACAAAAAGCATCTTTTCTAAGAATCAGAAATTCACATCCAATAATCTTTCTAGACTTCAACAAGACTAAACTAGCCTCCAAGGCAAACATCTTTCTTCCCACATACTGCACTAGAGAATCTCCAAGAGGTGATCAGGATTTCACTCTTGCCCTCCTTAACCCCAAAGCACAACCATCCATGCACGAGAAACACTGAAAACTGAACAGAAAAGAAATTTACTGGAGACGACCAACAAAGAAAACAGATGCAGCGTTCATTAGGACACACAACTGGTCCAGAAACAGATAAGCCTGAGCCCCAGATTATGCCATAACCCCTAATAAACAACACTGCTATTATGAAACCATGCTTCAAAGTTTCAGAAACTTGGAAAATTCACAAGCAGATCTAGCAGCATATACAACAGGATGAGCAGCACATTAGCAAGCCTAAATACGCCTACTAAGTTAGTAAATTGCTATACAGTTAAAACATCAGAGTGAAACTATACAGAAGATAATACATATTCCCTGGAACCTCCATCCTCCGAGATGCTCAAATCCTGACCGGGCACGGTCCTGGGCAACTTGCTCTGAGCCAGGGTGTGGGACTAGACAGTCCCCAGAGGCACCTTCCAGCCTCAGCCATGCTGTGATTCTATGGCTTCTGATGACAGCCAGAAAGAAACTATTTACTCCTTACAGCTGTAAATCGCCTCTGAAGACAGAAGAATGAAAATATGGGGTGGGGTGTGCTCTTATCACAAGCTAACTTCATTTTTTTTCTTCAGGGCAGCAAATTAAAACATCAGATTGCAAATGTACTTCAGCTCTTAGTTAAGACTTGGTGCTGGTATATATTACTAAATTAGCTATATAAAAATGCACTTTTGCACCAATAAAAATAGTAAAATTATCATATACAGATATAGTAAATAACATAAGCCTGTATACTGTTGCTGTTTTTAAATTTTTGTTAATAAGCAAGCAACATTGTGGAGAATTAGCAAGCATTACGACGAGCTAGTTCAGTAAAAGAATATGGTGCTTCGCACACCAAACAGAGCTGACTAAATCCTGTAAGAAGGAGCTGTAGGGATTGGGATTTCTTGAGACTGTGATCTGTAGCATAAGTCTCCAAGAATACCATTTCAACCTGCTTTGCCAGCAGCTGTCAACTTGCATTAAAAGACAACTGGATTATACGTTTAGCATGCTTAACTGTACTTTGCCATACTTGCTGTCACCACTGCTGCAATATGAAGCATAAGTGGAAAAGAGAGTGGCCCACACCCTCAGGAACAGCACTGGCTGTGCAACTACCTAACAAGATGCAGTCTGACACTGCAGAAGTATTAAATTCAGAGTTCAAGACCACAAGAAATTATTGACTCATCTGCATCACACAGACCCTAATCTGGCAATTCCTGCACCAACCCTGTAAATTCTGCTTTACTTACAGTAAAACTAACAACAACAGCTAACAACAAATAAACTATCTGTCCATCCAACCTTGAAGGATTAAATAAAGTCCACGGAAATGTTTCCCTCATCTTGGTAGAATGACAATTTCAGACAGAAGCTCTGTGTGATGCAGAATGAACAGTATAATTTCCTATGTTGCAGGTATAATATGGCAGTGAACAGAATAGCATTTTTCTTAAAAGTTATCTCAGGATAAGCACTACAGCAAAGGCGCTCTAGAACAGACAGGTAGCTGCTCAGATCCACTGTGGTATTTTTAACAGCTTTAACCATATTAGCCATTATCATTAAAGCGGCTACCTAAAGTTCTTACCTTAATACTCTGAATTTCAAAAGTATTAAGCATCCATGAGTTCAACAAGATGCTCATACCTCATGCATATCTACCTAGCCCCTCATTAAGCTTTGGTCGATACAAACCTAATTTTGAGAACCCATTTCAAAAGGAACAAAACACCTTAATTCTTCTTCTTCAAAGCAGACACTGACCTGCAGCAAATTAAATGCCTTTGACAGCATTAGCCATTGCACTGAGGCTGCTTTTTTCTGATGCCTCCAGAACATCTGCGCTCACATCCCATGCCGTCAGGAACATCAAGTATTATTAGGCGTTAGGACAAAGGCTACACTAGCAGGTCACACTTTTAGAGAAGAAAAATCAATTTCAGTGTTCTGAAGAGTGCATCACTGGTAGAGTGCGTTATTAAGCATTATGAATGGTTCCACTGGTGACCCCATTTAAGGGAATGAAAGACATAGCCAGACAGAGGAGGCGGGGGGTGGGGTGGGAAGACCCTCTGCTGCATTAGAATACTTTAAATGGTTCGTGGAAAATGCAGCATTAACTATTTAATATTTGTGCGTGTGCACACATCTTGGTAGCTATATATGCATGTGTAAAACAGTATTAAATGCAAGCATACATACACATTTCTTTTTTCTATATTGTGAGGTATAAGTGTATCTTTGTAAGTCATAGTTCAAAAGGCAGCTTTACCATCACCTACCTAATGTCTGAAAACACTTCCGAGCTTGTATAATCGTGGTACTCAAGGTGGATCTCTCCCTACGCTCTCACTTTCTTTGCCTCGCTGACTCCTTTTCACCCACTTACTGGGAGGATGGTTCACTGTGCAATAAAACAAACCATTCATGTCTACAGTTATAAGTTTAAGGACAGGGTCAAAAGAGGCAAAGAAGCTGAGCGGGCTGTGCCAAAAAGAAAGTCTTTATTACTACATTCAGCGTTTTCTACAGCTTTTCCTAAAAATCAGGTAGAAAAAAAACCTGACAGAGATGTCCTTGAATACCTGCTAAGAAGAAAAGGGAAGTTTTGAGAGGCAACTGTGAAGGAGGGCAGGGAGGAACCCCCAGAATACCAGTCCCTTCAGTAAAGGCCTTCTGGAAGACTTTGACATGGGCATGCCTCAGACGAAACCCAGAGGGTACCAGAAATGAAAACAAAGAAATAATGAAAAAAATGCAACAGAAAATTGGCATTCAATGGCATTTCCATCCTATAAACTACTATTTATCAATGACTGTATTTGTTAGCAGCTAAAATCTTCTAGGCAATATTTATAAATAGACAGTACTATGCTCTTAAAAGCTGGTAATCTAAACTACCATGTAGAATGTTTTATAATCTGAATTCATCTAAATTCTAAGAAATTCAAAATACATAAAGTGGACATGCACTTAACTTTGATCTCAGGTATGGGATTTTTAGATAGGATTTTTTTTTCTTTTGCTTTAAACACACAAAATGTTAACTATCTACACAAATAATATTACAAGACCCAGGTCTGGAATGAGGGGAGAGAGAAAAAGGTATGGGAAAAATAGAGAAGACAACTGCTACTGAAAGCCTTGGGAAAGGAATAAAGTGGCAAAATTGTGCTTAATGTTCATGATGTCTGAGAAACAAATCTAAGCTTCTGTGCATTTTATGATACCACATTATGCCTGTTTGAAACTTCAGCTTCTAAAGGATGGACCAACAACCCAAAATCCATTCAGTGTCACTGGATTTAGTAATGACAATACATTTCAAGGATATGAAGTTCAGACCTTGTTTTATTGTTCCAATCCAGCAATTAAAGAAAAACTTTTTATGAGAGGGTCACCAGGCATACATTTCTCTATCCTACATGCCCAGCAGCCTTCTGCTGAAAAGTTTCCAACCATTTAGATATGTCCTATAGACAGACACTAAAATGAGTATAGGTGAACCATCTTAGTTCTACTAGACATAGTTATCAAATTTCTTTCTCACAAACTAAGCAAGTACAGACTACATGGGATGGAGCCTACAGATCCTGAAGTATATCCCTCCTCCTTGGCCCTATAGATCTAGGGGTTGTTGTGGGGTGGTTTCTTCCCCCCTCAATAGCCCTAGTAAAGCATTACAAGTGCAGTTTTGAGTATCCATTTAAGCCTCATGCATTTTTATTTCAGCTTCACAATCTTCAAAACGATTTTGCAGAAAAGAAATACATTTCCTAACCCTATTTGCAAGTGGGAAACTAAGGGTATAGTCATGCTGAACACAAGGCTTAGATCAGTCTGTTGAATACTCCTGTCTAAACCAAGAGGTCTGAGTGGAACTTCCTCTCAAAACTGGATAGAAATTAAGCATTTCTAGACAGCCCATCAGAGAAATTCTCAAAGTCATCACAGTCTAATGACACTGTAATATTACAACAGAATAAGAAAACTGAAGAGGATAGGCCAGAACCACAATTTTGATTATTTCATTGCTCAAGAGATAATCAAGAAAGTGTATTTAAAATTTTTAGGGGGTGGAGTGGTGGGGGGAGAAGGCCAAATGGGAGGAAAAGACTACATACTGCCAAGCTATGTATGACCAGGGAAAGTACAGAGAGGCAGCTCTGTGGCCACCACAGATGAGCATGAGACCGAACATGAGGAAAGAATTTGCTATCTGACAATAGTGCATAGTGCACAATGGTAGTCTTGAAAAAATTAGTTACAGATTAAATATGTGACAAACTACCCAGCAGCAAATTACAGGCATAAGCATAGTGAGTCAGCTCTCCAAAACATTATTTAAATACTTGACTATATACTACGTGAATCCCCAGTAACTGGATCTTGCAGGAGAAGAATCTAATTGTATTTATACACATCATGTTCCTCTCTGCATGTATTTGTACATGCAAACATTTTGCTGTGAAAAGATTTTCAGCAAATGTTATTTCCTCTCGGTTCTTTTACATGAACTTGTAAGTACAGGAAAGAATGATTAACTGATTACTTACAGAGTGTCTTTACGGCACCTAGGACACCATGAAAAGAGAGATTTCTAAATTATTTGAAAATAACTGTTATAATAAATTAAGAATTTCTTCATAGAACATTTGCAAACTAAGAAAGAAACTAAAAAGAAAACTATCATACATCAGAGAAATAACTGAGCTCAGTGATTGAATGGCAAACAAGATTACATATCAGGAAAGGAACACAGCATAGAAAACAAGTATTTCGGTCCCTACTTATACAAATGAGGAATTGCTGGATACAAAAATTCTTGTTCTCATTTTATAAAGCATTTAAGACACAAATTCAACATATGAGGTCAGGCATATTGCTCACAGACTAAGTTTTAAGATTGTGCTTAGGTCCTTTGCAGATCAGATCTGAAGAGTTGACTGAGGTCAGGCAAGAGGTCTCTGGAAGAGAAAATCTCAAGCCACATTTTCTGACCTAAGGTACATACAACAAAGGTTCTACAACAAGTATGTCTTTCCTCTACAAACATGCTGATAGCAAATGCAGGCACACTAGAAAATTTTCTCTTTTTTTTTTTTAAACCATGCATTCAAAGGCAAGATACAAGGTTAAATAAGCCCCTGGTCTGACACAGAAGTCATATCCACATGGATAACACTCAAGGCTGCAGGCAGCAGGAACACTGCAATTGCTCTTCAAGAACACTGCAGAGCAGCTCCTTCCTCCAACTTAGGGATGGCAGCATAACCCTTCAAAGGCCAGCTGGCCTGCTCCGCGGTCAAGGACAGGGAGTCTGTCCTCAGAGAAATCTGTTCTTATTAGACTGACACCAGAACAAATAGCATTTCTGTCCTTTAAAGAACTTGGCTTAAAGCAAACCCTGCTTCTGCTTTTATCACCTCAAGTGATCTACATTTTAAATTAAAAAGACAAAACAACACTTTATTTTTTTTTTTAAATCTGCATTTATCAAGAAATGTGACCACTGAGTATAACAACATTTACTTCCAGAACAGTGGTACAAGAAAGTAGTATTGCACAAATCAATAAGTGAAAAAGGTTCTCTCAGAATGATTGCTTAGGAAGCTCTAACAAAATGGCTAGAATGAAATATCATGAAATTACATCTTCTAGAAATTTAGAACTCCACTGCTTTAAAAGAAATTTAAAAAAAAAAAAATCTCTCTCTTTCTCTGTTGGGTGAAACTCTCCTCAAAAGGAATTTACTGAAAAAGCAGAATGTGTAAAGGGAGGAAAAACATTTTTGGGGTCCATTTTCAAGGACTGAATAACCTTAAGTATATTGTAGCTGTCAATATTTTGTAAGCCATTTCCCAGTATACGCCTGTTCTCATAGGGACTGCACACCCACTGATACGGGTTCAAGCAACTGCAAAATCACAAAGGGATTTGTTTATAAGGAAAGGGGGCAAATAGAATTTTTTTAGAAAATTACCTCTGGAGGTGATTTAGTCCAAAATTCCACCAAAAGAAGGACTATTGCTAACACCAGATCAGGTCACTAAAAGCAAGTGCTTGAGCACCAAGCTCTGCATTCACTTTGATGAAACCTAGAAAACTGGCAGGAACTATACTTTCATAAACCTCTATCCTGAGGAGGCCAAAATGACTTCTTCACAATCAAGTTCGCGTGTTGCCAAAGCACAGCCTGAAAGGGTTGTCAGATCTAGAAATAACAGGAGTTTTCTTGGTGGAAGCTCACTTATTGTTACTCCTGCCCTTTCTCTTTAATGCACAGGGAAGCTGAGAGATCTACTCCACATGAACTTCCCTTCCCCCATCAGAAAGGAAGTGTTATTGTGAGAAATGATGCTTCTTATCCAACAAATGATTCTGCTTTCTTAGTCAGCCAGCGTTAATGTAGTTGCTTGTTACACATAAAAATGGGACATGATGCACAAATCAAAACAGACAGACAGGCATGAAAGAGAGAAAAGAAACACGGAAGAAGCAAACCAAATCAAAACATGAAATAGCCACTCTGGCAGAAAAAGAGCTGTGTGTCAGAGCAGCTCATTTGCTTTTTGACTCTCAAAGACAGCAGGGAATACCCAACATACTAACTACATTTAATGTATAACATAAGAGAAAAATTGCCGGGAAGGTATTGTTTATTTGAACATTTTATACGCATCCAGATTCCTGATTTCAGTGACAAAAATCTTCATTGATATTGCCCATGGCAGGGAGTGAACCAATGCAGTTCACAGCAGGGTTTTCCTATAATGCACTTACATGCTATAAGTGCAAGAGTGCAAGGAAAAAAAAACAACAACCCAAAACCAAACAAACCACAACAACTTTTCACAAAATGATTCCTGAATTTTCCTATCAGATTTCACTTTGAATTAACTCCTGGCCTTGCATGGTTCTCCAGGTTTTTTTTAAAGGTTCTGGGGTTTTTTTAAAGGTTCCATTTTATCTTCCTGATTTGTTTTTGCCCCATTCATGGCACATAGCCAAAAAAGCACTTTATCTGGTGTATTTATTAATTTCTTCACAAACCTATACTGGAGGAAAAAAACGAACGAAACAAAAAACCCCACACCACTATGTACCTGTAATACTTTCAGGAATCTCAATTTTTAAAGAATCATCAGGGTATTTGATATCTAAAGATGCTCTGGTTTTGTATTTGTAATCCTATGCAGGGTGCATACTTTTCATAGGTTCCTGCTGCAACTATTTTCACTTGTTTGCATTACTCTTCTGTTGAACCATCTAGCAATACTGTACACCAGGTTCACTAATATCCTTAATCACCCCTCACTAGCGTCACAAATGAAACCAGAATTTGATCCACTATCTCCACTGGAAAGACAACCATTTTACATATTTGTTACATTTGGGGTTTTTTTCCAATACTGAATATTATGTCAAACAATAAACTGTGAGACCAAAGCTTTCAGAAATACAAGTTTTATTAGCTAAGCTACTACAAAATGTCATCAATTCACTGCATTTGTAGGCTCTGTCCCACAAAAATGATGTTTCTTTTAAAAAATAGGCACAGTGTATACTGGATACTGCCATTAAGAATGAAATACCAGTAATAATCACAGATTTAGAAAAAATTTGCTAAATATTGTACTACCCTTCACAGAATTACAAAATGCACTGACCAGTAACTTGACAGGCACCATTAGCTTTACATGAGGAATTAGCCACATTCCTTTTCTTGCCTTATGTCGGTGTAACCTCATTAAACCTAATATTTCCCTTGCATTTGTCTTTAGCACATTGTTCTGATCATAGTTTCATCGTCCTTTGAGCCACTTAAAAAAGCATTACACATCTAAGACCAGAGTACAATCATTACACTACAGCTTCAAGAGCTATTCATGTATAATTCAACGATTTTTGCTCTGAATTAGCTTATTATTCATAGGATCTGGTCTAAAGGTTCTTTTTTCTTAAAGTACAAAGAGCTTGGCTGTGCTTAGAAAGGTAATGCTCACTATAGCTAAATACTAACAGAAACCTTTAAAATGCTATTTTAGTGTGTAAAGTGCATTCACCCCTCAGCGTTCAGCCTGCTCGTTTACAGGACATGTAAAGGTTACAGTCGGAGTGGAGACAAAACCTGAAGCAATTGCAAAGCTGAAAGCAGAACCTAAAACTTCCAAGATTTGGTCTAATTGCCAATGAACTTCCTCCAACAAAATCTCTTGTGCCACAAAATGGTATAAACCCATTTAACCTTCACCCATTTTCATTAGTTAGATCTGAAGTTCTAAGCAAATCCATTCAATTTTCTTACAAAATCTTTTTTTAAGACTCACACTTACTCTTAAAAGTATATGAAAAAATTGATGCAAGTTCTGCTACAGGGTTCTGCTACCACTTGCGTTTTCTTCATTCCTAAGTAAAACAAATTAGCTATGTCTGTAGTGGATTGATCAGTAAAATCCCTCTGGAATTGTAAAGTCGCGTTTGGTTTTACTTGTTCATCCAATAACAAAATATTTTGCAGCTTCAATAAATATGCAAGACTGGGAATCCAGTTACAATCCCCTGCAAACACTCCAAGTTTACACTATCAAAGGTAAACTAGATACCATTCCAAGGGCGAAGTTATACATGAATGAACAGTTAAATACCAGTGTGTGGAAAAAGTAGATGAGCTGGATGAGAAGGTGCTACGCGTACACTCTGAATATACTTTAACTGACAGGGATACTTTTCACTTGAGATTTGTTACTAATCATCAACATACACTTCAGCAGAGGAGGTACTCAAAACTTTCTTTAGTATAATTGATGAATAACACCTCCACTCCATGGAAACAAACCTAAGATGCCACTGATGGGCAAATGCTGAAGGCCAGGGAAGACCACGCATAGCACAGCAGGATGAGCAATAAGAATTGCAGCAGAAGCAGAGGTTTCGATAGCTAACAATGTTAGTTTCCAACACACAGAGCAGTACCAGCATGCAAAAGTTCTCAGTCTACATGAAGTGACATTACTTTTACTGACACAACTTGCTTCTATTAAAATCTGCCAACACTTGCCTGTTTGGGGAATTCTTCAGAAAATAAATAAAAATATTATTGGCATATGAAACAAATACTAGGTGTTACCTGCTGTGAGGTAATAAAAACCAGTGTAACTCCTTCACAGTAAGCACATGCTGCTCATGGACTAACTTGCCTACATGTAGCAGGTGAGTTTGAAGAGAGCTATCCGGCAAATGCAGCCCCAGCGTGGACGTGACCAGCGTCTGCAGAACAGCCCTGGAAATCACACACTCAAATGAGTAGTTTCTTGCTATGAGCCTCACTAGGCCTGCGGCTAGGAATATTCATGGAATATTTTAGCCAAGAGCTCATCAGAAAACTGCCTAGAAAACAGGCGAGTGTCTACACACGTTGGTATTATACAATGCAAATTTGTCAAATCAAACCTGCTGTAACTGACCAGCACAGTATCCTAAGTTCTGGACATAGTACAGACATAGACACCCCATAAAGGCAAAACAGGTATTATATGAGGTGAAACAGAGCCTCAAGGTTATGTAGTAACCATGATTTAAGAATTACCCTGAACAATGCTCAGTTACAGCCTAAGACAGGTTTTCTTTTAAACTAGTAAAAGAATTTTTACTCATCAGGAAGATGTACTTCAAAACAAAATTTGCCATCTGTAGTACTACGCTGGAGTGGCATTACTTTTTGCATTAAACTGAGAAACATTAGCTTTCTGTTCACTTATTTTGCCAACAAATTTCACATTGTTAATTTTAACCTTTGACTTTTACTTATTATTTTAAGCCTAGGTATTGACACACACCATCTTTTTTTTCAAATATATGAATAAAGTCTTTACCTCAGGGCCAAACTCTAAAGCCTGTCTAACCTAGGGCCTCCTTTGCAGCCAGAAGGACTACAGACATAAAGACACTGTAGATTCAGGTCTCAAGAATTAAGCTGCAATATGTAAAGGATGTGTAAAGGGTTTTGATAAGGTAGGCTCAAGTCCTGCAAAATGTCTATAGGTAAGCCCCAATACTCTGACCTCAATAATTACCCTTATTAGTCATTGCTATCTTTAAATAGACTGGTCAAGGATATATACTATTTTCTTACTTAAGCAATAACAGAGAGACTGTTGGACATACACAAGACAGGAATACAGTACAGTCCAGGCAGGATAGTGTTACAGTGGCCTTATCCAAGAGCTGCAAATTATTGGAAAGGTATTTATTAATTTCATTAGTCATTTGCCATCAAATAAAAAGAAACTGTACGTGGTACAAAAACCTCTCTTTTTGTGAGTGTGCATATAAAAATAAAATTTTAATACCTCTAAAGTAGCTCACGTCACTTCTTCCATCTAGTCTATGTAGTTCAAATACTAAGTCTAATAATGGCAGCGTCATTTCTACCAACCCTTTTGTTATTATCAACAGTGTATTTTTTTGTCTCTCTAATCTTACCCAAAGTCACTGCAGAAAATTTTTCATACAAACACCTCCCATATGTCAACCAGGTGGGACAGAGCAACACTAAGTAACAACTTGAAGAACCCCTTTGAGGATGTTGTCTCGGTTTTCTTGAATTGATTTTCAAAATGCCCACTTAACCTCTAATTTGTATAGTTTAAACCTCATAAGAGTCTGGACAGAAGTGACTGCAATTTAAGGCTGTTTCTCCAAATTACATTACATGCAGATAGTCTAAAAACCCACATTGGTGTAAGATGGTTCTCATTTTTTTAACACTGCAGGAAAACACCAGCATCTTTCCATCAGTACTTTTTTCCTTCTCTGCAATTTAAACAAACACTCTCCTTTGGAAAAGACTCAGTTTACAAATTTTAGCCCTCCTTCACTCCCAGGTTGTACATGCCACGACAAGACCAAGTCACTCACATTTTCCAATCTCATAAAAATGTCAAGAAATTACTTTTAGGCAATTTTCAGAATTCAAATAAATAATAATTTTAAAAAAAAGTATTTTGCAGTCAATTCAACATCTGACATTCAGCCGCATGCAGCTAACCTTTATGTTTCCCTTTTTTCTCCTTTCTGGTGCTGCCAGTCTGACAGCTCGCAGCTGCTGCCTTGGTTTTTTTAGTTGGTTTCGGAGCTTGGGCATCCACTACCACCTTTACATCTTCCTGTTCGGCCTCCTGCACTGCTTGAGAGATTCAGGGTACCCCACCAAAAACAAAAACAGAGAGAGAGGAGAGAGAAAGGGGGGGGGGGGAGCGGAGAGAGAGAGAAGAGAGAATGACTTGAGAACTCTGTGAAAGCATAAAAGAGTAAGCAGACATAGCAGAGTTTGTTTGGTATTTCAGACAATGCATGCAGAGAGGAGAGTCAAATAAACCAGAATTTGCAAAGCTACAGTAAAAACCTGAAAGTGTTAGGTTAGCTGGGATGTATTTCCTAACATTTTTCCTCCTTCCAATAATGTATCAGCTCCTAACTTTCAGGCCAAAAGTGACATCAGAATATTAATGTGTTGCTGAGCTATTGTAGGAAGCACTTTTCCTCGTAGTAAAGCTCTGCCAGACTGATCATCAGCAGTGGCAGCGCGAGGCAGAAAAAATTTCTTTAGACTTTGTAGTGCCTATGTTTAAAGCTACATCCTAACCCCGTAAACAAGGAATCATCAGAAGGTTTTTTTCAAAACGCATCTTGCACAATTGTATATATCACAGTAAGATGAGTAGAATGGCCATGCATTTTGTGGTGAAACTATACCCAAGCTGAAATGAAAAACTCCTCCTACTTTGTAACATACACAAATTAATTAATTCCTTAGAAGTCTCAACATAATATGCGTGGCATAAACTGTAAATGTCAGCATAATTCACGCAACACTAGTTGTTTTCAAAGTAAAAAAAGGCTTTATCATTTTCTAAAAGCATGACACACTTTGCGGTCAATATTTGAATCTGTGAAAGCAACACACACAATAACTCTTTCTTCTGGCCAGTCCAAGCCTTGAAGTGAAATAATAGAGTTTACAAAGGCATAAAAGCAATTACCTCTGTGAAATACATAAAGGAATCACCAAACTTCCCAGCCCTAACAAAACAACCTATAGGTGGGCACTAAGAGATTTTGGTGCCAGCTGCTGGTCACTGTCAATTGCTAAGCCCCACTGACTTTAGGTGGTGACTGTGGTTTATCTCAGAGGAATGTCACCCTGGTACTTGGGGCCTCCCACCATCCCTTTCTTTTTCCCAAAACTAAAGTGCTTTCTTTAAAAGGATAAAAGAAGTCCACTAAGAAACCTTACTGGAAAGAACTGATTGCCCATAAAACTACTTTAAAAATATCACGACAAACTTCATAAACCACCAAAAGACCAAATGATGCTCAATGATGTGTGGATTGCCAGTAATCTCTCTTTGAAGGGGGAAATTCTCCCTAGGCTTCTGGTCTGTGAGGCAACTTCCCTTCATGCGCATGAATATCAATAGAAACAGCAACAAGACTCTCAGAGGAGTAAGATGAAACGGATTTAGTAATGTCTGTGTAGACTGTAGCTTACAAACCCACAGCTACCCTCCCCAGCACAGCAATCTGTTATGGATAGCACCACATTCACAACACAATGAGCATTTGAGGCAATTAATACACACACCCTCCTTTTCTCATTAGACAGAGTTCGAGTTTTATAGAGAATATACATTAACTTGACTAAAAGCCCAAAGAAATGGCTTGTCACTGCCCAACTCCTCATTCCTGTCTTTATCATACACTAATTACAAGACTGCAGTCCCTTTGCTGAGTGTAAAGGAGCACTGGAAATGAATAAGATATAACCAAAGGAGTAAGCACACAGGATGACAGGGAAAATGGCACATAAGAACAGTACACTGGGTCCTATTTCCATGGGCATGGCAGCCTGGGACTAAGCAGGCAACCAAAGAGTCCCCACTCCACAGTCTTTAAATAGGTGTGATTTGCCAACCCAGCAATCTACCCCGTATTTGTAGCTCAGTCTCTCTTTAAAAACTAGGGTGTGTTCTTTCAGTTGTTTTAAAGATGATCATCCACATTATAATTAAATTCAGTACTTTACAAATGACCTATATTAAATGGCCAGACAGTTCTCTAAATCGTTTTAAATATGGCCATGCTCATTCATGAAGCATCATTTACTTGGTCCAAAGCAATGATTAATCAGCAAAGGATGAAACAATCCGATATTGTTAATTGAAAAATTAAAGACTTATCTTCACTATCTTGTCAGCTATCCTTTGATCTAAGAAGTAAAAAAGCCTGAAGCTTTTTGAATTACTTTTGTCTCATAACTTTCAGCAAGAGATATCTGACTGCAAGTACAGTGATGGAGCTTCAAAGGACAGAGAAGGAAATATTTACATTGCTTTACTCTGTAAGGCAGAGAACAAGATTTCAGTCCAGCAGCCATTTTGAGCATATACCATCACTCCTGTCTATGGTAAACAGGACTTTCAGACATAAGTGACGGAGGCTGCAAAATAAGATTTAAACCATCAATGTGGAGATACTGCAGCTGGCTTCATGAAAGGAATTGGCACAGAATTTCCTGTTTCTACAGGATGCTTTTCTGAGCTCTATCATTACTTTTAAAGCACCACCTCTAAAATAAATCCAAATTGAATCCCGAAATACCATCTCCACCACAAAAACATCTTATTCTTAGCTACTAACTACTCGGCAAATAGCAGAACTAGGTGAGGCTCATCCACTCACTAATATTTTCTCTTGTGACTGCAGGTATCAAAGAAATTATGTAGTTTTGCTACTGACCATACAAATTCAGTTCAGGACAGCACTGCATTCCAGGGGACTTGGCTACGTACTTGCATTTAAGCCCAGGGTAAACACTGGTCTCCCCTGCCCGTCAGCACTAATCCCCCCAAACGCCTCCCGCATAAGCGCTGCCCACCGCAGTGTGGTAGGGAGTGAAGTTCAGGCAGTGCAGCAGCTCCTCTGAACAGGGCCAGTCACTACTTCAGTCCTTGCAGAGGAGTGGGCAATGGGCTATCTTCTGAAGCCTGCCGACCTACAGAGAGAGGTCTGGGGGCCTACCTTGCTCAGTGGCTCCGGCAGATTTAGATGTGGAGCAAAAGTAAAAAATTCTATTTTCTGTTTCCAGTGCTTTCTCCTGCCCTGGAGAGTTGCAAGAACAACCATTTCTAATACCCTCCATACTCTGCAGCTGGTCATTAGCATGTGGAGCTTTGAACTTATCAAACCAGCACTCCTTCCAGTCTGTCTTTCTGGAGATAAGGAGTTCGTAGAGGCAATGTTTATCGCCAACCATGTTGTCAGGGGATCAGATGTCTTCCCCTCTGCCCTCTACTACATCTTTGGATCACTAAGTAACAGTCTGACAAGAATTCCCCTTCTCAGCAGGATGGGAACCTCGAGGCAAGCTCTAACCTGCATTCTCCACAGACTCTAGACAGCCTTGTAAAACAATTTACAGTTCCCTGCAAGAAAGCCTGAATAAAAAAATGAGATAAACTGGCCTCCCTAGATAATATTCACTGACATGACAATATGATTATGTCCTTAGTTGGATGTTAAAAAGTTAAAAACAATGCTAGGCAGTACCACAGGATAAATAAATTAAGAACCTTAAATGCAGCTATACAGGGATGGAGTTTCAAAGACTGTCACTCAAAAATGCATTGATTTCAGTACAATAAGAAATTTAGGCAACTTTAAAAGTCCCCATTGATAGTTATCTTAAACAATAGGAGACTACATTTGAAAATCTAGCCTGACACTCCATATGCCTCATCCCAAATTATTAAAATCTTCACTTAAAAAAAATCTCACAGATTTTCCTTTTCTACTAGAATTATTTGTTTGTACTAGAATTTGTATTTAGACAAGACAAAAATGGAAGAGCATGTGTTGCCATAAGACAGAATTCCAAAGAGCAAATAATGCTGGACTCAGATCTGGTGTTTCATTCTCATTTGGACTCGTAAGAAACAGTTTTGAGATAAATGGCAAGCTCTCAAATAAAACAATGACATGATTTTAATTTTAGTGTTATTCATCCATGTTCATTAAATCAAGCACTGACTACTAACCTCAATACAGTATTTGAAAAAAATACTTTTGTGGAGACAGAAAAGAGCACAGATTGCAATATTAATTCAGAACCTGAGCTGAAAAGAAAAAGAGGAACAACAAACAAATCGTCTATTAGCATAGTACAAGATGAGCATAGAAGAACTTGCATCAAAGCAGAGAGGGTCAGTGTCCTGGCTTTGCCTTCCATCACCAATGGCCTAACTGCTCAAAGTGGGAAAAAGAAGCCTCTCCCACGAATCAGTTCTGTGTTGGACAACACTGCATGTTACAGGGATAAAGCTACAACACACAATCAAACAAAAGGATGAAATCTGTAAGTGAGTAATCTGTGATGCAGACAACACCGAACTGAAAAAAAAAATATTGAAAGATAGTTATCCACACATGTTTACATGAGTGAATAAAACGAAAAGCATGTTTTTTCATCTGGCCCTCATGATGAGAAGTTAACACAGGAAATTAGTTTCAAAGTAGCATGCAATGAAAATGCAGATTTTTTTTTTTTCCATTTGCATGACCATTTTTCTTGATATGAGTGCTTGCACACTCTTATGATCTTAGAGGAAGAAGGAAACAAACAAAAAATTTATGAATCACAACTTACCAATCTCTATCACATAAAAATGCCATGTGCTAAAAAAAAAAAACCCAACTGGTTTTGATCAGTACAGTATGCAAAGAATGAAGTGAGTGAAAAATCACAAAAAGAAGAAAAAAAACTTTAAGTGGATACATTAAAAATTTATGCAATCTGTCTGGAAAACACCTTAAGTAGGAAGAGGCTGAAACAGACAATGAGGTATGCGAGGCAAATCATTGGCTTAACTGTATAAGGCAAATATTCATTCTATTTACCAACATCCTCTCAACAGTAGAAGTGAAATCCAGAATGAGTACCATGCAAAGAAAGATAAACTACAGTTCAGTCAGGATGTACCTTAACAAATCAATGCAAATTCGTTGTCCTTTTCTTACTGTTGCCTGAGATGCTCCTGTGTTTCACTGTCAGAATGACTTGCTCTTTTACTTTGTAAAGTTCTAGCCTTAGTGAATCTTGCTGCTTATTTGGGCTGTCATTCATTATTACTTTATTTAATCAACTTAGATTCTGAACTGGTCTAGCATTTCCACTATCATCTAAAAGATGCTGGATTCTATCAGAAATATTGGGAAGATGGGCAAACCCACTATATTTTACAATGCAATGAAATAAAATTAGTCAAATACAAGGGCCTGAATTAGGGCAAGGACTCTGGTATGTTAGTTACTATTTAATCACATGCAAAGATTTGATTTCTGCTTCAAAATGCTTATAATCAAAGGCATTACCCCTGCAGCTAGTAACTTACAGTCAAATTCCAGATTCCAAAAAAACTTGTATCGCCCATAAATCCCCTATGGCTCCTTGCAGTTTATGTATTTAACACTGATGTGTTGACCAGGCTGATTTTACAAAGGTGAAAATACTTGTGAAACTGAATGTGAACGGGCTGAGAAAAAAGGAACAAGTGTACATGAGAACCTAGTACTGCTTAAGGACATTATTAAAAGCTCATTGCTATAAGGAGATTCCCTCAGAAAGAACAAAGGAAGGAATTAAACAAAAGATGCTCTTAACCCCCACATATCTGCTGTCTGGGGAGGGGGAAAGAAAATGTGAAATGGAGAGTTAATAGCAATGAATTAGACTCTTTGGGAAAGCAGACTGCTAATAAGGAAAGCTAAAATTAGCCATGAAAAACCTATGCCAGGAAGATTAAGGACAGTAAGAAATTACATAATTATTTTACGTATGGCGACCCTGAGGGCACGAGTAGGCTTTAATTGCCCTGACAAGCCTCCCTGGGGGCTTCCACCCACCCCCTGCCCGTGGGCTCTCTTCCAGCTCAGCCCGGGGCTAAGCTGCAGGTATGCTGCTGCCTAGCTCTGGCTCCGGAGAGGACCCCGGCACCATGCTAGAGGTGGCTCATCTGCTCCATGGACCCTCGTACGTACGCTGCTGCCTAGCTCTGCCTCCGGAGAGGACCCCGGCACCATGCTAGAGGTGGCTCATCTGCTCCATGGACCCTCATACGTACGCTGCTGCCTCGTCTCCTGGCCCTGCCTCCTTTCTGCCCGGACTGGCACCCTGGAGGGCCCTGGCCCCAGTTCATCCCTTGGCGCATCTGGGACAGCCGAGAATCCCATTAGTAGCAGCCGGCTCTGCCCGCCGCGTTCGAAGCCTGTGGGATGGAGCTCCGTCTGCGAGGGCATTGCCCGTGCTTGGGGTCACCCCCACCTCCTGGCCCTGCTGCTCCCGGACACTGAGGTTGTCACGGACAGAAAATAATAGCTAGTTTGGAAGTAGTAACTGAAAGTAAATACACTTTAAGTGGGACTTTAAAGCAAAGAGAAGGGAGTTTTTCAAGCAGTTGTGAGCAACTGCCTCTAAACTTCTTTCTCAAATCTTCCAGTACCAAGAACCACAAGAAGACCTCTAAAGGACTTCCTACCCACTGCTCTCTGATCGTTGCTGCTGGGTTAGTTTGTTTATTTTGGAAATGTACTAGCACAGTAAGGACTGCTGATAAATCAAAAAAAGATGCTTCCCCTTTAGACGAAGGTGAAAAGACTGCGGCTGAAAGGGAGATTTCAGAATATATGCTTATTGGAAGTTAAGTATTTTGCCCACATGATACTTGGAGTGCTGCCTGATCTCTCAGTATTAATAGTCTTGTGCACAGAACATTCCTTGCTATCTTCAAAAAATAAACTAATACCTTCTCATTTCAAGGTCAGTGGAAAACAGGGGTGGCAAGACAGTGTTTTGATGAACATGCAAATATATGCTTTTTTAAATGAATGGTTAACTGATGCCATCTTATGAAGTTGACAGCTTGATACTCATCAGAAAACTCTCTCTCATCATTCATGGTAAAGGAGCAGAATGACACATCAAATTTAACAATCCAGAGCTATGACTTGTCATCAGAAGTCTATTCAACACACCACACAACCATTGCATCTAGATGTGCTGCCAAATGTCAAAGGAGGAAAGTAAGAAAGTAATTTTGCCTTTTTACACATGGTTAATCTAAATCTCTAAATTGGAAGTTGCCATGAAAATTACTCTGCAAGTATCTAATTGAAAACATTTTTAATTTCAAGTCTTTAAAAAAAAAAAAAGCCACAGCTGCAACGAAGTATGGTAATATTAATGAAAGCATATCTGGCACTCATTCAAATCTCCGCCTCCCTCAGTGCTGTGAAAAGAAAAATCGCTCCCCAATGGAAATTCACAATTTTCACAGAAGTAAAATTACTCTTCTCTGTAAAAATGGTCTTTCATCATTTGCATTAGATGTAATTAAATAATGTAATTAAATTGTTGCAGTAACTAGTGTATCTCTGCATGCTATTTGGCTCCAGGAACGCTCAGTATGTATTTGCAATCCAGACTGAAAAGAACTGTACTCATAGCAGAATTTTGCAAAGTCATATCAGGCTAAAATGTTTGCTCAGGTTTTCAACAAACTTCACAAAATAAGTGGTGTAGAGATACATGAAAACAAACCAGCAGATGCGACTGTGATGCATTACACAATGGCAAGTAAAATTTAATAAAAACTTTAAACAAACAGGTAGCAATATGTCCTTATGAAGGACACTGAATCAAAAATAAACATAACACAAGAAAGAGAAGACAAAGCAATTTGTAAGTGATCTCTCCTACACAGAGGGATTAAATTTATTCCAGTGAATAAATGACTTTGTTGTCTTTTATATACAACGTGGACTTAATAGCAATACAAAATGTTGTTACTGGTTATTATTTTGCTATTTAGAATGATGAAATAGCGATGAAGTTGCATCTGGTACTGCAAGAGAGAGGCATTATTTGTAATCGTAACAACTGGAGCCAAACATCATGGAAGTTAATGGAAGGATACCTATTGCTTGAAATGGCAGGCAGATAATTTAGAGTCTAACCTACAAGTGTGGTCCCAAAACTATATTAATACCTTCATTTCGGGGGTGATGGAAGGACACTGCATTCATCATTTTACATGAACACTTTCTGTTACCTCCATATACTCAGCTTTGTCCCGGATTTATCTAGAAATGCTGCCATGAAACTATTACTCCTACTAGCGTGCCTATGTTCCTAGATGCACAGATTATAAAACAAAAGGTTCTGTTCCCATGAAATATATCTCTATAATACTTTCCAAGTAACATAAGCAATCTCCTGTACACTTGGTCCTACCTGATCTACAGATGCTGACAGGCAAGCACTGCATTACCACTGGCTAATACTCCAGCTCAAACTAACCACTCATGGACCAGAGTGCCAAGGATTCGTTTTATCTCGAGTTGGCCTTTCCAACTTAATTCATGTCCATTCCCACAGATAAGTCAAATGCTTTTGATGTTATTAGTTAATTAGGCATTATGCCAACAACGAAAAGGTTTTAAAAAGATATACCACATGCAAGTCATTTACAAGCAACCGGATCTGAAAACTTTTCCCTGTAGGTGCAATATGGGCAGGGATTGAGAAGAAATGATCTCTCTGGAGACTTGTGCATGGTGAATTCTGCAGAGACACTTCCTCAGTGGAAGGGCACCCATCTCCTTAAAAGTCTCAGGGCACCCAGAAGAACTGCTAGTAACACTTGGCAGGGAGCAGAGATACCATTTCATCCTACCAACACATCACCTCTGTGCTTTGAAGGTATCTAAGAAAAATTACGGCAATCCTGGCAATACTCCTCCTTACTCTGTGGAGATATGCTTTCAGCAGAGCCATTTTGCTATTTATTGAACTAACAAAAAAGAAACTCAAGAGCCCTGTACAAGCTCAGTTTCACACTGAATTAAACTGGTCCCAGCATTTTCAATCCTGAGCAACACAAGTGTAGGAAAGCCACATTGGTATTATCCCCTCTGTGAGCTGCCCCAGCTGAGCTCAGTCACAGCCCTTAATTAACATCCCTCCATCCTATTGCATCTAACATTTATTTGCACTTCCCTTCAGCTCCAAGCTAGAGGAAGCAAAATACACATGCAGCCAGAGGACTACCAGCAATCACCCTGCAACTCCCTGCAGAGGTTCGAAAGCAGCCAAGGACTCCTTTATATGGAAAAACATATTATCAGCTTAAGTAGCAAAATATGCTGTTCCACTGTATCTACCTACAAATAGCTCACCAGGTGATATTCTATTCCAGAACAAAAGTGACTGACTTTTTACTCCACGCTCTGATAATTATTCTGGAATGAAATGAGGTTTTATTCCAGAGTAGAGTTGCCCACCAGGGAACCACTGCAGCACAGATAACTGCATCAGAATAAGCTATGGCAGTGTATGAAAGAAAATTTCCCAGCGCAGAAAGCCTAACATCTCAGAATTGCTGAGATGTTATCTCTGACCTACTTTGCTCAAAGTACCATAGAGATATCTCCACACAGGCATCCAATTATTTGTTGAAATCAACAAGTACTTTTGTGCTACACAGAATTAGTACAAGCTAAAAAAGAGAGTAGAGGAAGATGATTGGCGGGAAGAAGTGTTCTTTTTGTAGCATTTGCCGTACAGGAATTGATTTCACAAACATGCTCATCCAAGCAATGTAGTTCATTCAGTAGACCATCAACTCCCATCAAAGAGTCATTCTTAACCTAAAATCAGCATGCCCATAACAGAAACAAATGAACGGAAAAGAGCAGAATAGTTCTTTAGAAACAGCCCAGCTGTCTCATGCATCCGACACTCCCACATACAAATGTTTTCATTGAAGGGGAAAAGAGTGCCAACCCTGAAGCTGAATACCATAGTTAAAAATGGCCATCAAAACCTAACTATGTACCATGCAAACACTGTAACCTAAGGCACTACGCACATTCCCAGAGAAGACCACACCAAAAAAGGACACTTCTGGAGTTCTTATATTTTCAAAAGCAACGTTCCTAATAAAGGATTTTACAAGGCAATAAAATACTTTACTAGGTAATTAAATTCTCCTAAGGTGGCTTTTGCTAACTGCACAGCTTATTGCAAGGACAGCTGTCCCCAGGGATTAACAAACTCCAGGTTGAATATGAGAAACATTACTATATTTTTCTGCTTCTCTGAAACTTTGTGAAATATTGAAAGGGTTTGAGAGACAAATTTAGAACAAACTGATTTAAGGAGAATAAATTGGTAAGGACTCCAGTAAATGGTGTGGTGTAATATTACAGGAAGGGTCTCTTACCTTAAAAGCACAGTTAATCTCACTTAAGTCAGAAAGTCCACTTTGGTGCAAACTGTTGCAAAATTTAGCTCAGTTAGTGCAGATATGAAATTTGCTACCATTTATGGGACAGTAATGTCTGTTTCTCTGATCTGTGAAAATTAAAACCTTGTTCAACTGACATTACAGAAGGTTTAGTATATGACAGCACCTCTGTACCATAAGACACTATTTCTTAGAACAGTTCTTTGCCTTTGATAAGCTATTGAGTGAAAGAGGAAAGAGAGGACATTTCTGTTTTCTCTGATTAAAAAATAAAGAAAAACTAAAATTCTGTGCTAAATTAGATTCTTAGGTCAGACTGGAAAGAAATTTAGTTTCTTCTTAAAAATTTTCCTCCCAGACCCTAAGAAAAAGACAGTAAAGAGAGATAAATATTACTAATGCTTTTAATATTTATTAGAAAAACATAATTAAAATAATACTAAGGGAAAAAATAATTCTCCATCTGAGATCACTTATGGGAGTCTATCTGCTTGCAGAAGCAAGATAAAAAAGGCCCATTATTAATGAAACCTTAACATTTAATCAATGCAATTTCCAGTTTCTAACAATAAATTCTGTAGCTGAAACCACACCAAAAAAATGCCACCAATTGCAAATCAGGGGTAGAGACTCTGAAACCTGCACTTCTCACAGCATGATTAGTTAGTCCAGTAAATACCTGCCATCTCCTTGTTGAAAGATGTGACCACCGACTGAAAATGAAACGACAGGGCAGACAAAAAGTATAGCACATGCAGTGTACTTGATAGAGATCTGAACTGAATGATGGATTAAGTTTTTGTTTGTTTGTTTAAGAGTAGGATACTGATTGGTTTGGGTTTTTTGTCCAGAAGTAGACTCACAAAGGCATCTAAGGTTTTGGGTTTTAGACATTAAACCGTAAGTACTCTGCCACCTAGTAGCATTCCCAACCTGAAAACAGCCACCTGTGTTCCCAGTACCAGTAGGTTTCAGCTCCTGTCTGACCCACCCATCAATACTCAGGGAAGGAAGCTTTTTGCTATTGAGGCTTATGAATCCCTTATGAATCAAATTCAACTTGACGATCTGCAAAACAAGAAAATTTGAAAATTACTGTTCTCTATAACTCTTGGAGGTGTTAGCAACCTGGAACAAGACCGACAAGAGACACAATATAACAAGGGTTACCACGCTTCCCTCTAGGAAATCCTGAGGAAAAGTATGCACCTACCCTCATTAGGGGGCCAACAAGCATGGGCCATATGAGCACAAAACTAAATAACGACTGGTTTCCTTAGGATTTATTTCTGATGATTAAATTCTTTGAAGTCTAACAATATAGAGATGGCATTATAACTTTTTCCCTATGGCTGTGATACCTGAAGTGTCTCTGTCCCTTCTGGGTTTTGTAATCTTTAATAAGGAAGGGTAGACCACACTACACAAGCTTGAAATGCTCTTCTCTACCTACTCACCTATTTTAATGAACCTTGCAGAAACACAGTATCTTTGAAATTATTATATGCAAACTTAGGCTGAAATTAGTTAATAGGTTTCAATTTTATCATTAACACTGTCAGGCCTAAGCAAAATTACGTACAGAGGAACACATAGAGTGGAACAGCATATGCTTTAGTTCAGTAGGAACCACGGCTGAAGACAAATATTCGTGGCAGAAGGGACAAGCCACCCTCTCTTCCCCACAGCACTGAAATGGCAGCTAGTCACCTCACTCCCTCCTGTTATGCTAGCATTGCAAGTTCTGACTTTTTTATCCCCAAACACAAGTGAAGAATATCAATTATTTAGTAAAAAATCCCAAACAACAACCTTTGTTCTCATTAGCATAAATTTAACATGGAGAGCATCATACTATGACTTGCAGTAAATATATACACAATAGATCATATTCGTATACCATGATATATGGTGCTGCTGTTGCTGTTAAGATACGATTCAACCAATGGTGCTTGTTCTTCCGAATGTTTCATTCTACGTGTTCTTGTGCGACTGTCCACATTGGACTGAACCATTAATGGCTCCTGGCGCTTTTTTTTCTGCTTCTGTTCTAGCAATGCTCTCTGAGGAAAATACAAAGAAAAGCATCTGTTACTGGACTCCAAACAGTAGCAACGTATGATGACAAACAATGGATATCTTTACATTCTCCAGTCAGCGGCAGCAGTTGGCAAGTGGGATATTGGGTTATAGGAAATCTTTCCAAAAAAAACACAACCAACCCACTGCTAAAACACCTTCTGCTGAAAGCAGCAAATAATGAAAACAGATCTTTCTGAGCAGTCCACCAGCTATCAGAGCTTGCTTGGAAATAATCCTTGGGAAAACAACAGTGTGAGAGTACTGGGTGTGAAGCAATGGGAGGGTAAGCAAGGGCATGAGGCAGAGATGCCGATTTAAGTTTCTGTAAATTAAAAGCAGGTAATCTGCAAACTAGAATTGAGTGATAATGCTGGACATGACCCTAATTTAACAACCATATAAGATGAAGTTTAATTAAACACTGGAATTTCTCAGCTAGACCTGCTGAAAACCAAAACCTTCAGCATCCAATGGCACCATAGGCATCTCTTCCTTTGAGCCCTCTTCCACAACTTCAGAGATCTGAACTGTTAATTTTACTTATCCATTACCTTATGTATTGAGTTTGCGTGGCAAGGTGTTGGTAGCAGGGGGGCTACAGAGGTGGGTTCTGTGAGAAGCTGCTAGAAGCTTCCCCCATGGGCTGACAGAGCCAACACCAGCCGGCTCCAAGTCAGACCCGCCGCTGGCCAAGGCCGAGCCCATCAGCAACGGTGGTAGTGCCTCTGGGAGAACAGATTTCAGAAGGGGGAAAAAAGTTGCTGGGGCACAGAAACTGCAGCTGGAAAAAGGAGTGAGAACATGTGAAAGAAAGAACTCTGCAGCCCCCCAGGTCAGTGAAGAAGGAGGGGGAGGAGATGCTCCAGGCGCTGGAGCAGAGATTCCTCTGCAGCCCGTGGTGAGGAAGACCACGGTGAGGCAGGCTGTCCCCCTGCAGCCCAGGGAGGTCCACGGGGGAGCAGATCTCCACCTGCAGCCCGTGGAAGACCCCCACGCCGGAGCAGGTGGGTTCCCGAAGGAGGCTGTGACCCCGTGGGAAACCCGCGCTGGAGCAGGCTCCTGGCAGGACCTGCGGATCTGTGGAGAGAGGAGCGCAGGCTGGAGCAGGTTTTCTGGCAGGACTTGTGACCCCGTGGGGGACCCACACTGGAGCAGGCTGTGCCTGAAGGACTGCACCCCGTGGAAGGGACCCACGCTGGAGCATTCGTGAAGAACTGCAGCCCGTGGGAAGGACCCATGTTGCAGAAGTTTGTGGACGACTGTCTCCCGTGGGAGGGACCCCACACCGGAGCAGGGGAAGAGTGTGAGGAAACCTGCCCCTGAGGAGGAAGGAGCGGCAGAGACAATGTGTGATGAACTGACCGTAACCCCCATTCCCCCTCCCCCTGCACTGCTGTGGGGAGGTGGTGGGGAGAACTGGGAGTGGAGTTGTGCCTGGGAAGAAGGGAGGGGTGGAGGGAAGGTGTTTTGAGATTTGGTTTTATTTTTCATTACCCTACTCTGGTTGATTGGCAATAAATTCAGTTAATTTTCTCCAAGTCGAGTCTGTTTTGCCCGTGATGGTAATTGGTTGAGTGATCTCTCCTGTCCTTATCTTGACCCATGAGCCTTTTGCTATATTTTCTCTCCTCTGTCTAGCTGGGGAGGGAAGTGATAAAGCAGCTGCATGGTGCTTAGTTGCTGGCTGGGGTTAAACCATGACACCTTACCATCTCCATGCTCCTGTACAATGATTTTTTGCTTCTAGAAAGCAGATGCACTAAAACTGAAGAATAAGAATGGAGAATGGACTCCTTCAGCTCCATAAGTTGTGTGGAACACCTCAACATGACTTCAAAATGATTGGAATTTAGTACAGGATTATGGCATAAATAGAAAGTATTTTAATTTGAAAATGAGATGCTGGTAGACACGCAAGCTGATAAATCAATGGGAAAAGAAATGTATAGAAAAACATAAAATTAAACTCACAAGGTTTAACTATAAACGTGACAAAGTTTGTGAAAAGGGGACCACAGAAAAAACAAAGGAAAAGTGGAAACCTCAAACCCCACTAAAACTTGATGGCAAAATTCCCTGAGATTTCATGGCAGAAATTCTGAATCACTTTCTGGTACAAGTCATGTAGGAATATAATAGCAAAATAGGCAACATAGCACATAGTGCCACTAGTTTACAGTCACAAGGGCTAAATCCCTGGAACAGAAAGAAAAAAATGTAAAAACTTTGCGGTAAACCTCTGTTGGCTGACATGTCTGCCAGAACCTCTTGTCCTTTCTGGTCCATCAAAGGGGTAACAAATACATTGTAAGTCAACTTAAAGCAAGCAGGCAGTGGAAATGAGAATCACTCAAACCACAGTGATAAGAAAAATTTTAAATGAAGTCAGACTTCTAAGCAAGCTGTAACCTCCACAGACCTCTCTTTTGCATTCCCTAATCAGAGGATGCAATTTTCTATCAATTACCAGATATACGTCAGTGATTTCATTACTCCAAGATCTAGACTTGAGAGAGCAAGAAGGTCCCCCTCCAAAATCTTACCTGCCTGTCAAGCTTCTGCTGACGCAGGCTGCTCCCCTCATCATCCAGAACACTGCAAAGACAAAGAGTACGTAATTGGAACAAATTTATCACTCAAAACAACATGTAACAGCAATCACTGGAGCAAACTCTTGCAGGAGTTTTCCATTTAAAACTCCCACTATGTTCCATGGAAGTTTGCCTGCCCTAACCTGCAAAAGTTGGCTCAAGAGAATTTAAATGCAGTCCATGCAAAATTGAAAAACTCTGGCTCACATAAACTTCAACAAATATATGTATTCAGCCAGTTCACAAAGAAATGCAAAATCCACAGTTTACGGCTTGTTTTCTTCTCCACTGTCTTCTAATGCAAAATGTCAATGTACACAGCAACAGGGTTTGATTGCAAATTTGCACCTAAAGCATATAAAAAGTGAGAAGAGTAAGAGAGCTGCTTAGCAACTCAGCAGTATTTAAAATTACATTAGGAAAATTAACTGTCTAATCTTCTGCACACTGAAAACCACAATTTATTCCTGAATATCTGAAAAGTAACACTTATTCCCATACACTTCAACTTTTAGAGACTGGCAAGACACACAGTATTGTGCACTGCCATATTTCTGCTAATTGTTGCTAGTTGGGAGATTAGCCCCTGCACATTCAATCATTTTCATTAATTAGATGGTAAAAACTAATGGCATTGAAATCAGAAAATTATTTTTGTGAAATATTTTATCAAACTACTGACTACACTTTATTTTTCTGGAGAACAAAGCTCTCCCTTGTAAGAACATTATGGTTAAACATTGAACATAGATAATTAAATCTTTCAGACTGTAATATATCTTCTACAAGGAAAATAGTGCTATAGAACAATAAAACCCCAGCCTCTTACAAGTAGAATCCATTTTCTGTTACAACACATTTTTATAAAAGATTAGCCCCCTTTTTTATAATCACTCTTAACAATCAAAAAGATAAAAAGAAAAAATCCAGGACAAATGAACCTGGATTCTGACCTATATACAACCAAATTGTATTGCAATGGAAATTTCATAAAAAATGTGACTTCCCATGTATTAATAGATACTTTTTAGGAGACAGTAACATTATAGTAGTTAGACAAGACAGCTAATAAAGGCATGCAGAATGCCACCTTTCCAATGCCAGCATTATCAAAGACCTATAATTAAGCATTATTGGTAGCATCAGCCTTTTACAAGTTATACTCACGTTGTGTGTTACAAAAGGCTGATGTTCCACAGAGTGAAACTATGCTGTACAAGTACCTCAGGTATGAAATTACACAGTCTCTTGTGGAGGTAATGCATTGCTCATAGTCCACAAAAAAATTAAAGAAAAAACGCTTCACACTCACGAAAATGTTCTGCTTTAGACCAAGCATTCTTCATTTGACAAATTACAGAAGCAAGTTCTAAAAAGAAGACACACATTCCTCCATGGTATACAATATCAGGTTTTTTTCAAGACTGCTTCACTACAACTGCAATACATATTAAGTGCACTCCTAGAAAGTAAAACTACCTAACGGATATCTTTGGCCATACGATTGAGTAAAAGATGCCCGAGTATAAAGTTTCAGGCTTAATGGCCTGAACAAGTCCTCCTCATTTAAGACAATACTTGAAAAAAGCCAAAACCATGCAATGATGCTAATACAGACCATAAGAACTGCAGAGGCAGCAGTGCATATATATAGCTCCAATACGCAGAGAGGTCAAGAGCCAATATTGCTCCACTCCACCAGTCGTTTGCAGAGCTAAGGAGAAAACTCTGATCTCTTCTCTCCTCTCATCTTCTGCTTTATAAATCAGACTATGCTGACTGCCTCACATATGTTAAATGAGCTATATATACACTTCTCAGACGTTCCCATAAACCACCAGTTCAGTAATTATCTTTATGTGAATATAATGGTTTTCAGTATTATGCTAGATTGGCTATAATTCTTAATTCTCTATCGCAGACAAGATGTCTAAGCGCTCTGGATGACTCTAGCTTCCTCTGCTTTCCCATCACACCATATCCTGGCATAACACACTGCACAGAACAAGGGAGCAGGGAAACGTCCTCTGTCAGGTTCTAAACCTTACCTGTGACTCCCTAGGAAGCCACAACAAGATAAATTCAGGTTCAGGTAAGCAAGCACAGCTCCCACAGGTCTCTTTATGCCCAATCTTACCACAGTAAACATGACATCTGAAGTAACACCACAGTAAACATCAGTCAGAGGAAGGGTGTGATTTGCATTGATTCAGCATTCCATGAATGCAAAGCAACTATCAGACACACTGCCAAAAAAATGGAACTCCATCCAAAAACTATGGATGCTGTAATGCTAGAACACCTCTCCATATTGCCCTTCTACTGCAAGACGTTGTTTTTATAGCCTCTGAATATATGCAATCAAAGCTGACACCAAGAGCAGCATGGCTTGAAAAACAGCTGACAAGCTTGTCTGGAACTTCCCGGTCCTTCATTCTCTCACTTCATATTTTATGAGGTTCTGGGTAGTCTTCCACAATCCTCTTGTAAATATGCATTAACTACAAGCCTTGCATTATTTAAGCTATAACATTCAACACTATAATTGAACTCCAGTTTCCTTCACTGAGGTTCAGTAGAATAGCTACTTCAACAATTCTCTCCCCCTCCAGATTACTGGACTTGTATGAGAATGCCTTACTCCCACCAGACAGCCACACCACTCTTCTGAATCCTTCACAATGTGAAAAATGCCTCATTACCAAACTCTATTCTAACAGTTACCCAATGCCCGTATCACTGAAAAGCTGCAGTTCTGTCCTTTCTTGATGCCTAAATAATGTTTACGCAAGTCCAAATAAAAAAAGGATCCAATTTAGCCTACATATTGTTCTGCTATAATAGCAGAGCACTTCAGTTTGAGACTGTGTATATAAATAAAATATTAGCCTAACAAGGTATGTTAATATTTTCCACAGGACTAGTGGACCTTGGAGTTGCTGATTAGCAGCCAATACTTCACATTTCCTGCTTTTCAATAGAACAACTCTCCTGAGACTGGGTGACTTCCAAGATTTGCCATTAAGAGACATCAGGGTTTTAATAAATACATAAATAAGTAAATAAATAACACAACCTCTGTTTCCGTAGCAATTCCACCAGGCCCTCACTCTTTCTGCCTTGAAAAACATCTGCAGCGGACTCTGAGATTCAAGTGTGTAACCACTACTGACCCTTTTTCTCACGCTTCAGTGAAACCTTGCAGAAAGACTTAGCAGATGATCTTGCCACAGCATCTGGCAGGCCATGCACTCTGACAAATGCTCCAGGGTCCAAGAGCTGAAATCCAGAGAATGTACCCTTTTCTTTCTTTGGAAAACACAAAAGTCTAGGAGCAGAAGCACGGCCTTTGACCTTCCTGGTCTTTAAAAAGAACAGAAATCAATCGCTGTTTCCTTCGCAAGAGTTGTGCACACGGTGAGGACCGAGCCTATCCTGCCCAGTTTCAGAAGTGGCCATGGTTTTGTTGCTCAGTGGTCCAAATAACTGAGATGGTCAGAGACTAAAGTACAGTGGAAAAAACTATGGCTGTGACATGGCAGGACCACTACAGGAAATAACCTCATAGAGCATGAGGCTTTTAGAACAATTCTGCCTACATGTTTGATGTGATGCTAGAAAATCCCAGCAGCAGCATGAGACTCAGTCAGTCTTAACAGAGAAATATAACTTTACCATTTATGAAAATTGAATTATTGAAGGGAATGCATACATATTAGCAATCTGCTGAGCGTGCTGAAGCATCCTGAAGATCCAGCGTGGTTCATTTTTGCTCCTATTTAATCAAGTATCATGTATCCACCTGGCATCTTGGCTATGGTTTTGACCCATTTATAACAAAAAGCAATTTCACACTATATATAATATTGTAAACAGTGCTTCAGGTCTGCAGTAATAGTCTAGTCCAAATGCAGTTAACAAATCAGAGCTTGTATATATTTCCTTGCAGATAATTATCCAGGGAAGACCCATCCATCTATATACACGTCGAACAACCCACCCATTAGAGCTTACTGGATGTTGGGCTTAAGAAGTTAACCATATAGCTATATATTGTAAAGATTCATATTAGCAGCCTGGATGAATGCTCACAGAGACTTGGAGTATTAAATTCAGATAGCATTATTTTCAAATTTTAAACATGGCATTTGATTCAAATATCCTAACCTCCTATTTTCTAAAGGGAAATACATTAAATGAACAATCACCTTTTCGCCAAAGTATTACTTTCCATATCACCTTTTTAAGACACAAAATCTATTTTACAGAGACAGTTTCAACATTAAATTCAATTTACACAAAAATAACCAGGCTTTCTACACTGCTGCATGTCATAATGAAGACGAAAATATAAGCAAGAATTTTAGTATTCTAAGCTCTTCATAATCTGTATTCCTTAAAAATCATATAGAGAGAAGCCCAAGACCAATCAGGTTTTAAGCATGAAGCTTTGTGATTACATGAAGCTCCACAATTTACTTCTGAGATGAAGGAGAAGATTCTGTAAATCAAGATCTTGCTACATTTTACTGTAATTCCACATGGACTGATTTCAATTTAAGTAAAATCAGAAAAGCCTTAATTCAAATAACACATTTCACAGCAAGTACTTCACCTTTACTCTTTGAATATACAAACTGCTCACATTTCAGTAAGCCATTGCAAGAAAAAAGAATTAAGAAGAAATGTTTTCAATTAGAATGTGCAAAATGCGTGTAGTTGTTGATTTATTTTTTTTAAAGGAAAAAAGTCTGACACAGTAAAGCAGCTCTATTGTTTCTGCCTGACAAATGAGGCAATGTTTTTGTTCCTTCCTGACACAGCTTCATAAAGGAACATTTTCCGTGACAATAACTTTTTTTACCAGGACAAAGGTCCAAAATCATTATCTATCACATCTCTGCAGCCCAGCACTAATTGCAGTGAGAAGTGTTCCCGGTCAAACAAGCAAAGACACATATTACCACTACACTTTCATACACTGTTTAACAGTGTCACCCTTGCACTTTCTCTTTCTGCTGCTTCATGATAATACATTACTAACAGCAGCACCCAAAAACACTACATGAAATCAGGGACCTTTGCACAAGCAAAATTAACGTACACAGTCAGGGAAAATTCCTGAAACAAACCATTCACTTCATAAAAAGATGAGGAATTGGATAAGAAAATAAACCAGAAGCAATGGAAAATTAGAGGAGATATTTTCATCTCTAGTTTCTTCTGCCACATAGTCAACTGCAATTCAAAAACAATGGATGATCAAACCAGATAGGAAGAAAAAAAAAATACACCATACCATACCAATCTTCAAGATCACTCATCTTTTCCATCCACTCTTGCTGTAAAGAAAGCTGGTATCTTGCTATGTCAAGAGAAGCAGGTTACAGGTTCTTTTAGAGCACAGCTGACTCAAAAGGACAAGTATGGGTGTAATGTGCCATTTGAGCACTACAAAGTCTCTGAAAACATATGAAATAAAATTCCTGCAAAGAGATATCGCTTGGCTTACTGGATACCATCTGTCATATTCACCCAATTACACTTCTCTATAATCTCTAGACTTCCATAAAGTCTCTGCAGTTCCATAAAACCCAACTGCTCTGGATAATGTTACTGTTAAGCCTTTAGGAACAAGCTTTCCAGCAGCACTGATGAAATGCTACTGTAAAAGCCCATTAACAGGGTCAGGGACCTGCAAGCTGAAGTCATGCTCCAGAAGGAATGCCACGCTGTTAGGTTCTTCAAACAAGTGAAATTCAATAATGCCTAACCAATGAAGCCAGCAATCTCTGTAAAGTGCCAACACCTGCAAAGACCAACACCTGCAAGTCCCCACAAAAAATAAGGTCTGTTCCCCCATGTATGCCATAAGCTTAGTTCACCAGAAGCCACTTGGGAGAACATTATTGTATCAGACACACACCCTAATCAAAGACTTTTAAATGGAACAGATCATTCTGAAAGACTGCAAGGGCTCCCCTCATGTTAGGGATCATCAAGGTTTTCTGACCCCAAAGCAGTTGCTCAGACATCTGATTTAGAGTAAAACCTCCAGCTACTGTCTTTATGGTAAAATGAGTAACTTCTTTCCTGGGTCGTCTAAGCAAGCAAAAGTCTGGCCATCATCTTCATTGAGGAGCGGCCCAAGGACATTCAATCTTAGTTTGCCCTTCTACTGCCAACAGCAGCAACAGCAGATGCTCTTGGATTTCTCCCATGCCATATTCATATGGCAGAGAGGGCGACAGCCTACCATTACTGGTACATCTATCAGTTACCACTGAACTGACCAGTACAGACACCAGGAACTGCTGCAGAAACGAAAATTACATTTCTTTATGTGAAGCTTCAGAAGAATAAAATCGTTTCACTGTGTATCTCACACAGTAAATAAAAGCATGCCTGTCCAGGAATACAGCATTGCTTCCCCTGCCCGTGCAGCTGTTCTGAAGACCCTTAAAAAGACTAAAAGAGATAAAGCAAAAGGAAAGGGGAAAAAAAGCAGGAATACAAACACAGATATTTATATCAGAATTATCAGCATCAAGTCAGCCACAAACACAAGAAGATGTAGAGGATCATACACTGTGCCAATGATCCAAATGGCACTAAAAGTAATGCCTGCAGGGCAGATGGCTGAAAGCAGAGACTGAATCTGTAGTTGCACAAATAATTACAAAACCAAATGCTTTATTTTCTTTTCAAATCCTGGCTGGCAAGCTAGCTTAAAAATCAGTAAATGAACGAGACCTTCCCAAACTGTTTGTCCTATTTGCTTCAGTAAGGTTTATCTAGATGTCCATTGTACATTAAGATCTACGACACTCATTATGTCTGTCCAACAGTTCTGTTTGGGATATTTGAAATGAACAAGAAAAAACTTTTTAGCACTCTGTATTTTTCCAGTAAGTCAATGCAGAACATTATTTGTCAATATTTTTCTCTTACATCCGTCCTCAGTCATATGATAAGTATTTCCACCTGAGCAAGAGATAACATCTTTATCAATGACCTGGAGGAGACAGCTGAGTGCACCCTTATCCCATGGGCAGAGCTGACACCAAGTCGGAGGGACTGGTCAATCTGCTTTGGGGTGGAGCTGCCATCCAGAGGGACCCTGACAGGCTGGAGGAATGGGTCAGCGGGAGCCTTATGGAATTTCACAAGGACAAATGCGAAGCCCCGCACCGACACAGGCTGGGGACCGTCTGGCCAAAGAGGACCTGGGGTCTTGGCAGGCAGCGAGCTGGACACGAGCCAGCAGCGTGCCCCGGCAGTGACGGCAGCCGACAGCACCCCGGGCTGTACCGACAAGAGCGTGGCCGTTGGATCAAGGGAAGAGATTAACACCCTTCCTTTTCTCTGCACTTGTGAGACCCCACGCAGAAAACCGCATCCAGTTTTGAGTCCCCTGGTACAAGAAAGGTGTTGATCAACTGGAGCGAGCCCCAAGGAGGGTGACCAAGGAGATCTGGGAGCTGGGCTGGAGCACTTGTCCTGGGAGGACAGGTTGAGGGAGCTGGGTTTGTTCAGCCTGGAAAACGTATGGCTTTGGAGAGACCTAGTCCCAGCCTTCTAATACCAGGCAGTCTGGAAAGATTGTGCAGTCTCCACCCTTGGCATTTTCAAGACCCAAGTGAATAATGCCCTGAGCAACCTGGTCTGACCTTACAGCTCACCATGCTGTGAGCAGGACATTGGACTGGAGAACTCCAGAGGTCCCTTCCAGCCTCCAGAAGCCCCTTCCAGATTTGTGAACAGTGTTGTCCTGGTTTTGGCTGGGATAGAGTTAATTTTCTTTCTAGTAGCTGGTACAGCGTTATGGTTTGGGTTTAGTATGAGGATAATGTTGATAACACACTGATGTTCTCAGTTGTTGCTAAGTAGTGTTTAGTCTAAAGTCAAGGATTTTTCAGCTTCTCATGCCCAGCCAGCAAGATGGCTGGAGGGGCACAAGAAGTTGGGAGGGGACACAGCTGGGACAGCTGACCCAAAATGGCTAAAGGGGTATTCCATACCATGTGATGTCATGTCCAGTATATAAACTGGGGGGGAGTTGGCCTGTGGGGTGCAGAATGCTGCTCGGGAACTAACTGGGCATCGGTCAGCGAGTGGCAAGCAATTGCATTGTGCATCACTTGTTCTGTATATTCCAATTCTTTTATTATTATTATTGTAATTTTATTATTAGCATCATTATTATCATCATCATTATTTTCTTCCTTTCTGTCCTTTTAAACTGTCTTTATCTCAACCCACAAGTTTTACTCTTTTTTTTCTGATTCTCTCCCCCATCCCACTGCGGGGGGGGGGGGGGAGCGAGTGGCTGCATTGTGTTTAGTTGCTGGCTGGGGTTAAACCGTGACAAGTGTCCTCCTTTTGGATGTCACACAGAACTAAAACATCAGTGTCCCAACTGAGCTACTTGGCAGATTATACAAGCAGATTAACTAAAAGAAAATGTAACAACAGGAATACACATTAATAATTTTTTTCTTAATTCCAAATACATAATTGTTAAGCTAAACTCCAGCCAAATCCTCAGCATGACCACACAATTGTATTTTTGCTCTGTTTTAATTAGCACAGTTTATCAAAATAGATCACCGATTGTTACAACTCCAAGGGTATACGAAACCAACAGAAATTGTAGAAATCAAGCCCTCTAAATGTTTCACTCAGAATAAGTTTAAAAAAAAAAAAACACCAAACCAACGAAACATTAGAGTCAGGTAAAAATATATTGGAAGATGGGTGTATTACAGGATATATACAACCAAGCACTGACCAAGAGCAAACAGCCCAACAGACTCTCAGTGCTGAAGGGAACAACAGCAGCTTTACAGATCTATTTAGTGCTATATACTTTACAGATATATTTACTGTAGATATGCTTTATAATAATGAGATCCAGCTTTGAGTTCAATCAGAAAACTGCTATTCACCTTCCAAGAACAAAACTGAAGTTACTGGGAAAAAAACCCTACAGTTCAGGATCTGAAATGTCTAGGCTGACAGCTTTCAGTGAGGATGGTAAGAAGCCAGGAGAAGCTCTAATGAGAGGAAAAGCTAAACTATTCCCTAAAGCACATTGCACGTTTTAAATAACCGGAACTACAGGGCCGCCACTATTGCCCTGGAAATATCAGTTGAACTAATATTTGTACAGATTCATTCTCTGCAATTACACAGAGGTGAGTAAGACAGCACACAGCAGTAAATTGCAGGTAATGAAAATAACACCTAAGGGAAGAGTGGATGGCTGGGCTATTTCTTGCCCTCCCTCAACACATGCAAACTCTGAATGCAATGTTAGAAGGAAAATCTATGTCCCAAAAGGGAGAGGTGAATTTAATAAACGTGAATGATGGAACACAAACACACAATAGCCTTTGGGTATTATGTGAGCTATGCTAAAATTGTATTTAAAGTAGATCAATGAGAAGTGTCTGAATAGTAGCAAATTGGGAAGGAATAAAAGAAAACCCTGACCTGGAGATACACTACCTGCAATGCAGATGGATCCAGATGACAAATGACATGACTTTCAGCAAGTACGTTTATTGAAAACGCATTGCTGCCAGCCACAGGAAAGATCCAGCCCTAACAGCCAGTCTGATTTCTCTTTCAGTACCAAAATTCAACCAATCTCAATCATTAAAACAGTAAAATATACACACAAACAAAACCAACCCATTGACATACAAAGCATTAATGTACAAAGCAACAAACAGTAAATGAAATGAGCAGAAACTAGGGAAAACTATTGTCTGGATAAGGAGACTGCACTTACACATAACATTGCAGAACAAGAGTCCTCTGCCTGGACCATGACTCTCCCATTCCACTACTGCTGCACTGGTAAAAGATGTCACCTAGAACAGACCTCTGTGATTCTAATATGGAAAAGACTGTGAACCACTGCGATAAAGAGAAAACCTGTGTAAAATGATTGCTGGCTCCTTTTCCTACCTCTCTTACACCTGTTCTATGAAACATGGTTTTGTCCAGTTGGCAGCATACTGGACCTATTTTATATCAAACAGCATAACCTTCCAAGACACCTGTAAAATGAGATTAACAAACAAGTCTTAACTGCTCTTGGAAACACCTTTGTGATGCAAGAATGAAGCATTACAGGTACAGTAACTAACGGCCTTTAAAATAATAGTATCATCATGAAGTGTTTAACAAACAAAACACTGATCCCAATGATAGGGTCAATGCTGCAGGTGTTCAGTGAGGCTTCTCCCTGCAGTGGGTGTGTGAAGACAGGCACAAATATGTAGATCAAATATACTGCTGCTGAAAGAGATGGTATCTGAGGTAATTCACTAATGCCACAACTTACTAACAGATGCCACTGCCTACCTATGTGTTTAGGACAGGATAGGAAAAAGATACAGTTGTATTTATTGGATTTTTAAAGGAATAGTAAAATTAAGCTATCAATTTATTGAAAAAATGAAGGCAAAAGAGACTACCTAGTCTCCTTTAGCTGCTTTAATAATCAAAACTGAAGAAAAATCCAGTAAGAATTACAACTCTGATAGGAGATGTTAGCGAAGTGAAACAGCCAAGCTCCTTTTTCCTTTTTACAGGTGGTTTTACAGCTTCTATGGGATACAGTTTCTAAGGAAAGACATATCATTTCATGATAAATACTAACCCTGAAACAAAATATTTTGTCACTTTCCCCCCACACACACATACTATCTTTATAATCCAATCTAGTACTCTTTTGCTGGAACTGAAGAAAGCAGATTTTTCATTTTGGTTTGCATTCATTCTCTGTAGTTACCTTCTATACAAGTAACAAATTCTGACAATCCTGGACAACATTTTCAGTGGAAAAATGAGTTCGTCAGATACTAGTGCCTGAGTACACGATATGGATTTCAAGACTGGTAAGATGTTGATGGCTAGCAAAAGTAACAAACACCATTTGGCCTAGATTTTGTACCCAATAATGAAAACTAAGTCATTATTTCCAACAGCACTCTATGCAGATGAGGTACTCCATACAGTCTGATCCACATACTTGGGCCCTGATCCCAAACAATGTTAATTCAATGTACCCACTAATTTCACACAGCATAAAAAGATGCATGTATATAAACCCTTTCAGGTTGGGATTTTTAATGATAAACTGGAGACAGAGAATTGTTTTCACAATGTGCATATACACTGCCTACACAAAAGAGACACTTTTTCTGATGGAGTCTTCCAGGTATTAATACAATCTTAGAAAAGCATAGTAATAATAAGGTTGGGATGGTGACTTTTTTCCCTTTTTGAATGAAACAGAGGTATTCACTCCTTTCTAAAACATGCTAATGTCTTCAGTATTCAAAGATAATTTCAAAAGAACTTACAAATTTCATCTTTTCTAATTTATCAGTTCCCTCTGAAAAGACGATCTTGTGAGTAAACAACCTGAAGAGCATTATTCTCCATTTCAGAACTAAGCCAATCTCTTTCCTTTGCTTCTGTGTGCAGTCAAAGGTGGGTAAGTGGAATCCACTCTCAAGACCTAGGAAACGGCAGGAAAACTACAACGTGGTCAGAGAGTTTTCTGCCACTGTGAAGCAAACGGCTACTGAGAAGCAGTGGCAGATAACCAACATGGGAGCTTTACTCACAACGAGAGTTATTAATGACTATCCTGTGAAAGCTAGTCCCTCTAATTACCTAAAAGCCAGTCATTCTTCTGGGAGTTTACAGTGAAGGCAAACCATCTGGATGGTGTTGCACAGTGAATGATTCCTTTACGGTACCTGATCCAGTATGTAGGAAAGCCGTTAAGGACTGACATTCATATATGAAGGCTTCCCAGCGCAGCAGATACCAATGAGACCTGTGAGCTCATCCTACATTCTTGGACTCCACTTAAGAATTCTGCTCCTTGGAGAACTGGAGGGGGTCTACCCCACAAGGCTATGGCGGACCACCACAGCAGGCTCCTGCCAATGGCAGGGCTGGTTAGAGAAAAGTCATTTGATTACATTGATCAGATCCAGATTTTGAAATCTGACATCCTGAAATTCACATCTGCGCCAAATCAGAAAGAAATCCAAAAGCATTCAAATTTTCTATAGAATAGATAAAACATCTACAGAATTGAGCCCCTGGCAGCCCTGGGATCTCTAATCCTACGTTTGTCCACCTGTCTGACTGCCAAAATAAGTGACATAGAAGACCCCAGAAGCTACAGTATACTGAGTCAGTAGCAGAAGAGATGGGTCATGTATCATGGAGGCTACTGAGGGGGTAGGTGGGCAAGCAACCAAAGAAATTCCCAAAGGAATTTTGCCCAATAAAACTTTTCCGGTATCAGGCTTTCTCCATGAAGCATTTTAAGGCAATAAATCAGCAAATTCTGATTAAAACTCTTCCCTTCCCAGCACACACTAGTATGCAAATAACCAGTTGATATTATTACATTATAATTATATTAATATTATATTATTACATATCATTATAGGAAACAGTTGAAACTACAGTAAAGCCAACAAAGTCTCTGTCGCTCATTAGATTTCGGGGTGTTTAAGATTATTAAGAAATCATGTTCCACAACTTTAGCCATCAGCCCAGAAAGCCAACTGTATCCTGGGCTGCATCAAAAGAAGCATGGCCAGCAGGTTGAGGAAGGTGATTCTCCCCCTCTACTCCGCTCTAGTGAGATCCCACCTGCAGTACTGCATCCAGCTCTGGAGCCCTCAGCACAGGAAAGACGTGGACCTGTTGGAACAGGTCCAGAGGAGGGCCACAAAAATGATCAGAGGGCTGGAACACCTATGAGGACAGGCTGAGAGAGTTGGGGTTGTTCAGCCTTGTGAGACTGAAAGAGTTAATGTCTCAAACACTGTGGTGGGGCAAGTTCTGCTTAAAGACAAACCCTGCACAGCAAGGAACCAAGGTGAAAAGCCCATCAGCTCAGACATCAGCAACAGGAGGGGGAGGGCATGCTAGAGGGTCCGCAGCTCCCTGTTCTAATACAAAGATCAAACAATGGCCGTGTCCGCAGGGAAGGAGAAGTTACTCCGCAAACGACCACAAACTGCTCATTGACCTGAGGAGTTCGGGTGCCCACCCGAAGGAGGGGCAAGGATGATGAAAGGGCACAAACTGAAGCCCCGGTTGCACATGCCCACCAGGACTGGACCCCTCGGCTGACTGAACCAACGCTGGACCCAGGACCGGTGAAATCTTTCTCTCTTCCTTTTTCTCTCTCTGCCTTCTTCTCTCTTTCCTTTTCCACAATCCCTACACCTCATCCGTTTCAAGATATAAACCATTGACCAAGTCTGAGACTACGAGTGGATCCAGCCGCCCCTAGACCCTTCTCTGAGGAGGAGTCTGGAAAGCAAGGGGGTCTGCTCTGAACCTCGTGACTCAACGGGAGGGATCTCCTTATTCCCTGAATTGATGTATATGGTTACACGGTTTACAGAAGTAGTCTTATGCCAATTCCTGTTGTGAGAAACCCTGCCACCTACTACCACGCCTCCCCAGTTCAGTTTGCTTCTGTCATAAATAAAATCTTTAACTCATTGTTTGGTGTCATTTCACCTTAATTTAGCCGGAGGGAATTTCGAATTAAACACGACTCCCTGGTCTGTCCAGTCTGGGTTGTGACAAGTCTGGAGAAGAGAAGGCTCCGGGGAGACCTTATTGTGACCTTTCAATACTTAAAGGGGGCTTCTAAGAAAGATGGGGACAGACTTTTCAGTAGGGCCTGTAGCGATAGGACAGGGGGTAATGGTTTTAAACTGAAAGAGGGTAGATTCAGACTAGATATAAGGAAGAAATGTTTTATGATGAGGGTGGTGAAACACTGGAACAGGTTGCTGAGAGAGGCTGTAGATGCCCCATCCCTGGAAACATTCCAGGTCAGGTTGGATGAGGCTCTGAGCAACCTGATCAAATTGAAGATGTCCCTGCTCACTGCAGGGGGGTTGGACTAGCTGACCTTTAAAGGCCCCTTCCAACCCAAACTATTCTATCATTCTATGATATACCTTTCCCCTTTCTCCGTGGCAAGTAACTCCCTTTCAAAGATACTACTAAGTCCAGGAGCTGTGTTGGAAGAAGGTAGCGTTGGAAAGGAGGCAACAGAAGTCACGCTACTGTCAGGCAAAGTGCAATGGCTCTAGCACACAGGTGGTAAAATTATCTCTGCTATAAATTGTTCTCTATGGGTGGAGGAGAAAAGTATGCATTATTATAAGGCATATCAGCTTTTTTTCTTTTTGTTACATTAAGTGATTTTCTCCACATCTGTGTTTAATTCCCAGCCAAGGAAGCTGAACTACCACATGCAGATTTCAGGCTGTGTCAGTTTTCAACTTTCTCTAGTAAAAATATTGCAGAGAGAAAATAAACAGGAGGAGGGAAAAGCATAACAAGGAATAATACTGTATAGAATCTCATGTCATAGGACATATTAGAAAAAGGAACAAATACTACTTTTTGACACATTTTAGGAAAAAATCTAACTTGTCCCATTAAACCTATATTTCTGTATTCTGACTGTACTTTATTTAACCCCAAATATGCTGGCATGCATATTTGTGTTTCAAATTGAGAAAAAATATTCATTTCAATAGTAAAATGCATTCACTACATTTACAAGTACTTGGAAATGTCACATCAAGTAACAGTCTCAACATTTTTATGCAACATACCTCTTTTTGTTGCATACTAAGATATGTACATTGCATAAATTTTAATCATCTTTGATTTTCATAAATATTAGCTGTGCTCACGAATTTGAATTTATATACCTAGTTTAGCATATCAGCTTTAAGTATTTCAAATAAATTAGTCAAATTTAAACCAGATCAAAGATTTGTTATTGCAATACTTTTATTTCCATCTTCATTATATGAATCATCAGAGTACCAACTATACGTCTTCTTGACTACTCTGTGACCATTTTTGTTACATGTGACAATCATGAGGTACCTTTTACCTAAGTAAGCGTACTGGAGGAAATTATATTAGGAAGTACAAACAAGCCTGGATTCTTCTTGTGCCACAAAACAGGAAGATTTCGGCTATTTAAGTCTCCTACTTCTATCATCAAAATTCTGTCACAAAACTACAATCCAAAACAATACCTGTCCACTCAGGAAACTCCAACAGTTAATGGAAATCTACCCTGGGATCTTTTGACTCCACTTCTGATACTTCCTCACACAACGCTTTAGTTTCTAGGGTTGTAGCAGTCTTCCTTGATCTAAGAAAGATTCCAGCAGCTAGAATTATCTATCCTGATAGGAATTGTGAGCACACACGAATCCACCTGGTTTGTAAAGTTTTAGGTTCAAATCAACTATCAAGCTAATATGTTAAGCCGGGACATCTTTAATCAAATCTTCAATCAGAATCTCATGGCAAATGCAGCACAGTTGAAAAACACTGAGTTCACAAGGGCAGTACCAGAGAGCACGGGTACATCGCGAATTGAAAATTATGGGAAACTACAGAAGGCAGACCATATAAAATACAGAGAGGGGGTTACACCTCAGGATTTTCCCCAGTGCTGTTCCAGATATCGCATACGCCATTAATATTTCAGCAAATAAGAAACCTCAAATACCCTGGCAATGAGACCTCTAACGGATTAAGATTATCAAGTTGTCTTCATCTGGTTCTCTCAAACTGCCTCCAATGAAGTTATCATTTAGTCTAATAATTATTCTGGATTGTTCTCTCAATACTGTATAATATATTGTGTGGAGCTACAAAGAGCTATGTGAAATGCCTTGCTGTAGTGATACATAAAAATACAAAAAAAAATTTAATTACTAAGAAGTGTGATGACTTGAAAAAAGTAATACATTATCTGCTCTGCCCAGCTTGACCTCTCAACAGATAACTGGACAAGACATTATTTCCTCATATTTAACTATATATACATAGATAAATGTATATATTAAAAAAACTGGAAGAGAAAATCTGGAAAACTACTACTTTTTCTTTTAAATACAGTATGAGAAACTATCATCATTAACTGGTACGACTCAAATGTTGGATTCTTTCAGCATTGGGCTGTTAATTGATACAGCAATCCTTCCTTTCAAGACATAAAATTTTGCTCTGTAACACGTATGAGACATGCAAGAATGTGTGCTGCCAGCAAGAAATGAGAATTGTGGGAAAGGCTGTGGCAGAGGAGTCAGCACGCAGACTCGCGGTTTCAGAGTACTGGAAACTGGTGTCCCTAAAAAGCTTTGGATTTCTAGCTGAAAATCTCCTCTGCAGTATACAGCTTATAGTTGACACAGTTATCAAATTACTGGAAAACTAAGGGCTAATTATCATGACCCAACTAATTCATATTTCTAACTGCAACTATCTTTGCCAAATTACTGTTCTAGGCTTGAAAACATCTTCACATGAACAGCCTGTGTGGTACTGTTTGAGAGCCTCCATCGGTCCCCCATGCAAGACACTTCAGACTCCAGAACACCATTTTCACTATATTTGAAGACTGAAAATAGGGTCTGATATATGCACACCACCTAATTTTTAGGGTTCTGATCCTGAACAGACTGATAAAACTTGCTATTGCTGGACATAAATATTGCCATCTGAGCCCACTCAAATAGCTACATATTTGCAAAATAAAAGCTTATAGCATGTGAAATGGTGAACACCAAAAGAAAAGACTGATAACAAATCAGTAATTTTTATCTTTTTTGAAACTGCTTGTCAAATATTCACCAGTTCCATCAAACAGTAACCAAGGAGAAAAAAGATGAAAAGAATAAGATGCTTTTTCTGATTGTTTTGAAAACTCCTAGGATTTGCACAAACATTTTACATGCAAAAAGAGTAACCTCTTCTTTAACATAAAGCATGCATAAGATAATTAGATTTAAAAAGGTGTGTTGACTTTAGGTATTTTTTTTTCTTAAATCGACAAGCAGCTGTCATCCATAACTGTAACAAAATATCCAAAGGCATTAGATCAAAAAAAGATTTCAGCATTTATCCAATCTACTATTTTTTAAACTGTTCTTACGTGAGTTAAGCATTACTTTTCTCTTTCACCATGTGAAAATTGCTAAGCAAATAGGGTACCATGTTTTATAAATCGAAGAAGAGCTATCATAGAAAACCACAAGCATTCTTTGCCAGTCATGTACTACTACAGATTTTCAGTATAATCTGACCTCCCAAAATAGATATAGGATACAATACCAGCATGATATCCAAAGAATTAATAAGCAGTGTAATTCTCATTAAGGTTGTGCCATTAAGCCCTGCACAGAGTGTACTGAAAATTTGCGCTCAAATGATGTATTTCTAGATATTGGTAGAAATTACAGTTCTCTAGAATCAGATTATAATTACACAGGATTGCAAATTGTACGTTTGTCAGTTCCTAGAAACAAAATGGATAGCAAAATCTGCAATGCTAATGGCTGTTTTCATACTAAATACAGATACTGAGAACACTGAGGTTCATTTACCAATTAAGACAAAAATTGTTTCCCTTGTCTTTTTCTTCTCTCTCCTCTAAGATTCAGGCATATTATGAACCCACAGAAAGACAGAGATAAGTTTATTGGCCAGAAATAACATAAGAAAAATCTACTGACTCTACTTACTGCATAGAATAGACAAACTCTCCTTTTTAAAACATAATTCAGACGTACAGAAGATTGGGTATGACTGGGTTTGAGGTTTTTTTTATTCCCTTTGTTCTTTAAAGGAAAGATGAATGATAGTCCTATACTGAATTTCAACCTGCGGATTCAACCTGTAGAGCTTAAACAAATCTTCAATACTCAATTATATTGTGAGAAGTACTGCTTCCTATTTGTTTACAACTTGAAAAAAACAGCTTCAAGATAGAAAGAATAACCAGAATCTAGATTTTTGTAAATGTCACTTTCCACATATTCAGAAAAAGGGCAAATTGTTTCCCATCCCAAATGTTTTAATAACAAAATAAAAAAAAAGAAGTCTGTACAAACCCACATCCATTTCTAATTTCAAAACCGGCACAGGTTTAGAGAGATACCACTGATGAGAGCCATGCTCTTTGTAGCATTAAGCATGACAGAAACAGGTCCTGAGGTAATTCAAGATATTACAGGTCTAGAATTTTGTGCTGTCCATTTTTCAACAAAGAAAACAAGCATAAACTAATTTGCTGCAGTGTGGCATTTAAAAAGTCTAGAGATAAACCATCTTTAGTTCTGTGTAACTAAACAGATCACAGCTGAACCTGATCAGATTAACTGCTAAAGAAAGACTGTGTTTACAAACAGTACAGAAAAGTTTATCAGCACTTTTTGTGGATACAAAAAGCACAGTAAAACATACAAATCTGTTTGCCAGGAGGCTGTCTTAAGTTTGTGTTTAAATTGTAAAGCAAAGGCTGGAAGAATAAGATGTAAAGGGGTTTTATTGAACAAAGAGCTGTTCAGGTGCTGTGACGTTACTAGCAAACCATTACAGGAAAGGGCTTTTCACCATCCTTTTCATATTTAATATGTGGCTGAAGCTGCCATTTTAATTATTCCACTTCACCTGCTAGAATGCCTGTCAGCAACAATTATAGCAAAAGCAATCTCCACTTGGGGACTGAAGCACCACATTGAGCCTTGTCAGTGGACACATTTCTAAGCCTGCTAGTTCCCTCCTATGAAACATTTTCAGTTAAGATGTGGGTAAAATCTGAATAAAAATATGTGATTATCAGACTGGTTGCTGATTTCTAGAACAGGAAGTAAATCACACCATGCAAGTAAACTTAAATTCAAAACATTTAGGTCTTTGTCCAAGAAGAATTTAAGTTCTCTGTCTCACGTGAAACGTGTGTTAATGCTGCATTTTGTGTAAGAGTACAAGACAGAAAGCAGTGAACAAGTGTATATCTGGAAGTTTCAGGAAGAATTCTCATTTTCACAGCGGTTCTGTAATAAAATTTGACCAGAGCACTCGAACTTCAAATTCCTTCACTGACAATTCAGTATCCATATAATGAGGGGGGGTTTGCCTGGTTTCTTAAGGAACAAAGATTTATGCATTCATAATGTCTTTATTTTTTTTTTTCTTCAGTTGATTAATTTCAACTACAATTAAAGAGGGTTAAATCTAAGTCCAACAGATTTCATGATGACGGTGGTGGCTGGGAAGAGGCAAAGACCTTAAATAGCCTCTCTGTGGAGAGGAAGGTGTTGGGCTCAGCTCAATAATATTATTAGAGTAATGAGAAGCCATATAGGGAAACATTATGAAGGACAGCTATAGGAATTCTGGCTTCAAAAGCTGTATTGATCCTAGGACCGCTTCTTACAGGTATATGCAGAAGATCCCTTCCAACCCCAACACACTGAAGAAAGTTTACTGAGTTCATTTTTTTCTTGTCTACATATGCATAATTCTTATTATCTTAATTTGGACTTTTTATAAACAGACAAACAGAAATTCAAAAGAAATAAAAAAGATAATCTGTATTAGAGGCAAGAAGGGTGGAAGTGGAAGATAAAGCAAATATAACTCCCTCCCTGATCTCACTACTGAGTTTTTTATCCCAGAAAAGCCACACTTCTGCTGTATGTGCAGTGTCCCAGTCTGTAACACAGGGGTAATATGCTTCTGCTTTTGCAACATCTCCCAGAGCTCCACACAAAGCACGGCATGTGAGGGTGAGACATGAGATGGGCAGTGCACTACAGCACCACGCCAAGGTGCACCCAGACCACCGACGGACCTGTCACACTGAGCTCTCGAGCCACGGCCACACCATAAATCACCGGGTGCGTGCCAGGAAAAGCAGACAACAGTAGGAATAGTAAGTGAGCATGCATACTCTCAGATAGAGGAAGCTGTTTCTGACAAAGCTGGAGACCTCTTTTAACTGTATCAGATGCAATTAAACCACTTCTGGCACTGTGTGAAGCTATTTCTAAATGCATTTGAGTAAGGCAGAAAGTATCATATTAGCTGTTGGACCATTAAAAAAAGAGTGAAAATAAGATTCCCCTTTGGGTCTAATCAACGCTCATACACCAGCAGATGTTTTTCTACTCCTCTCAGATAAATACATATGACTGTGTATCTGCTGGTTTCTTTATGGAACGCTAATTGCCCACTGCACAAAATGTCTAATTGACGTAGCATGTGATCACTGTTGTTTGCACATTTTTCACAGCTCTAATATTTCAACACACAACCTATGAGTTTGTTTATTGTAGGATACAGGATTACAAGGTGAGCCATTTCAGCCTGCAGGACCATCCACTGAATGTCATTCACCTTCATTCTGTCAGATTCAGAGGGCTCCATTTCAGGACCCTTTCTCTTTCAGGACCTAGCCAAAACTGGAACAGGATGAGGAGGAGTTCAGCTGAAGAATTATGGAAAGAAAGCCGGCTGGCACAAGCAAGCTAGAAATGAATAAGGCAGCAACAGCTTCCTCTATGTGACCCTTCAAAAGTGTTTATCATTCTGGGATAGCGTTGTACTGCTACCAGTGCACACACGCTCTTACCTTTATGTGCGGCAAACTGGGAGCATGCAGCGTGCTTCTCTGGACTGCCAGCCTCACAACAGTGACCACGGCAGTGATCAGAGACTGCTCGCCCACATCGCTGAAGCTATGTCTGCATGCAAACCATGCTGCTCCCCAGGGAACGCATCTGCTCTCCCCTGCTCCCACGTGCTGACAGAAGGACCTCTGCTTGAATCTGAAATCTACTTTAGAAAGACTTTTGATGACAGTCCCTGATGGGAGCACAGATGTGAAATCCTGCTCAAATATTTATCTGCTTTATGATTATTAAAAGATTTAATTTAAGAAGAGCTGGAAGATCATAAGGAAATACTGCCATTGACTTACTGGCAAATTTAACTCAACCTATATTATGTCCAGGCACTCTCCCAGCAGCACATACACTGTGCTCCTCAAAACCAACATCAGTCATTTGACAGCACACTGGACAGAGCACTACAGATCAAATTTCCAGATACAGAGGACTCGCACGAAAAGGGCAAGAACCACAGAAACAAGCTGAGTAAACTTCCTTAAGTATTGAGTATCATTAGAATACAGAGGTAGGCATTTTGTGATGTAAAAAGAAAACAAATGCCTTTCCTTTCACAAAGTAAATAACTTAGGGAATTATTAATAGTGACTTAATCATTGTTAGTTATAGACCTATTCTAATGGAGTGAAAATAAAAAACAGAAACAATGTCATAGCCATTTTGATGAAAAATTAGCAACAAGATAGACATCGTGAAGTGCAAAGTGAAAAGCAAAACCATACAGAACACCATCTTTCTATTTACTATTTATCAGTCTGCAGTTATGATTGGCATTGTTAATCCAAGTCCATAGTAAATGCAATATTGCAGAGCTGGCTGTAAACTAAAACCCTTTGGGCTGAATTTTCATCCCAATGCACAGAGAGTTACTTTGAGGACTCCTTGCAATGTCAATTGGGCATATTTACAATTCATCATGCAATGCAGTGAAAACTTCTATGCCTCTAATATATCTTAGTTTTTCTTCAGAATAAGCTTTTTCAGATGAGAATGAGTTGTTCTTGCCAAGGAACACACAAAAACTGCAGTGTGTTATACACTGTTTGTCATTTTGACTAGACAGCACAATAGTCATTCTCCTCCCTTCCCTCTCCACCACATTAAGTATTTTCAACAGAAATTTCAGATTTTCAAAAACGCTCACGATTAGGAAATAACATGAACAGGGAATCAGAGTGACCCTGAGCACTCCTGAAAATCCAGCCATAGACTCTTCAAGGCTCCCTGCGTAGTATTATATTCCATCCTTTCAAAGGCCTATACCAGCCTAATGCTAAAATACAGCTATTCTGCATGTGTTCTTAAATCTTGTTTCAAAATCTTCATATTTTAATGGAATGCAACAATCAATAAACTGAAAGTCCAGCAACTGGATAGTCACTTCCAATGAGCTCCTAGTTGCCTTACTATCTCCTTCAATTTTTGTTATGTCTTACGTTATTTGGTACCACTTCAATGAAATGATGGCTTTCAGAAATTATAATTTATTGTAAGTAAAATTAATTTTCTAAGCCCTAAATCTTTCCTTCTGAGTCTAGAGTTCACTGGATTCTTTTGCCAGAAGTCTTTGTAAGAGAATGCCAATTTGTCAAATCCAAATCTTGTAAACTCAATGACCTCCAGAGATTCAGGAGAAAATTTTGGGCGGTGGGGGATACAGGCCCAGCCCACACCAACAAATAACCTGAAAGTCCAGGCACTCATCTGAGGTGTTAGAAATACCTTCCTAAGGAATGAAACACACGGGGTATAGACTTGAATGCTTGAACTTGCATATTCCAATTTCCAGGCTATGCAAACATAATTTCACATTTCTTCCAACAGAATAATCTGGAAATCATTCTGACACGGGGTGCACAGGATTTGGAAACTTTTTTTCCTTCCTAGAACAACCTCTATCTTGCAAAGCCTCAAGCATATAGCATTAAATTAAAAAAAAGTAACTGAAGGTGCCTGAGAATCAAAACAGGAAGGAAAGAGGGAAGGAAGGAAGGGAGGAAGGAAAGAGGGAAGGAAGGAAGGGAGGGAGGAAAGAGGGAAGGAAGGAAGGGAGGGAGGAAAGAGGGAAGGAAGGAAAGGAGAACCTTTCATTTCATTTAAATTTCTCCAGTGCTGGTTTTTCTTAATCTTTAAAAATCTATGAGTGATATTCAAGACCCAAGGAAGTAATTAACAATTTTTCAAGCTGCATCAATACTGCCAGAATACTACACTACATCATTATTTGAAATAGCTAACGTTTAGAAGGCATCTTCCAGGATGCCTCAAACTTCAAGCAATGTCATGATCTTTTTGCACTGATATGATGGCCCAGTTTCTCTGAGTATTAATACAGTATTCCATAATTAATATATCTGGCATATCCAAGAATAATTATCCTAGTTTTCTGAAAAGCCAGACCCTAGATCAGGTGGCGCACAGGTGGCTAGTGCTCTTAACAGCCAAAAATTAACATTCTTAGTTAGACCAGATAATGAATTTTAAATTAAAAGTTCCATCCACATTGTGAACTGTGCTATGATAGATACCCAGCTAGCTGTAAACAAGCTAACACATATACTGGAAACAATTTAACTACGGTAGTCCCCAGCTCCTCACAGACTGAACTGCATTGCTCCTCAAAGGAGTAAATCACTTCTGCATTTTTGATGTTGTTGTACAGCTTTCTGTGTCAGCTCGTATGCAGCTCACCCAGGTGTCTCTCTACTGCACTGCAGTATGCAGCATGGACATACCACAGAGATCAAATACAGAAGGAAAGAATTTAACCAATTTGACACTAAGCAAAGCTACAGGGTTCTCTGTGTCTCCATCATTGCATAGATTTAACAACCCACAATATGCAGAGTCACTTGAGCTCTGCCTTAAGGACAGGCAATAAAACAAAGCTAGTGTTATTCTAGGGCAAGCACAAAAACTTTCTCTAAAACCTTGTACTTCACTTCTTAAATCTGCAGCAACAGCCAGTGAAGTGATTTAAAATTCAGTAACCTGGAAGAATCAGTTATCGAGCTCTGGTGTGTAGAGACATCTTTAATGTTATTTAATGTTGCTCTACAGATGCATTATTTACCTGTATAACTAACTTAAAAGTTTTAGATAGGCATGTAAGAGTTCATGCAATCCCTAGGTCCGCAGAAGATTGATTAATGGAAATTCACACTCCTGACTTGAGCCTTGGGATTTATATCTGCCAAATATAGTGGGATGCATTCCAAGGTACAGTAAGTATCTTACTCTTTCAGTTGCCATTCAACCTGACTTAAGCAGTTAGTCTAAGTCATTGTCCAGACAAGTTATCTATTCTTTAATTTCTACAATACATCCAATAATTTCCTCAAATTTTCAGAAGTGAGAATTGCAACATGATGCAATGTTTTTTGTTTTTTATTACTGCAGACAACTGAAAATGCTGCTGTAGTAGTATTGGTTAGCAACAACCTCCACTGGAAAAAAGAGAGACCAATTTTCTCTTATGCTTCTTGCTGTGGCACAGGTACCATTAATGGAAATACCTAGCCTTTAATTTTATTCATCTTGCTTTCAAACTGATACCAAATTTGAAAGACAGACCTGTTTTGATCCCTTCCCTAAACATGGATCAAATACTGACATATCTGTATTTCACTTGCAGATACAATTTCCAACTTAGTCATCATTTGAAGTTAATCAAGGAATTTCTTCATCTTGTAATTTCTCACCTGCAGGTAGCTAGAACTGTGATTACAATTAAAATTACCATTAAAAACTTCATGCTGTGGTTTCATTACCTGTGCCAAATGAGTTATATTAATTACAAATTATGATATTCACAGACTTGTGTTAACATGCATCTCAACAGGAACCATGAGGTTTCCACTGAAATCTGCAATTCAAGACTTAATTTTGGTAAACATCTGAGAACTCAAGCTAAAACTCAACTTCATGAAAGAATGGCTCAGGCACTTGTGTTGTCAGAGAGCAAGATAAGTATGTCACTCACAAACAAAGTGCGCTCACACATTCATATTAATGTATTATAGACCGCTTCCCATTATTTGCTCAGCTAAAACATGAGCTCAGAGAAGGCTGTGGAACCAATCCAATTCCCTTTTAAGTCAATAAAAAGGCTCTTGTGGCACCTCTTTGTGACTGCTTCCTGCAAGCAACCACACAACTACACATAAGGCAGAGGGCAGTCTTAGACTCTACAGCATCCCTACCTCCAGGTATAAGGATAGTAGTCTGACTGCACAGAATCAGCATCCAACATCTGCACAGTTCTTGTACCGGCAGAAGCAGTTACTATCCTTTGCTGTATAAGGCCCTCCTGCATTTCCCCAAATGAAGTGTTTTAAATTGGGTCACTTTTTCCCTTTAAGGATAAATAATAGATAACTATGTAATCTCTCAACTTATTAGCAATCCAAAAGCAGGAAAGCTACTCCTGCTGTACTCACTGAAAAGGAAAGCAAGATATATCTTAGCTTCTTATTAATGTAAAAGAAGAAAATACAAATACATCTAGTAAATAATTTAATTACAGAGCAAACTGAACATTTAAAGACCTTCCTAAGCATGACAAATCTACACAATGTAGACATAAACTAAAATTAATCGGTAGATGACCCGCAATACATCCACAGTTACTGAACAATAAAAAAGCTACATTACCATCAAGTATTAGATAAAACAAGCTGGTGTGACATGAGCAAAAAAAAATGGTTTCATCTTTTACCACCTGTACTCATCCTGTTTCAAAATAATTACTCCAATCCTTCTACCTTCTCCCATAGTTACCTTTGCATGCTCTATACACCCTTCTCTGGGAGCACATTTCTTTATCTATTTAAGTCACTATCCCCTTACTTTCCATTTTCTTAAGAGCAGGATAGTCAAAAGAAGCTGATGATCATGTCTGCAACAAAAATGAAAGCAAAAAGGAGTATGCCAACAATCACACTGATCTTTTCACTTCTATTTTGTGCCCTTCTTCTGTATCTATCTTCCAAACTGAAACATTTTCAGACTGAAGACTGTCTTGCTGTAAACTACATACTATTAGCATTATAGAAATGATAACAGAGCCCAGAGAGGAACACCTCTCAGCTGAGAGTCGTCAGAACTTGCTGGTATCGTCCTGCCACTACGTTGTGATAAAAGAGATTGCAGACTGTGAGGGAGCAGGTCTTCTGTTCCCCACCACCCCTCATCTGCATGACACAGACTGTCACCAAGAAGGGCATCTCCTAATCCCAGTTACAGGCCTTCATATACTATAGTAACAAATGCTTCAGCAGTAAGTCAGATATAAAATAAACACTGACTTTAACATCCATGCTTAAAGCAATAATCTTTGAATAATCTTCTGCAAATACTGAAATTAATTCTCAACAAACTGCAAAATAAATAATTTCAGCTTTAAACAATTGCAAACAGTACTAACTACTTCAGTAATACAATGAGAAGTTGGGATGGATTTATTCAAAAGTTACAAACAATAAAATACAAATTGAATAGCAAACATTTACAGAGAAGGGTATCTTATGCAGGCACCATATAGCTGGCAAGACAGAATTCTATTTTCATGAATAATCTCAAAGTGGGAAAGAGAAGAAAACAAAAAAAAAAAGAGGCAAAGAGAGAAAGATGTAGAGACAAATGGCAAAAAGAAATCTGTTCACAAAGAGAAAGAACAGAAAAGCATGTATTGGAAAATAAAGTCAGTCATTAGTGTGAGGGGAAGAAGAATGAGGAGGAAATGTGAAAAGAATCCAGCTCTCCAGAACAGCAATTTCTAGTTACTAATAAAAAGCACCACCTTCCAGAAAAGCTGCTGCTTGTATGTCTAAATGGATGCCGCCTAAAGGAAAGTCCAAAAAAACCTCAGGAATAAGAGTCAAAACTGTCCAACTCGGGGGACTGCAAGAGGAGACGTAATATTTCATAACCCCTTTCTGGCTGTAATCCAAATCTGGCACAGATGGCTTGTAGATGATTGTCACTACCAGAAACCCATTGGCCTGTTATGAAATGAGTTTTAGTCTTGATCTGGATGTTGATACTGCAAAGGTAGTCGGGGGTGACAATACTCTAGGACAGCTGGTGCAGCCGCTTATCTGCCACAAGGCCCAAAGCGCACCCTGCAAGAGGTGGCAACGCCCCTTCAGCCCCTTGCTTCAAACCACCTTTGGCACACTGCAAAGCACAGGACGACTAGGTTTCACTCCCAGCTCTGCAGCCGAACTCCCCTGAGCCTTGTCCCATTTCCATTGAAGCCAACTCCCCACAACTTCCACGGGTCTCTATTTCCCTTGCTGGTAAAACTGAAGTGATACTTCATTTTCCTTGCCTCTCTTCTCTGCCTGGTTGATTTAGGCTATCAGCTTCAGGGTAGCAATTGCCTCTGACGATGCGCTTCTACAGCTCCCCAACACTGATGCTGGGCAAAACAGAACTTTGATCTCAGCTGGAGCCTCTATGCACTACAGCAGTAACACCCTACATAAAAGCACAGACCCCCATTAAGGGAGAGCTCTAACTTCAACGTTTTAAAAGGACATGACTAGGCTAATTTTACACATTGCAATAACCTGAGACAAGACAGCCTAATTTAAAGGAGACACACGCTCTTTGTATCCTTTTCCTTCGAAAAAGCAGCGCTCTCGTAAATTATCAATGCCATTCCCCACAGCAGGCAGCTGAGAACAAGCTCGCATGCATTGTGATGCACTCGGTCACACACTGCGCCTTGCAGCGGGGTGAGCACTCTACCTGCACTGCTGCCTTTAGAATGTCGAGGCTTAAGGGTAGATGATCTCCCAGCACCCCAAGTAAACGCATAGAAACGAGCGTGGGACGCCGCTGGTCTTCAAGCCCATTCCTGTTCCAGGACTTGTTTACACATCACACTTTCAGAAATCTTATCTGCTCTAATTGCCATGAATCACAAATTTACACCACAGCTGTGCTCCACAATTTTCATCCAACTGTAATCCTTCACTTTGCAAATAAATAACTAGTGACTGTTTATAGCTGCAATATCTAAGCACAGCCCCAAAACTTCAGAACAAATTCATAAAAGCTACAAAAAATTGAGCATAATAAAAAATGTCACAAGTAAAATAATGTATATTATTACATTACATATCAAGATATATTATGCCCCTGCAAATGCATGCTATGTAATCTGATTTAGACGGCGCCCTCCACACAAAATGCCAGACCCCCCGTGGCACAGTTCATGGGTTCCCCTTGGGCTACGGCAGGTTTATCTGCACAAACCAAGTCTCAATAGAATTGCACAGACGCTTTACAGAGAACTCTGGGGACTTGCGGCAAATTTATTCCCATGTGGACTGTGCTTTTCAGCTGATAATGTTTATATATTTCTCATTAAACAGGTCAGATTGGTTTTGTAAAAGCTGCTTTTTAAGTCATAGTATTAAGATTTATTGTTAAAGAAGCAACTGAAATATATCAGAACTAATAATAGTAATAACAACAACAACAACAGGGACTGGGACCTTACTGTGACTGAGCTAATTGATACTCTTACCTTAGCGAGCAACAGCTTCATTTAACTCTAGTTATGTAGTACCAGGAATGTGTTTGCTTATTCAAGACACACCAACATAAAATAAAAATGAAAATGTTAATTTCAGAAATTCTATAATTTAAAAATGAGTTCAGGAAAAAGATATGAAACCAAAACATATTTTTGAACAAAACCCCTGAACTCCTGTGAATCTGTAATGATTCCCAGATAGTTCTGCTTTGTATTTTCTACTGGAAACTGCTGAAGTACACCAAAGGAAAACACTACTGTGCTAATTCCTCAGGAAGCTACATCTTACTCCTAACTGCCATCAGGAACCACCTTTGGGTCTGGGGGCAGCTACATGAACTGCAACTGATTTTTTACTCGAGTCTAAACTATTTTGATTCTTTATAAGAAAGGACAGAAACACTGTTAAAAATGGGTTCAATTTAAAGAATTCCTAGCTTCCTGTACCTGGGGTGTAGCTTCATATAAGTGCTTAATCATATGCTTGAATTTCTATCTCTGAAACAGTTTAATGAAAATAAATACAATATATTTACTTTTAAAAAATAATTTCTCAATTGTATTTCATAACATTAGCGAACCCAAATCCCCTCATCCTATCACTATTAGTGTTTTGGAAGCAGAATACACAAGAGAAGAAAAGACATTAAGGGCCAAATGCCGAAATCGCAAACTCCCGAATAATATGAATCTTTTATCCACCTCAGCATGACAAAGGTAGCACTGACACTGAAAGAATTGCCTACTATTTTTTGTTAATTCACCCAAAATGTTCTCAGCATCTTGTTTTGTGAGTTTTGGACATGCAGGTGGATTGCTTAATGAGTTGTGCATGACACACGCAGAACTGATTCCCTCTGGCTCATTTCACTTGTAAGGAAAAATATGACATTTCACTAAAGAATAAAAACACTTCTCTGCTTGAATTAATTCAGGTATATAGCCACATATACGTTCAATTGCTAGAAGGAACAATGTAGGTTTAGGAGTCATGCTACCATCTTAAAGTCCACACCAAAGTTGAAACAGCTTTGCCAAGCTCCAAGAAGGGCTTGCAGCATTTTCTAGCACACTGTATGCACATCAGCGAGGCTCAGGCTATGTCACACACGTCTTTACAGACTGCAGCATGCCCAACAGCCTGTGCTCTGTCCCCCATGCTAGCAGCAGTGACATTGCTGGCTGTCACATGCCACCCAGGCCATAAAGAAGGTGGGAAACAGGCCTCCTAGCTTTGAGTCAGCAACCATTGAACTCACTACAGTAAGCAAGAATCTGAAGCAACGCAGCAGATAAGCGTGGGGCGTTTTGCTCTCATAGAGAAGATGAACTATCCTAAGGGGTGCCCATCAGGCCTCTCCTTGTGTATTTCATTCCTACAAAATGACCTAATTTACCAATACAGTGTTTTCACGTGTAATCTCAGTCACATATGCATGCAGAAACTATTGTTTCCTGGGTAAGTACATTTAGGGTATCCTGGAGGATGCTTTAAACAAGCAAGTTCAATGAGATTTCCAATGATATGCCTCTAACTCAGAAATTAACTCTGAAGACTGAAAAATAAGTCAACTTCTTGAGAGAACTCTACGTTAGAAGGCTAAACAAAGACACTTCAGAGCAGAAGCGTGGGCTTTTTGCCTTTTGGTTTGGGGCAGTCCTCAGCAGTTTCTGGCCATAAACATATGGTTAACATTCAACAATACTATTATATTAGAAAAGACATGAGTACCATCAGATCTGTGTCCCTCTGGAGATCTACTGCTTTGTCTCCCTTTGCTTCACTGAACTGCACCAAGCAGAAAACAGAAGAGACGTTTTATTTCCTTCTTCAGGGCCACTGCTACAAAACCCCTCAGCAAACTTTTGGCATCGGCCTCCGCAGAGCCTTGTGTACACTGAGAGAACGGAGAAACAGTTCCTCTGCTGCTGGGAAGAGCCATGAACAGCTGTTCTGGTATTTTTGCCTTCATTACAAGGCTTCAAATTGCATCAGAATGCATCCGCTAGTCATTTTTGAAGCCTTATTGCCAATTCCTCATGTCTTTTCAAAACACATGGTCTGAAAGAGCTACTGGAGAGAGAGTGGTGATATTCTCGGGTTCATTGTAATCAGATTTCTTTCTTTCTGATTCTTCTATTGATTAGAACTATCACGCGCACAGATCAAACCAGCAGACTTCCACTTGTGCATCTATCATTTCATATTTTTTCTCTGTATTAAGGAGTGATTTATTTGTGTTTATTATATCGCACTCATTGTGGCATACGGTCGCTACAAATATTGTCATTTAGAATGGGGCAAACTACAACTGACCTGCTTAAACAGCTGTCTTTGTTTTAAAATGCCTTCTGTAAATATTTTTAATTTCACGATTCTCTAAAAACAAAAAAAAGTTTATGTTACTGTATCTACTTTATTTACCACCAAACAAATGAAACAAACGTGCTTTTTAACACCGGTGATTTCTTCCTGCAATAGCTCAGTCTGAAGAAGAGACTTTGATGAAAACTAAAAAAACCCATAACGTTAACGTCACTCCGGACAGCAGATTGGGAAATGGCTTGATTATTGTCCCACGGCACAGCCCGTCCCGCCCGGAGCTAAACCTTCTCTGGCTCGCTCTCTCCTCGCACCGGCAAGTCAGAAACAAACTCTCCTCGTATTCCAGCGGCAAGCGCTCCCGCTCCAAAACCGGGCGCTCGGGGCAGGCACGGGAAGGGCACCGCAAGGCGCAGGATGGCAGGGCGGCCCCCTGCGCAGGGCGAGCGGGGCTCCCCACGTTCCCCGGGCCGCCACCGGCTCCCGCGGCG
>NW_010972609.1:11571167-11592501 GCF_000737465.1 Haliaeetus leucocephalus
CGGGCAACGGCCGCGGCGCGAGGCGGGCAACGGCCGGGTAGCCCTCGCAGCCGACTGAGGCGGGGAGAGGTGCGAGGAGAGCTCAGCCTGAGCTTAGGCTCTTCTCAGTCCAGCCCTACCGGCAAAACCTATAAATTTCAGCAACTCGACCCAAAATGGCTGAGGAGCCACGGCCTGGGGTCTGTTAGCAAAAGTTTAACGCGGCCCTCAAGGGAAAAAATCATGTTGTCTGTTCGCCGACACCAGACTGGCGCCTCGCGGTGATGCAGACCCGCTGGGACACAGTGGCTGCGGCCCACCTCTGTTGGCCCTGGCACAGCCGCCACCGCCAGCAGCTCTCCTGGGGAGGCCGTGCAGAAGGCTAAGGCTGCCGGGGAGCAGAGCGCAGTCGCGGCTCCCTCAGGAGCCCAGCTTTTGCTACACAAGTGTGTCACAGGCCACCATGCACTCATCCCAGCAAGACCACCTCAGCTCCAGCTCTGCAGCCACAGCGGCGTTGAAGCCCTACGGACCATGTAAATCCCTCCTCCTCTTGGTCTGTGTCAGGCTATATGCATACAGAAACAGTTCCTGACTTCATGGAAAAAACATGATCTGAAGAAAGAAGAAATTAGTGAAAGATAAGAGATTAATGAAAAATATAATCCCTATCTATTTGCTTTGAATAACGGCAGTCTAGCCCTTAATACCTCAGAAGTTTTGTTGTAGGCAACAGTTGTACTGTGTGTGGAGGGGAGATTTAAAGAAAAGACTGTTAGGAGTTAGCTGAGGTCACCTTTTCACACAGAACAGGCATTGTGGAATAAACCATCAAAGAGTTAAGTGTGGCACCTGCTGTACCCAGGAAATGCTAAGATGGAGAGGGGCACCTAAGAGGTGAAGACATGAAGCTCTGACCTGCTAAGCCATTCCCAAATTGCAACGTTGGTCTTCTGCTTGATGGTGTGAACTCGTGCGGAAGGGGTACGGTACAGGTTATCCCACTGCAGGGTATTGCAGAGTTAGAAGGAAGGATGAATGATTAAGGCTGTGGAAAGGTGCACATCTGAGCAGAGAGTGAAAAAAAACACTCACCTAAGAAAACAGAGACAAGGTTTTTAAAAGTAAGTGTCTAGAAATGGTAGAGCAGAACAGTAGAAAAAGAACTTTTGTTCTCCTGGTTTTATAGCATAAAAAAACCCAAGGAGACAATATTATAATTTAGCAAATTAAAAACAGATTGAAGGAGATACTTTTTCATGCAACATAACTGTATGGTAGAGTTCACTACCAAAAAACATGACTGGGGCCAGGAAGCCAGCAAGAGTCAAAAGAAGATGACACGCTTAACAGATAACAGAAATGTTACCGTATTTATCACTGTCATAAACTTTTGAAAGGCTATTTTGTTTTAAAGCCAGAAACCAGAATTTAAACATTTTCCAGAAGTCAAATGAGATCTACCTTTAAGGAAGAATTCTCTCACATCCATGTGGATAAGATAATTTGCTGCTTTCTTGACCAGCATCATGCACTGGACTTGACAGACCTCAGTTCCAGTCAGGCACAATCTGGAACTGTAAAACAACCACCACCACCCGTGAGTGTTATTAGCATGAGGAGGTGGCTGCAGGAGAGAGATCCCATCTCCTGGTATTCAGCTGCATGCTTTTTAAGCATGCCCATTTACTGAGGCTTCTGTAGAAAAGAAGAAAGGAAAGATGAAAACTAGAAGAGTTTCATGTCTTCAGAGTCAAAAGCTCTCAAGACTGATGATTAGAATATCTATTTTCAAAAAGTCAAAAGTGCAAAGTCTGATAGATGAGCTAATGCACACACATCAAAAAAGATCCCTCTGAACCTTTGAGTGATGTGAAATATGGAAGTGCTTTATTGTCATTTAAACAGCCCAAGACCATGTTTCTGTTAACAAACACAAAGCATATGGGTTTACTAGATGTTCAAAATGGGAGACTGTCAGGGTGTCCCAGAAGATGGGGGTGCACAGAGCATAATGTCAATCTTGGGAGAGCTGACACAGAGGAGAAGAAAGATCAGGAAAATTGCATGGGGAGAAAGGAAAAACAATTCTCTGATATTTTAGCTGCTTTTGGAGAGTTTACTTATGCCCCCAACCTCTTCCTCATCCTCCCCCATCCTGATTCTGCCTCTTCCCTTTACCGTCTTGGGTCACTTGCTTTTATACTGCCTCACTCTCCCGCTTTGGTTCTTTCTCATGGTCAATGCTCTGCCCCCATTTCTGAAGAAGGTGAGCTGAGCAGAAAGGTGAGTACCAGCCCTCTGCAGCTGGCAGCGTTAAGAGCACGGTTACTGCACATCTCTAACTCTGAGCAAGGTCCCAACTCACCAGTCTCCTATGGATGTCACTGTGCTTTGTCTATGTGGCACACAGAGCAAATTCTGAATGACAGGACAAGAGTTAAAAGAGAAATCCTTGCCAGGCGGATGACCAAGGTGTTCATTTTGCTGTGTAACAAGCCTCCAGATTGCACCTTGAGGTGCAGATCCGTTCACTGACATTTCTAATAATTTTCAGCAGCTCAGGGAACACCTGGCTTTTGCAAGTGCCAGTTTCCCCAAGTATGACTACAACAAAAACTAGGAAAAAATACCAGCGTGTAACAAATAACCCTTACACGCAGTGATGATTTCTAGGTGCTATCTGTAAAGAGAATTGTACTTCTCAAAAGCTATGCTTAATTGGTTTCAGCTACCAGCCTGATGGGCAACGTAGCCTGTTAGTAAAACAGTGCTTTAAAGGTTCAACAATGGATATATGAAACAGATGGAAAGGAGCAGCATAGATGCAAACATAGCTCTTCCACTGCCAGACATGTCTCACTGAGTACCATCTTCCTCTATGTACAGCGTGCTACCTTTCCAATTATTCCTATTTTGTCCTCTATGTAAAATAAGTGTCCTACTAATACATTTTTTGATTGAGATGATGAATAATACAACACAACTATATCTAACAGTTGAAAACACCTGCATTTGCAAGTGAAAGCCTTCTGGCAATCTGGGTGGAGAGCAAGACATCAAAGCAGAACCCTGTTGAAAGGGAATTGGGAGAACCTAAGCAAGCAGTAAAATAAGAAAGTGATGTAAGCTCTTTCCTAAATGTACAGATTAATAACTTTTAAAAGGCTAATTTTCCCATGATGGGAGAATTAATTTCTTATAATTTAGTCTATGAAAAAAAAGATCAAGTACTAAATGTATATACTGATTTGGAAAAGTGCACAGAGTATTTTTTATAGAAAGGTTTTTATTTATCTATATTCCTATTGTTTCTCTTTCTAGAGCCACTGTTGCTTCTGCACTAGTGAGCACGGCACTGTTCAGAGCTTGTGTGCTACAGATAGAAAGGTCTGCATGTTGTGTGGTTTAGAAAGTTTCCTACACCTCATGGCTGCTATAGTAGGTTCAGGATATGTATTGAATTAAACTTCTGTCTCATTTGCCTTTTTAGCTGACCTGAAAGAAGATTGATTTTAGAAAAAGGAAAAGTATAGTAATAAATACCATAGATTTTCTTATTTGCAGACCCATCCTGGTTTTACGCTGTGGTGTAACGTACATCCTAACTCACAGTTCCTAATCCATTCATAAGACATCTGAGAGACTAATTCAATCTTTACTTTTTAGGTCTTTTAAAAGGGCAAAAGCCGACAGTTTGTTGTCTCTGGGGATCAACTCAAGCATAGTGCAGAAAACACTTCTATCCAGCATTTTAAATCTTATAATAGCACAAACAGGACAGATTTGGCATAAACGTGTAAGGATTCTGGGTTTTCCTTTATTGGCCTGGACATTTCTAATTTTAAGCACCAAATGACAAGGAATAGGGATGTGTTTGTGCTGGCATAACTACAGAAGTAGTTGTCTTCAGATTTTTCCATTCCAATATATCTAAAATCAAGCTATCATATTTGAAGTAAAACCATGCCAAAGAAAACTTATCTGCATTCATTACAAACCTAGAGTTCCTAACAAAGTTCATGAACTTTGCTGTATAATGCTCAGATGAGTTGTGAGCGTATCTAGGATATTTTGTTTGTTTGTTTGGAAATCAAACTGTGCAACTAACCAGGACCAGATGCAAAAGCAGAGATTTTGTATAATGAGCTGAAATTCAGCAAGTCCAGTGGATTTCTTTCCAAGAAGTGAGTTCTGGAATGTGTTGAAACAAATTCTCAATAAACTCCAGAGATGATAGTAAGGGCATTAAAACTTTCATAAATCAAAAAGAAGAAAATGGTCACAAAAAAAGCTAATAAAATTAAAGCCCTGAATGGTAATTTTAGCCATAAACACTTCAGTAATACCAAGGACATGATGGAGATAATTCTGTTTATTGTTGTGGGCTTTGAATGAGGCTTATGCCAAGTTCACTGTCCTTGTGCCTTAAACAGAAAGAAGCCCCGGTTAAATCTTGTTTCCCTAGTAAGAAAAAAAGGCATTATTTTTGATAGCCCAATTTCAAATATAAGAAGAAAATTCTGTGGTAAAGGTGAACAATTTGGAGATGAAACTCTGGGAAGGAAACAAATTGGTATATGAAAGATTTATTGCAGCCTTTACATGGTTGATCCTCTCCATGTCTCCCTGAAAGTTCACTTTTCCTTACTGTATTTCATCTCTTCTCATTCCAATAAATATATTTCTGTTTCTTTATTGTGAGGCTGTGAAGCATAAATACCGATTGGTAACACACTGAAATAAAATCTATTCTGCAATAACAGAATAGAGTTCCCTCGCCACCCAGAGTGATTTTTCACTTTCGTCACTTCAGTTTGAACTTGCCTAACTCCACTGAGATCCTGTCTAATATCAGGTTTTTTACAATTAATATCAAGCTGACACCTACATCTACATATTCCTATAAAATAAGTAACTATGAGAAAATGTTAACTTTTGAGGAGTGAAAGTTAAGTTCACTTTGCCAGCACTAGAAATCAAACCTTGTACACCACTGTCCTGGTGTTTGCCACTGGTGGCTTGCTTTCAACACCTGCTAAATAAGTTTTTAGTTCAGTCTGATAGCAGATCCTGTAACAACACTTAGCATATCTCTCAAAATCTTGCACTGGATATATCCGGTGCTTTGATTCTTCACTGTAAATAATAAAACCTGTTACTAACGTGAAAAACAGTGTCTCTTGCACAGAGACAGACTAACCTACGTGACTGCTGTACATAAAGTCACTGAAACTTGAGTAAGAAACTAGTATAATCATAATTAGAGCTCCTGTCATCTTTGGAATTGCTGTCCCACTGAGCACTCATCTAAATCCAGTGGGAGTGCTAGAGGTGGATTCTGCTATATATTGCCTTCAGACTCCCCTTTTTACTGCCCTCTAACATTATTCCTACATCCTGATACCTAAAATGATTGTTCATGAAGGATGAATTTTCCTATGATAGTGCTTAAATACAAAATTGGATAATCCTCTCCCATTTCAGCATACTATTTCACATAGGTTTTGCTTTTAAAGGTTTCTTTTCCCTTTGAAGGTTATTATTAAACCAAATTTTACACAGTAATTTTGCTCTCATCTCTTGCACTGATGTTTTTTGAACTTTTCTGAACCATTCACACTATTTACATGTCACTCAAGGCAGTTAGAATACCAAATCAAAAAGACATATTTTCAAAAAGACTCCCCCGCCCAAAGTACATCTCTCTCCTATGAGACAGGTCTAAATTCATAGCAAACCAAATGCCAGTTTACTGCCCCTGAAAACTCTAAGTCACTTTTTGTTTGTTTTCCCTTTCTAAAAATCAAGGGTAGTTTTCAGTTCTGACTCTTTTTCCTCCTCCTCCCCCCAGAATCACAGGATGGATGGCAATGGAAGGCATCTCTGGAGGTCATCTTGTCCAACCCCTCTGCCTAGAGCCATGCCAGCTACAGCAGGTTTCTCAGAGCTGTGTTCAGGCAAGTTTTGATTATTTCCAAGAATGGAGACTCTGCAACTTCTCTGGGCATCCCATGCTGCTGTTTGAGCAGCCTCACAGTCAAAAGGTGGTGTCTCACATCTAAATGGAATTTCCTGTATTTCAATTTGTGCCTGTTACTCATTTTGTTCCTCTGAGCTAAGATGCATCATTTTGCACTCAAACAGCAAGAGGGGAACATATTGGATCTCCCTTTGTACTCATGGCAAGTCCAGAGGACCCTGAGGTGTCCTTTCAGGACAAAAATAGGCTCTTCCAACTCAGACTGCGAGAGCCATGCTGAAATTCTCATAAGCTGTTAGCAAACGAACGGTAGCATGTTGTAGCCTACTGAAATGATAAGCCTCAAACTGTTTTTTCATATTAAATAGTCTTTCCTTTGCAGCATGGTGAGTAGGCAACTGTACTTAATACTGCAAAACCTGAGGATTAATCTGAAGCTAAGTACATCCTTCATAACTGTTCTGTAAAAGCATGCATAGGCATTATTTCCAGTTAATGTAAATTAAAAAAAAATGCATTGAAGTTATAGATCTAAAACTGTCTAGCCCAGCTGAGGATATAGTTTGAAATATTCATGCTTGGCTATCAGGGAGCTAAACAAAAAAACCCAAACAAACTCCTGTCTAATCTCAGAGATGTTTCCAACTCACGGATGTTTTAAACTCAGACATGACTTATCAGCCCTTAAAAGCCATTAATTTCACCTGACAATGAGCCAGAAAATTGAAATGCTCCCAGCAGAACTTGTAAATAGAACCAGAAATGCTTTGCCATAGGTGTTTGTTTGGAATATCATGGTAATGACCTTCTCATTTTATACCCTCTAGATTTCTTCTTCCATCAAACATGATTACGCAAAGAAGTGAGTTTATTTAAAACAAAAAAGGAGCCACAGGTTTTGAAAGAATTAACATTGTATTACACTTTAGCACAGAGTTGCATTCAAATTAAAATGAGGTTGAGTTCACTGTACAAGGAAAAAAGATTTGAATAGTTTTGTCTGGAGTCAAAGCAGCTAGAAAAATAGGAAAGTAGCTTTAGAATAGCTGAGCATTTTTATAACTAGAAAACATTCTACAGTCTTCAAAGTCTTCAGATTATATTTAAGATTAAATAGTATCAAGTTATTATTTTCATTTGTTTGCTTTAAAATGGTATAGCTAGTAAAACTTCTCAAAAGGAGCAGGAATAAGTATTTAAATTATTGGTTTTCTGCTCTCTGTCCAATAGAATGGGTTAAATATATTTGAGTTTGCAATGGAAATACCTGATTTTCCTTCAGAATTTATGCAACTTACTAGCTTGACTTACTGCAATCATCTGCACTTCTGGCCAATATATGACACTTCATAATATGACAGCTTTACATCATCTTTGTAATGCAATAAAAGGCCACATTCCCATTAGAGATGATAAACTGAGGCAAGAGCTAGATTATTTAGTTTGCCTACAGTTATACAGAAAGTCTCTGGATAAGTTAGGAATTCATCGGTTGATCTTCACTGAAACATCCATCTACAGTGCATACAAATTCTATTCTGGGTATTGTGTACCAAGCACTTTCTGAGTCCTCCATATTTGCCACTACAAGGACAGGATGAGAGTGTATTGCTTACTCAGTGTTTCCCTGAATTACAATCTAATGCAACTGGTAATAATTTCAAATATACAGATACAATAAATTAACTTAAACAACTGGCTGAGAATTTCTCTTTGCAAGAGCTATGAATGTTATTGATTTCACCACACTGTTTTTTCACTTTACCTCAATAGAAGACTGAAGCTGTGGCCAAATAGTTCAACATAAGCTAAATGTGAGAGACTGTGTTCAATAACCTGGTCCAGCCTAAAGAGTCTTTTTCTTTTGTTATGTTTTAGTGTATTCTTATAAAATGTTTTAGTTCACTGTTTACCAGGTTGTCAGTGATTTGGCTGTCAGAGTTTAACAGATACTTGCTGGGCAGCTCCCACTGGAGAATGCCAGGGCAGTTTCCTTCTGACTGGTGAAGAGGTAGGTCCCCATGTGGGCACCTGGGCACTCCCTGCCTACAGCCTGGGGGTCTCCATGGGCTCACTGTGCAGGCCAGTGCCCACCTCTAGCACACCTTCCCACCAGCACTTCACACCCACCCTTGGTGGGGCCCTCCTGCACCCCCTTGCAGAGGCCCCCCAGGCACTCCAGATGGTCATATCTGACTGCACGTTTGCCAGCCCCTCTGAAAGGCAACACCTGAAGGGTCTGGCTGGAAGCAGGTGACGTCCCACCACCTCAGAGGGGAGGGCACCTGCATCAGGCCAGACCCTGCTGTGCTGCAGCCCTCAGCACAACACTTTTCATTCAGAGGGGGAGAACCCAATGCTGAATTATTAACAGTTCTTCTGTGAGAACTGTATCAGCTGCATCTGGCAAACCATGAGCACATTTTCCTCATTAACTTCATCAGTGGTTTGAGCAGAGTCCCCTCACCAGCAAGTACAAATCAAAGCAGTTTTGTTTGTTATTTTTCTGTAAAAAAAAGTTGGAGGAATTATTGTTTGCAAAACATATTTCCTGGCAGCCAGACAGGAAGATAAGCTTTTAAAATTTCCCTTCTAGACATAAAATTATAAGTATTTAAGCACCAATTAATTACTAAGCAAAACATATACTCGCCTTCGAAGAGCACTGAAAAGAAAACACGAAGGACACATTAAAACAAGCCTTCTACTTTAAAATAGTAAATTTTTCAAAGAGACTTTTCTTGCAGGGCAGAAGATAAGGTAAAGCAACATTTCTAATGTAATTCTGGCATAAGAATTAAAAACAAAGGAAAATAAATCAAATAGTTTACATCTCTAGTAAATATTGTATAAAAATTACATGGATACAAAATTCTCTGAGCCTGTGCAGATTTTTCATACAGGGCAATGACTATATGAAATTTATCTTCTTTTTCTTCATTTTTCCTTTGCATAAACCAATCTTCTTTTTTGGCCTCTCAGACCCTTTTCAGACAACATCTACTTTCTCCAAAATTACCATAGGTGGATATATCTGGATATTCTTCTCTCTAATATCCAACTCAAGAATTGCTACTTTGACTCCTTGGGATTTCTTCACACCTCCTTATCAATGACAGTTCTATGCTTTTCTAAGCCAAATCCTGCTGCACCTTCCTTGCATTGATACCACATTTTCCCCTTTATCCTTCCTGTTGCATGGTCAGCGAGGTTCATGTGCCTGGTTCATTCACATGCCAAACACAGTTATTCAAGTCTGGATCATAGCATTGGTAATATGATTGTAACCACATCCTTCAACCTGCCTTCAGGAGCAGTAAGTTATAAAGACAAACTGACTGAGAACAGGGATAATTCCAGATTCACACAGAATGTATTATTTCTGAATAAATCAAAAGGAGACTGAGAGATCAACACAACATTCCTTCAGTGAATGTGCAGATACAGTATATGGTATGGAGAATGTGAAATCAGGCAGATGATCTGAATGGGTAAAAGACATGATGCATTCACTTAAAAAAAAGATTGTGGAAGCTTAGTCACAGGCCTGGATTTAGTGAGAGGTCTGGGGAGAGGAAAAAATTAAAGGGCATAAGACAACTCAGGATGTCAGTCTGTTACTGCCTTGCTGCTGGTGCCACCCATCGTTCCCATTCCTGCATGAATGACATGGCAGTGTCTCAGTTTACCTTTCTTTCACAGCTCTGTCTCCTTTTCTTGAATTTAAAGAATCTATTAAGATTCTTCAGGAAAGATCGAGGTTCAGGTCTTCAGGAAGGGATTTTTACTGTCTCTGCAGTATTGCCCCACCTGCCCCTGGACAGCACAGTTAATCTCTGAGGGTCAGCACACTTTGACTGGAAGATAAGCAAGAAGGAAACCTGAGATAGGGAAGAAGTAGAAAAGAGCTGGGAGGAAAAGGGTATTACAAAATGGGAGAGGAGGTAAAAAAGAAAATACCAGATTTTCTGCATTTACTGAAAGTCTGTTCCAAAACCACTGATGGCCCTTTTCCCAGAGAATACTGGTATCTTTAGATATGTTCTATGTACATATAATATACATACATGTTGTACCTCTAGCAGCTGTAATGAAGCAATTGTGCATGCTGGATATTTGGCACAGACTTTTTGCTGCTATACCTGCTGTGTGACTGCTCCCTCTCATGGAGTCCTAACCATAACAATGCCCTTGAGAATCCACTCTGCAAGAAACACTGCCTCTTCCTCAGGAACTGCTGAGCAGTTTCCTCATTCTGACATTTGCTATTTATTGATCCTTGTCTACGCTGTCTTCCCTTACATTAGGAAGGTGGTAGTGTAACAGTCTGTTTACAACCAGTGCTGTATTGTACTGTAGTATGAGAGAGAGGTGTTGAGACACTGACTCAAAGACTGAGAGAAATTCCCTTCTGTGCCTCTCGGCATGTTTTCCAATTTAACTCTCAAACAAACCCACTTAACAATAAGACCCTTCCTTTATACAGAAATGTCAAAGCAAAACCAAGACTCAGTGAAGGAAATTAAGACAAGGAGAAACACAAAAAAAACACAAAAAATCCAGGAAACATTGAAAAGGTTCACTACGGGGTAATAGGCAAATTGATGTGGAAAAGGAGAGAACAAGACAGGGAAAAAAATATATACAAAAAATAAACCCAGAGAACAGGAGACTCAGGTCTAGAAGACAGAGTTGGAGTTAAAAGACTAAATACAGTCAGAGAACTACACACAAAACATCCATATATCAGCAGGCTGGGGAAAAAAACAAAACAAAACAAAACAAAAACAACCCTACAACAATGAAAAGCCTCCAAAAATACCACATATTGTAATAGGATATTGGAGTAAGTTGGTCAATTAGAAATGAGTCACAGATGAAATACGCAAAGGTATGCAGTACCTGAAGTGGTACAGAAGCAGATGGTGGGTATTGATACTTCTTTTCTATTTGCCAACTTCTTACCGCTTGATGGCAATGAATTTTGTTGCACAAAACATGCCAGCCGTACCGTAAATGAGCAACACTTGAAACATACTGCATATTTTTCTGAATGACAGATTTGACTCCAAATTGTCTTTTAAAAACAAATCAGTCTGTAGAAAAATATATTGTGGTGCTAACTTTTACTGAAAGTGCCCAGGCTCACAGAGCACTGGTCTTGGGAGATTACGTGTTTCCCTGCTGTTGGCCCTAGCTGTCAATTACTAGTTGAAGAGTTCTTGTTTTTCCCTTTACTACTGACTTTGTGCACAGACGCTTCAACAGATCTAAATGTATTATTGCATTGAGGTAAGATATTGTAGGGCAGTCTGTGGCTCAGGTGCAAATTATGTTCTGGAAGGAAACAATTGGCAATAAATAGACATTTCCAGAAGTCCATTGGAATTGGTGGAAGTATTTATGCACATTTATTCTGTGGTCAGCTTAATATGGGCAAGGTAGGGATTCTGAGAGGAGGAAAACACAATTATACTAGCCAGCCTCAAGATGTATTATACCATGCTCTCCTAATGTCCATAAGTGCCAGCTTTCCTTGATGCAAATTTTAATTATCTGCAATTAAATATAACTGGATATTTAGAGAAAATTGTTCATTAATTCAAATATTTGGAAAAATCAATGAATATAATTTCCTTTAAAATGAAACCATTGACTTACTTAACTGTAAATCAGAAAAGAATACTGGAAAATTTGTAGGTTTTCATATTGGCATCCTGCTTAAAACTTCACTGTCCACCGGAAAGACTCTAGGGTGGCAGTAAAACAGGGTGCCTCTGTGCACATTGCCCCTACCCTGAGATAAGTCTACTTTTCTCCTTCAGTATAGCAGTTGTAAAGAATATCAAATAGTATGAGTAGTCCTGCCTGCTTACATGACAGGCACACATTGACCAAACATAAAATGGAGACTCTGGGCTCTTTTAACACCTGTTAATGATTTGTGTCACTGCATAGAAATTATTTTCATTCCCCACTGACATGAAATGAATTCTAAGCAGGTTTTGGGAGATGTGCCTCTGTCCCAATTGCAGTCTCAAGAGCAGAATTGATTAAATATATTTATCTTGAAAAATGTCAGGTTTTCAGCATCACAAATTTATTTCCAGAGATGCTTGAGTTACATTTCCTATCTTGTGATCAGCTGCATCCCTGAAGCAATCTATCACCCCTTTATTTAAAAGAAAATATTCATGAACAAGGGTAGTGTTATGAACACCTGTAGCCCCTGAAGAACAAGTGAACTCTGGGCATCAATGCAAAGCATCAAAAGAGGAAGCAAACTAGGAAACTGCAATTTAACAAGACCACATGAGATGACTGAATTTCAAGTGAATGAGATTCTCAGTCCAGGGCCTGATTTACCTGATTTTGAACAAGTCACTTCACCCTTAGGTCTTTCTTTCCTTATGCGATGTTTACAGTGTAAACACACAAGGCAGTCAAAGTGTGATGCAGGACAGCCCCCAGATGTATTTGTCTGCCCTAACAGTGCCATTATCTGGATGAGGAGCTCTGCCAAAAAAACAAAAGCAAACATGGGAAAAAAAAAATCTAGATCAGTTTACACTAAGCTGAATTTGTAAGCCATCATAATTTAAGTAAATTAAAATCTGTAGGGTTTTTAAGAAGGCCAGGTCCCTGAAGTACCTACTGAGCACTCAGTCTGGAGGTACTAAACATACTGTTTGCCATCACAGGAACATTTCTCACTTAACCAGCCAGTCCTCATGGGCAGGAGGAATTTCTCTCACTGTGTCATAATAAGCATCCTCAGCGGAGAAGTTTAAGAAAACACAGCACAGAGGTCTAATCCAAAGTTTTATGCCCTAAACGAGAGTCAGTTAAATCAACTTACAACAGACTGTGGAATCTGAGGTGGAAGAATGAAACTTATTTCATTAAACCAAAGGGAATGCAATGGTTTTAATCATATCCCCAAAGAACAGCCAGGTTGCTGACTGTTATGTAATTTACCAGCACTGGAAACACCAGAGTTCAGATGTTATTCTGGAACACATCCAGTTGGAAGTGGCAACTTCTGTTAAGAAGCCTTGCAAAATTCCAGCAGCAGCCACTGAGCATGTTGGACTGAAGACAAGCTAGGGTTCAGACTCCTTCCATACTTCATTTCAGTGACATACATGCTGAAAATTCCTCCAGGCGAAAGATTAATGCATGCAATCCTCGATAGCAGTGCATATAAATTACAGGTTATGTGCATCAAAATAATACAGAAAACAAAGATGGAGATACAACTTCTAGGGTTGAAAATCTATTTGACTGACAACAGTTCTGATAATCTATAACTGTGTTAACTCATCTTAAAAGAAAAACAATCCCCTCCTGTGCCATTATATAAAGGCACACGGAAGCTATATGGCTCCCCAATTCCTCACATTTCTTCAGAAGGAAGATTGGTACTTTAGTCCAATCTCTGCAATGAGTAAAAGGTGTCCTTAATGGTAGCAATAATGGAAGGTGCAGAGGGAACAGAACTTTTCCTTTACAAAATGTTTCCTACCCCAAATGTCTTAGGGTACCTGATGGAAGAGAACTGCCAGCCTTAACGCGTGAGGAGCTGTCTTGCCTGGACAGTTGGCTGTCTCAGTGGTTTCACCTACTGCCCTCCTTATTGCAACATATCTGTCATTGGCCAAGACATCGTCAAAGATGTATCTGGAGATACAGAGGGGCAAGGATTAAATGAACCCTTGTAAATTGTATTTGCATCATTGGATGACAATTCCATGTGGCTACCACCCAGCCTCCATCACCCTGTCATCCAGAATGAATGCCACATACTTTCATTCTGTTCATTCTTGTCTTGCATTTAAAACTGATTTCTTTCTATAAAGTATTTCCTCATTATCCCTGCACAGGGAAGGAGAAAGAGCAGACTGACTTTTGCACAAGCAGAGATGTTCCAGGGCAAGATCATAATTTATTTATTGGTTTAAGTCTGAATAGCTTCATCTGAACTAATAACTCTCCTAAATTCGTTCTGTGTGTGATTTACTCTGGCAGACAAATTAGTAGGCGTAAAGAGATGGATAGAGCAGCCAAAATCTTTTCCATTCCAATTCCAAGGGAATATAGCTGCTGCATGGTAGCAAAACATTGAATAAGAGAATAAAAGTTCGAAGCTAAATAATTGAAAACTTGGTTGGGTAAAATCATCTCTTTTGCTAACCAACCCTGCGTAAGTGTTTTATGAAAAATACAGAGCTGGGCTCAGTTCCTGGATAAAACCTATAATTATTTTATAAAGACATATAGTAATTGAGGATGATTCAGAGATAGCTGAAGAAATAGCAGCTGTATCAATCTTTAGGGAAACAGTTCACAGAACCACATTTTTAAAGACTCCTCAAGGGCAACTGCTAGCTATAGTCCATCTGTTCATAAAAATCAAAATGAGGAAAAAAATCAATTATGATTTAAATTTAAATCAGATTTCAAGCCCAAAGCTTTTAAATTTCTTTGTCAAAGATTGCCAGCATGCAAGCTTTGGATTTAAGACCTGCGTGATCTATTTGAAAGAATGGCTGGCAAGTCACACCATGACACATTCAGGTCCCTCCTTTAGGCCAAATCTGTGAACATTACTGAATTTTTTCCCCTTTAACTTGCAGTCAAAATGATATCCTAAACTTCAGTTTCCATAGCCCGGTCGCATAGAAGCCCATAGCCCTTTTTTCTCCAGACCCCTCCAGGAATGTAGTTTGCTGCCCTGGCCCTCTGTCAAGGCAGGCTCCTGCCCCCCCCAAGGAGACCAGGTGGTGGCTCTCTGGCTGTGTCTGTGTCCCCTCACATTTCAGAAGCAGAGAGCCCTGAAAATCAAGTCCCACGTTCCTAGCTCAGATCAATGAACTGTAGGAAGAAGTTGGATGAAAAGATAATGACGGAAGTGAAACAGAGGCCACATCAAATGTAATTTTGCAAATGAACAGATTGGTTCAACGTCTTTCAGATCATAAGACACTGCGCATAGAGGTTAGTAGGAAGCAGAATTCAAAAAGACAAATTGATGGGTATTCTCACATGCAAGGGATGCAACTTGGGAATTAACAGAATTGAATTTGCTGTGGCAAAATAAACATCAAATTACATTTTTGCTGGGAGAACTGCGATGCTAAGAGCTAATACCATACCAAGACTTCCTCAGTGTTTTTAATTGCATTAGCAATGGGAGGTCAGGTACTTGTCCTTTTGTGAGATCAACTTCATGTTATTCATCTGCAAAGAAAACTCTGCATTCAGATGGATTTATCAACATTGTCTATGTTACTTGAAATATATACTGCAAACCCTGTGGAAGAAGGGAAAATATTGTATGTAACAATAAAAACTGCAAATCAAACTCCAGATTTCCAAAGGGACTAGCAGAACTTCACTGAGTTGGAGTGAGCAATGAAGATTTACATCAGCTGAGAGCTTGGTCCATTATTCCTGTAATACTACGTAAATCATCATAAACCATGACAGATGCAGTATTAATGATGAGCTGCTAAAACTTAACCAGGGTCTCCCTCAAACCTTGCTGCTTCAGTCAGTGCTATATAAGACACTTCTGGAATAAACTGCTCTTTCATCCCAAATCCATCAAATTTTATATTTTGCCTCTCCTTGAAGTGATGGATTTTTGGCTGGGACAAACTTTATAGTCAGGTCTTTGCTGATCCTGGGCTAGCGTTCACTTTGAGAGTACAGCCTTGCTCCACTTCTGAGGACGTGTGAAAATTGTGTGTGAGTCAAGTAATCTGATGGGCAAACAAATTCCCTCTCACTGAGCCCAGGGGGTGAACAAGCTGACACTAGATGAGGTTGAAGGGGAAATCCAGAATAATGAAGAAGATAACTCCCAGAAACAAGCTTTCCTATCCTTCACCCTCCAGGCAGTGAGGAGAAGGGTGTGCAGAGAGCGCGAGAATAGCACTTTCGCATGCTTCAGCAAGACAGTAGCTCTGCCCGCAGTACTGCTAAATAAAGGATGGACACCTGTCTGTGCAGGAAGAAACACAGCACCTGCTTTTGCAAGGAGCTGCTGTTTAAGCAGGCACCAACCATCTTAGGAAGTAAAAAAAAAAAATACGCTAACTGCTTCTTAATGCTTTGAAGTAGAACTGCAGCACATCCCCTCAGACACAGAGAATTTCTCTCCTTCTCCCACCACTCTCCATGAAGTCAGACAAGGCATTTGGATGGTGTGTGGTGAAACTGTCCTTTGGGGCAGACCTGCAATTTGCAATGCACTTATACGAAGGCATGTGGGGGAAGCAACAGAATATTTAGCCTGCCCTCCAGCCTCTTGAGGCAGAAGCCCATCCCATCTCACTGGTGTGCTTAGCCACAGCCTTTTCAAGATTTTGGGCCTGCAGGTGGCTGAATGGACTATCATGCAGAAGTGGTTACCTTTTTCAGAAGAGCTTGGAAGGCCCTGTGAAAATGGCACCTGCACTGAGGATCCCATGCATCCAGAAATCATGCCACGCTTCTCCAATGCTGCAGCACTGGCTTTAAAAAAATCATACTGTTCCCAAATAAATTGAGGCTATTTTGAGCTGCCTCTTTGACTTTAGCTATAGCATTCTGGTTTTCACATTTTCTCTACAACAGGGAGTGCTGGAAGTATTTTCCCTGTAAATGGACCAGCTTAAGAAATCACAAGTGCTGAGACTTTAGGCTGCATCTTACAAGAGTCTCAAAGTGCTGCAAAAGCAAGCGGTAATGTTGAGCAGACATATACAAAGTCCAGCTGATTTCAGTGAAAGTATTCAGTATGCAGTGGTGACTGTGTGCACAGGTCACCATGAAATAGTACACTTTATAGCTGTATGTATGCAGCATTAGCATATTAATTCCATTGCAGGCAAGAGTACTAATATGGTCTTGAGCCATTTACTGATCACTAAATAATTAACTTTTACCACCAATATACTTTTGATTAATAATTTTTCCATAACTGTTGAAAGTGGATCAGACCACAAACCATCGATATAGCAACTTTTTCCAGTACTTTACATTTTCTTTTGAGATGAACTAGACAAATTAGCAAGTCTTTTCTCAGCTACAGTATTCATCATTCGGATGAATAAGTGTCATTTAGGCCAGCAACATTCCCCATTCTAATAGTTTATGTGAAAAAGAAAATTAAAATTAAATATTTTTTCAAGCTACTTGTTGTGAACAGTGTTGGCATTCTTGAGCTGAAAGATGCTGACTCAACAGCACTTTCATACATTAGAATTTCCCCAAAGAAAGGGAGAAAAATAGTGGGGAAGGAAGAAAAAAACCCACATTATAGGGCCAAATCCTGGCTGTTCTAGGAAAATGTTGGTGATGAAGAGCTAATATAGGAGCACCTTGCAATTGTCAGGACATTATCTCAGATTCACACCAATGCCAGCATCTGAGGGTGGTTTAGCATGCTGCCTCCAATCCAGAGGCTAAGCCACCTATTCAGACCTAGTCATGTGTGGCCCATTTGGTAAAAGGTTGTATTTGCTGTCAACTCCAGGGTCTGCAACTTGTACAAAGCTAAACCAAAGGCTGAACAGGCCCAGAAATCTTCCTGCTGCTTGTTGCAAGGTGTTAGACTTTTGCTGCAATAAGCAAGCAGATCCTGTAGCAACTATACCTATGCCCTCCCAAATTTACATGCTGTCTTTCTCCTCCAGCACAAAATGGAAATTTCACAAGTAACTCAGAAAAAAGAAGCTTCTCCTAAGAACTGTTTCCTTAGAGGACAACATTGTTGCTAGAAATTGTTGCTTGTGTGACTTGACCACAAAGAACGTAAATGGTTGCAGATGGAGCAGACTTTGCATTTTCATTTGATTTCTCTTACAAATTTGTAGGAGAAATATTAATAGCACACTAATGGTAGCAATTACTATAATGAATGTAACAGCTGGTACCAGCAGCTGAGCATACGTTTTGGTTTTATACTTTCCATGTGCAGCGTGAGGTGGCTCTGAGCAGTTGCAATCACTGTCTCTCACTTTTCCTCTCTGAGGATTCTATTTTCAGCAAGTCTGTGCTTGTGGCAAAAAGATGAAGAGCTACTTTTGTAAATATGTCACCTCTCAGGAGGTTACTCACAGCTCTAAGAAATAGGTAACATGTTCAAAGTATGGTCAGTTTCTCAACCTACTCTGGTCCTCTCAATGAGTACGGTTTCACCACCAAAGCAAGTATCTTTCAGTTGTGCATCAGGCAGTTTGTTCCTCCTCTACGTAAAGAGAAAATTGAGTGGAGGGACTCCTGCAGTAGAACTATGAAGCAAGAAACAATTCTGCTCACTTGGAAACATTTACAAACAAAATGCATGTCTGGTCTCCCACGATTGCCACCCGCCTGCTCTGCCTCTGAACAGATCCCGTGAGAGTAAATGAAACAGAAACATAGCACAGACACTAAGAAAGGGCAGAAAGGAAATAAGAAAATTGTTCTGGCCCATCTTCACTCAGATTAAAGCCAGAATTTTAATTAGGAGTGAACTAGGCTTCTGCTCTGCAGGCCATGGGCATCTAGCAGCCGTTAGGCTGATAAGTTTTAGTTAAACCCATATGATGATGCCAACCTCCCCAAAGGCAATTCAGTTCAGGGGTTTACCTCCAAATTCCCAAAGGTTGCCAAATTTGGCATTCAGCATTCCTGTTTTAAACTTGGAATTCAAGCCTATTCAAATGCTTTACTGCATTCATATACTTTTCAGGCTAACACAGTCTAGGTACTAAGGAGCCTGAGGTACTTCCAAGCTTTAGTAAAAGCATGCAGGAGCTGAACTGAATGCAGGAAACAAAGGAAGCATGAAAGGCAGTAGACACTTCTGGTGTTCACTTTACATGGTGTGAAAACTTAAAAGGCTACAATGACTGTGCTTGTCATCTGTTCATCTACTGAACATTCAGGGATAATATTCATTGAATCAGAATTCTTTCCTGCCCTAAGATAAGAAATTTCAGATTCCTCTTTAAACTAGACCTCCAACTGTTACCCAATCAATCAACCAAAATACTACAGAAGTGCTTTGTTTCTCCTGAAGAGCTACATGTTCTAAAATTACCTCAAATCTTTCTCAGAACCAAATGCTTCCAGAATTCACCAAGTTCCCAGGCTAACGTCCACATCTGTTATTACATTTGGACTTTGCCTCTTGGAAACTCAAGTCAAAGTTGACTCTCATGGCCCATTCTTCTAAACCAACAGTACTGGTTACCCCATGCTCTTGTCCTGAAGGACTATTCCAGCTTACACTGTCATTATGAAATGTAATGACTGCATTTTTAAAACTATTCCCTGTCAAATGCTTTTGTTCAAATGTGAACAAAACACAAGTTTTACATTTAAACTTCATGTGCATTCAGCAGGACATTATGCAGCAATCCTCAATGTCAAAGATGGAAAAGAGAGTGTAAGGCAGAGAGTAGCAAGAATACACCAAGATGGTTGTTGAAAGGAAATTAATTTCCTAGAAGCAACAGAAGACAAAATACAGTTTTTCCATGCTAAAATACAGCTTTGGGATCTTTACTTTTCTGATATTGCTGGAATGGAAAGCTCAAAGTACAAGGCTCAGAGAAAAACAAAGACAAGTAGCATATCCATTAAGGTCTGCAAAAAACAAAGGGACAACTTAAAGGCAATCTGTCAGCATAACAGCAAAACAGGCACAGTTGCTGACTCCAGCGAGGAAGCAGACAGCTGCATTTTGAACAAATGAGAAGCTCTGAAGAAGAATTGCTGGCAGCTGTGTTAGAAGGACATTAAAATAATAAAATCCTGTGGTCACAAGGGCAAGCATTGCAGATACAGGTGAGTCATAGACTATTTCAGGACATAGGTTTTGGAACCTCACAACTATAAGGGACACCTACGTGGCCTCACATGTCTCTTTGTGGCAAACACATGATCAAAGACAAAGACATCCTCAGATGACTCAGCTGCCACAGTATCATTTTTAGACACCTTTGTCTGGCTTGCTTAATCCCAAACAAAACCTCTCAATGAAAAGCAAAGCAGAAGTCCTATTTCTGCTCAAATCGTTGAGTGCCAGGTTGATGGCAATATAGCCCTAGAAATTGTTGGCTAAATGTCACCACTGCTATACAGTCTCTTTTATTTAATTTTGTTTTCTTTAAACACATGGAAGAAAGACTATGTTCTTAGTCAGATTCTAGAATATCATTCAGAAATGTTGTGGTAGTGTGACCCCATTGCAAAATTGTGGTAAAAGCTGTACAACAGCAGGTATTCTGATAAGTCTTACATCTTTGAGAAAGTATGAGAAACAAGATCAATAAATGCACACTGAATTGTAACAGATCAAAAAATGCACTTGACATTAAAAATTAACATAAGCTTCAAGATGATTCTGCATGGCCTTTTCTGTGATGTATTTTAAAAGTATCAGCCATAACACAAACATCTACATCATGGGCAGCTGTCTCACTGTATTGTTATAGGATTTTGCTATTCATTTAATGCTGAAAAGAAGGTGGCTCACAGTCCAGATGACACATCATCCTTTTTTTCTCCCCTTTCATTTTTTTTTACTGCATTATCTGCACAACAGCGATGTCATGGCCTAGTGGAAAGGCACCATACTGTGCATCAGGACACCTGGATTCTTCTCTTGGCTCAGCCACTGGCTGACACTGACCTTGAGCAAGTTTTTAATCCTTATTTTGTCCATTTTGTTCATTCAGGACCAGGCTGGTCTCTGCCCTATTAATGTGGTGCCCAGCGCTTTATGTAACCCAGCCTTTATATAACACATTAAGACCAACTGTAAATATGCAGGAGGAACAACACTACATGCATTTCAAACAGAGAGGAACACCCATACAAGCTCAGTGAGAAGAATTTGTGCCTCCTTTGCAAGCTGCAGTTGCAGTTCAGCGACTTGAAAGCCCCCCATGATGCTGTGCCTTGCATCCACGGCTAGGACAGGTAGTCAATTCACCAGCTGTATTCTGGCCAAATTAAAGTATTATCACTTCAGACCAAGCAGAAGAGGAGCTTGGTGGCAAAGATACAGTGTGGAAGGTCATGTTCAAAACTAGAATATTTCCTCTTTATTCAGGGCCTTACGAATTTACTTGTCACGGTCCTAAAGAGCTAACACCACTTTCAGACAGGTTTGTAGGGGTAGCACAACTTCCCACAAACTAGAGGAGAAAAAATTACCATGCATAATAATAACGTAAAGAAAATCAAGTGCAACATTTTGTTTAAAGGAATAACTCAAATGAAGCATTAATACACTTGGTCAAGTTTTTAATTCTTTTTTAAAAGTTCCATGTCCCAAACTGGAGACGTAGTAACAAAAAGCATGAAAGAGAGAGAGAAAAGGGGGTGGGGTGG
>NW_010972609.1:11592649-11597739 GCF_000737465.1 Haliaeetus leucocephalus
GGGGTGGGGTGGGGGTGGGGGGGGGGGGGACAAGAGAAGGAGATGACAATGCCACAGAATTCAGCATTGATACTGTTTTCCCAACTACACTCCGAATATTTCAGACGCTCCTCACTTACTTATGTTCTGCTCCAGGTTCATTCCTGCCCTGACTGATGTTCCAGCTACTGAAAGCCTCTGATGAAGCTAGACCTCAAGGGGTTGCCTGTGGGCTAAATTCTAAGGCATATTATTTTTAAATCTTGAGTTTTATTATATTCTGGCCCCTGAGACAGAGAAAGCAATGCATTAAATACAGCATGTTTTTCAAAGCAATTACTATGATCAGGAGTATGTCACTGCATAAATCTACCACTGAGGTGGGAGGATACATTTCGTGTCCCTAAATGCAGTCGTAGACCATACCTGTGGGACTGTCCATTTCATTCTCCATTAAAAAAAAATAAAAATGGTGGAGTCTCACATACTTTTCAGAGCCAGAAACACTTGCTGTACTGTTGCCCCCATATAGCTGTCTCTTATAATATAAAAGGCAGTTTAAAAGTATAGAACTTCCTTGCTTTTGTACAGTTGATTACTCCCAGTGCTCTGCCACACCTGCTGCTTTATGTAACACAATCAAATTTTGCCATGTGGAAAGATACTGTCCTGGTGAACCAAAGAAAAAAATTCAATAAACCAAAAAACCCTCACCCAAGATAAAAAACCGACAGGTTTCAGTCTTGATGTAATAAATTTCTGTGTTGTACATACCATCTACACTTTTCAGTATTCCTTACAAGTATTTGTTCTTTACATCATTGTCAAACAAACCGCTCAAAGTGAACCTTTCTGGCCTTGCGATAAGCTGACCTTGCTTTGTTCTTTAGTATATAATTTTCTTGCTTGCACAGCCAGTTTTTCCACGTCTTTTGGTCAATGAGCTCTTATATCCTTTCCCATCAGTCCCACCATTTCTGCAAAAAACGAAAAGGCACACACTAAAACTAAGCTTTAGTTCAACTTTAAATCATGAAAGCTGGGTTTCAGGCAATTTTGTGAAAATTATCAAAAAGTAAAGTGGCTCTCTAATTAATAGAGAAAAACCATGACCATAAACCTCAAACAGCATGGTTTTTCATTCATCTATTCAGTCAATAGCAAAGCTTCTTGAGCTTTTTGTGTAAAAGTTTAGGTCCCTAATATTGTCCTGGTTTCAGCTGGAATAGAGTTAATTGTCTTCCTAGTAGCTGGTACAGTGCTATGTTTTGAGTTCAGTATGCAAAGAATGTTGATAACACTGATGTTCTCAGTTGTTGCTCAGTAGTGTTTAGTCTAAAGTCAAGGATTTTTCAGCTTCTCATGCCCAGCCAGCGAGAAAGCTGGAGGGGCACAAGAAGTTGGCACAGGACACAGCCAGGGCAGCTGACCCAAACTGGCCAACGGGGTATTCCATACCATGTGACATCACATCCAGTATAGGAACTGGGGGGAGTGGGGGCGGGGGGGATTGCTGCTTAGGGACTAACTGGGCATTGATCGGCTGGTGGTGAGCAATTGCACTGTGCATCATTTGTACAGTCCAATCCTTTTATGATTACTCTTGTCATTTTATTAGTGTTATTATCATTATTAGTTTCTTCTTTTCTGTTCTATTAAACCGCTCTTATCTCAGCCCACGAGTTTTACTTCTCTTCCCGATTTTCTCCCCCATCCCACTGGGAAGGGGGGTGTGAGTGAGCGGCTGCGTGGTGCTTAGCTGCTGGCTGGGGTTAAACCACGACAAATATCATGACCAGTAGTTTTAAACACAGTGCCTTGCTTCAGACTCTTAAGTAACAGCTTGAGTATCAGGTAATCTGCTGTTGGCTTTCTAGTGTAAAGACAATGTTCAATTTTCCAACACATTTTCACAAAGAACATACTTATTCCTGCAGTCAACATTTATTGGTGTTTGCATGATTTAAGAAATAACTTTTAAGGCCTGCAGACAATCCTATCCGAGCTACCCACAGTGGCCCATGGACTATACTGTCCCTCAGAAAGTACTCTTAAATCTGTACACAAATATATACCAGTAAGTTTGCACCACCATTCAAGATAAAAACATTGTACTACCTACAATAATAGTGCTAGCCACTGGAGAAAGTTCAGTTGCAAGCTATTTTCAGGGTATATTCCTTCTGGATATGGAGCTGGTTTAACCTTTGCTGACAGCAATGCCTTGACAGTCTGCTCAAAGGTGTCTGGATGTCTGAACTACATATTTTCCTTTTTCACTGCAGTGAAGACTATGTATGATGTCATGTAGCTAAGAACAGGGTGCTTTTGGCAAGGGTACCTCCAAAGGTAGTGGGTTTTGGCAAAGATCGTCTAAGAGTCAAAGACCTCAAGTGTGTTTCACAGAAAAAGGAGCACAGCAGCTTTTCTTACATACCCAATTTCATGAGGGACTGAGCTGCAAGCCCAGCTGATACTCTACTAAATCAGCCCTGGGGTCTTCATCATGCAATTTATCCACTCCCTCAAAATCACCAATGAAAAAAATTCATGTATTGTTTCTAAATTAAGTGACTTATTGATGTCTTAGTAACTAGTCTATTTTTATAATACAGCAGCCTAATGAATGTTCGTAGTCAGCCTGCAGAAGCTGGAGAGGAGAAAGGCAGCAAAAACCCTATGAGCTGGAGCTCAAATGTCAAGCAGTACTTCTGCTTTCAGGACGCAGCTATCTGAGCTGTGTAGTGCCTTTACTGTAGCCAGCATAGAGCAGTGCAGAGGTCTGCAGGAGCACTGGTCTTGGAAATGAGAACATAACCCAAATTCTTCCCTGTTATACAAGAAAAAACCTTGCCAGGAAGCCTACTGAAATCAATAAACTTTTGCCAGATTTACACAGAGATAACAGAGATTAAAAATTTGGCCTCCCATCATATATGCTTTCAGCAATGACCAGATGGATAATGCCACATACAAATATCTGACTTGTTAAAATGAGGTTCAGCAATGCCAGGTACGTGATTTTGGTATTTAAGTATTTTAGAACCAGCGTAACTATTTAGCACATTGCATTCAAAATGGCTCAGTACCCTAGTGCTTCCCAATGCTGACTCAGTATGGTGCAGAGATCCTTTGCAAGGTAGTAAGCTCCTGCAAATAGAGAACCCCCAAATCACTGGAACAAAAAATACAGCTTTTCCTACACATTGTGGTAAAGGCTGTAATTGATGCGTTACCATAAGAATTTTCTTTTCTCCTTTACTTACATTTTTAAACGGGTTATTGTTAAATACAATGGACAGTACAATACTATGCCAAGACTGGAGGGGGCAATTGGTGTGGGATTTTTTTAATATCAGTTTAATTTAAGCAAGAAGTCTCACTTGCATGGAATACTACTTTAGAGCTTTTCTAGAAACACATAGATTTTCTACCATAGATTGTGTGGTCAAACACAAACGCAAGAATATCTTTCCCTAAATATCATTGTTTTAATTGTGTTCCAGTGACTTAATATTTACACATTTAGAAAGTAACTACTGTGGCATTTTAAAAGGTTCCTGTGAATGGCAAGCTGACAAGTGCTTGCATATCATTCTAAGTAAAACTGCTTCACATTGTTCTGCTGACTATAACAACTATAATTACTCTTTTATTCAAAATGCTCAACATGTTTCAAGAAAGAATACAAAATCTTCCCTTAGTGTTCTAATGAGTTTGCTTTCCACTGAAGAGCAAATCCTTAAGTAGTAGAACATGTAAATTAATAGTATGCCAAGAGTTGCCCTAAATAAATATCACCCTGTCATTTGCAGTTAATTTGACTCAGTCTGACAATGCTGAGCTATTAGGCTTCTGGGTACTGAGCTTACAGAGAGGAAGGCAGCAGTGTGACAAGCTGTTGAATGTGCTTAGACAAACAGTTATCTGTCATTCTTGCCGGGCTTTTGCTTGGTTTTGTCAGTATGCTCACCATAGGCTGATGGAGAAGAAAGATAAACCTTGGTATTTATTTAGTCAAACTATTGGCTGTTTCTTTGTTCAAAAGTTGCATTTGAAGATAGCCACAATGTTCTGAAACCTATTCAGTATTTTGAAATTACACAGCAGCTGACAGGGAGTACATCCCTGACACCGATAGAAATATTACTGCTTACTTCACAGAGCCAAGAATTTAATTCCTGGTCTGTTAATTTCCTGTGAAAAACTCATTACGAGTTTCTGCTGCTTGCATCAGCATTAGAAAAATATTTAATTGTTTTTGCTTAAAAACATTCACTTCATGTAAATCAAGGAACAAAAATGTTATGGACTAAATAACATTTTCAGAAATAAGTTCATAGCCACGCTTTTAGATCCATTTGATATAGAATAAAAATCTCATGTGAACGCAAAATGAGATGTAGCAGTCTCTTCAGCGTCAGAACAGCCTGTTCAGGCCACAGGTGTGAGCCGTAGTAGAAATTCATTTTTGAGAAATACTCCATTACTTACACTAACAATTAGACTTTTTATGATTATAAGTCAGTGAAGTTTCAAAGGAACTTTGAGGAGGACGGAGCCAATAGATGGTTTGAAATTAAAAGAAATAGAACACAAAATACAAACACCTTTACCTCAACAATTCGATACATATTGCACCCATATTTCAAATACTGTGCACAGTCCTAGTCCTCCTGTTTCCAAAAGGACATAGCAAACTACAAAAGATACTGAAAGGGAAACAAAACCAACCAGCAGTTCTTTTATGGGTGCTGGGAGGCCTTGCGCAGGCCGGCTGTGCCTCCCTTTCCCACCGGCAGGATGTCTGGACGCTTCCCTCCCTGTCAGCCGCTGTCAGGCGTGGGGGGCTGCGCCACTTGCAGGGAGCCAGGTTGCTGGGGGGTCACTGAAGACCCCTGACCCTCCTGGAACACCATTGCCACCATCTCACCTAGGGGAGCCCAGGCGCGGGATGAGGAGGGGGCTGGAGCCGAGGCACACAAGGGGAGGTGGAGGGCAGTGCCTGTGCCCGGGGGGCAGCAGAAGGGCACAGGGGAGCGATCCCCAGGAAAGGGTCCCTCAGACCCCCGACCCTCCTCTTCCTCCCACGTGAGGCCACCTTTCAGGCC
>NW_010972609.1:11598185-11598720 GCF_000737465.1 Haliaeetus leucocephalus
GCCCTACCATAGGCCCAGCGGCTGTTAACAGGCCCAGCACCCGCCGCTGGCCGGAAGGCCCCGCCTCCAAGCCTGGCCGTCCTGCGGGCTCACCCCTTCCATCTCCCAGCTCCAAAAATTATTTTGTTGAGTGCCACGGGTGGGGTGAGCCTGTCTTTCCCATTCCACCCCATGCCCCCACCCTTCCTGAAGGGGTGCCATCTCTGCTCTGAGCCCCACGAAAAGGGGATGAGATGACCTGGCTTCCACCAGGCTGCTGTGCCGGGGCGACAGGAGCTGTCCCTCAGAGGGCCACCGAGATCCCTGGGCCTGGAGGTGGGCTTTCTTCAGTCTGAAGACAAGAAGGTTGCCGGATGGGTGGCTGAAGGTGAAGCCAGACCCTCTGCGGTGGTGCACAAAGAATAGCAACAGATCAAGCACAGGAGTTAGTTAGACAACCGTTCCTTTGGAGAAGCAGAAGACTGCAGCTCTGCCAGGAAGAAGTGCTGGCCTTCAGCATGAAGGTCCCTTCTAGGTGCTTCAAGAGGAGCTCCTT
>NW_010972609.1:11600338-11611837 GCF_000737465.1 Haliaeetus leucocephalus
GATCTAGTTGAAGATGTCCCTGCTTACTGCAGGGGGGTTGGAATAGCTGACCTTTAACAGTCCCTTCCAACACAAACCATGCTATGAGTCTATGAAAAGTATAGAACATTTCCTAAGGAAAAATTCCATACGCCCTGTCTTCTATAGCATGGAAAAAGGGGAGCTGAGGCTGGAATAGGAAGAAGGTTTACTGACTATGATGGGTGGGGAAGGATGCGCTTTCTCTCCCTGCCATTAGAAGCAGATAACCAGTGGCATTGCTTGCCTTGGGATACTATGACTGCTAAAAGCTTACACACGTTCAAAAACTGGTTAGAAAGATGGCAGGAAAATCCACTGTTTGTCACAAAGCTGCTGCCTCTGGTTCAGAAGTACCTAAGTGGCAAAACACTGGAGGCTGGAAAAGCCATACAGTGTACGTGATCAGTACAGTGTACATAAACCGTATAGCATGCGCCTTCTGCAGGCATGCATCTCCTACTTATCGGCTGTGGGCACTGCTGGCAACAGAGCGGGGGCCTCAGTGCATCCCTGGGCAGACCCTGCACAGCCTCCTTGTGACCATTTCCCACTAGTCACTCAGGTGAAGAGATGTATTTTGAAGTTCCTGAAGGGCCTCAAAGCATGTTATTGACCAGGAATCAAATTCTCACCGACTTTGCAAAGACAGTATTTCATTCCCGTGCACATACAATCTCCCCCCCTTGGACATGCCCTGAGAGCACTAGGCAGGTACACACTCAGCAACCAGGTGTAAGAAGAGATCATTTTGGCCCATCACTTCAAGATGCTCACTCACGCTCCGGAGAGGCATACCAAATTATGTTTTCCCCCTCACAACAAAAGAAAGATGTTTGAGTTGAAATATGGTAGAATTTTTTTCTGATCTCTGTCTCTGAAAAGCATGAAGCCTTCACTTGCCCTGGAAAATAGTGAAAGACAGCTGTGAAAAATAAATACATTTAAGGGCAAATTCATGCCCTTACCTTCTCAGAATAAGGCATAGTGAAGCAAAATGGAGAATTTTGCCTACCTCACTGTCATTTGTAAAAAACAAACAGGAAAAAAAAACCCCACCCAAACCAAAACCCCAAATGCTTTCACTTCTTCCCCCAAGGAAAAAAAAAAGTTATTGATTTCATATTTTAAAAATGGGTCAACTAATTATGGGAATGAATCAGTACAAATATATGTTAACAAAGTCTTGAACACTGTTAGTAGTGTATTAATGTTTGAATTGTTTTTTACAAATGCGTCAGCAAACATTTCTCCTTTGCATGCACTCTGATGTTTTTTTATTGGCCTGTACAAAGATTCCAGTTTTAAAACCTGTCTAGTTTAAATTCAGTATTTTCTATTTTTGCCACACTAAGTAATCCAGATGGGTGGTTTAAAGCCTAATAAGCTTTCAAAAATATCCATTTTCATTAATTTCTGTGCTCCCCATTTATCACTGCCAGGCTGCAAAGAGCAAAAGAAAAAGTGTATTACACATAAGAGTTAAGGATTGCTTGTGGGTTTTGTTTCCCCCTCCAAAACTGTACCGCAGCTGTAAAAAGTGAATAATCAAGTGGCCTGATTACCTTCTAGAGCTACAGTAATCTAATTAGTAAATCAAAATGATACACACATGATAAAAATAATATATGCAACAAGATTAATGTTACAGAAGGGTGCCATGCAAAAACTGTCCCTCCAGACAAAAACTGAAATAAAAATACTTTCTCTGTTCCCAGCAACACTTAGTCTAATTTCCTTGCAGGTCAAGGTAGCCTAATTAGCTCTAAATAAGGAACACCCAGAAGAGTTTGTTCTATCATACATTTTTTAAAGCCTTTAAACATGTGATTCACTCAACTGAACTCAGGAGTTTGAAATTCAGACTATTTTGGTGACCATCATACTGCCCTTTCCCTCAGATGGAAAGGCGCACCAGCTTTTACAACACTCCAGCTCCTGGATGATGGTTCTTTTTAAATCTCTGTCTTGGTTTAAGCCCACTGAATAAATACTTCTGTGGCATGTTTGAATTGCACATCCTTTCAGCTCAGCCCTTCGCCTGATGAAGCACCATCAGGTGGCACAGCAGAAAAAAACCAAGCTGAATGCCAAATAGACGAAAGCATTTCTGATGCCTGAACGAAATCAACACAGTACTTCAAACGTTGAGGCTTTTTCTGGAAAAGCAGCAACCAGGAACTCCCTTGCATCATACGCCCGACCTCCATGCTATACAACTGCTGCACAGGGCTCTGCTTTCTTTAGCAAAAGCACCTCCTCACCAGGAATATTCAGAGGTTCAGTAGCAAGCAAACAAGCAACAAAACCTCACCCTACATTTCCGAGTTGTCTGTGACAAGGTATCTACACAGCTGGCCCCAGTGGCCTTTGCAGACATCACTGTGAACAGCAGGGCTGCTAGCTAAGGGCACAAATGTAGACACAAAGATGAGCCGTGGTGTTCTCCATTTGCCAAGGACAACTGCAAAATTCAGATGTATGGTATCTCAGGCAACGTTCATGCACACAATAATATGCTATACTGAAGAAAACAATCCTATTAGTTTCCATATGCTGGTGTCTGTGAATAAAAAAGCACCAGACTGATAAAACTATGTCACATTTATAAAATATATTTAGAAGCATGATCCAAGAGGCAATAAACCAGTGGTAGTTAAATTGATATCTTTCAACTTGGGCATCATCATGCAAATAAGCAAATGCTGTATTTTAGTACTTGTGAAATGCTGACATGCATACATAAATCAGGAATCACTTTGCCAAGCTGTTCTCATGCTCTTAAAGTGGCAGGAGCCTCATCTAGATAATCTTACAGTAAGTGTCACTGGCCACAGATAATACTGCATTTTTTCATAAACATATAATATTTTAAAAAACCTGGATATCAGCCAAAATATGGCTTTTAACTCCAAAGGCTTAGATTATTTTGGAAATAGCATACTAAAAGAAAGAAAACAACATGAGGCATCTTGAAGAAACAGACACGGGCTTTCATTTCTACATAGTGCTACTGGCTATTAGTGATTTATAATGATGACTTTCTGATTTGTGTTTCATCAGAAACTTTCTGGGGTTTTCCTCACATACTTTCTTTTAAACATTTCTCCATAGATTAAGTAATTAAATTATTTTTCAGGATGCTAATTTTCCTAATTTACAACAGTGAAAATAAGTGTCTACATCCTTTGGTTATAATTCAGTTGATACTGATCTGTAATTTTGGATATTCTTTAAGATAAACTAAGTGCTATAATTCTCTGCACAATTACGATTTGCAGCAGGAGGATTATAGTTTGTCTGTTCAAACAATTACATGGAAGAATGAAACTCAAATATAAAAGCTAAGAACAGCCAATTAGTATGTATTTCACATTTCTTTTTCTGTAATCTATAGGAAAAAACCCCATCAAATCAGAAAGAATAACTTCCGCTTTAAATTCCTATTGTTGTCCTACCTTCTAAACATCTAGAGACTACATTATCAGATGTTGCTTGAAGTTGTATAAATGAAGTAAAAAAAAAAATTACATTTTTTTCTGATCTGCGGAGCAGCACCATTTTATGTTATATTCTTAGATGAATTACATAAACTACACAGCTTGGTTTTCTCTCAAGTACGCTGTGTTAGAATGTCCCAGGTAAGGATTTTCCCTCCCAGTATTTCAGTGCTGGTAGCCTACACAGTTTGCAACCTGGCATACAAAAATTCAGCTTTTTCACTAACTACTTTTAACCACATCGCATTTCTAAATCAGCCCAATCAAATCTCTCTGAATTTCCTTTATTGTTAGAATGGACTAAAGGAACTCTTAACATGGCCCTGCTTAAACTGACTACAGTGTTTAAACCTAAGTTATGGTGTTTAAACATGTTTGGATTTTCATCATCTATCCATCACGTTATCCATCACTGTAGCATCTACGCCTAGACTAGCATTTACAGCTGGTTTTTGCTCACATATGTAATAACTTGTCTTGGGGCAAAACTCTGTGGAGTGTCCAGACACAGAATTCGCCACTGTCTTACGCAAGACAAGTTAATTTGCAATTAGTTAACTGGCACTGACAGAACTACAAGTTGTATATTAAGTGTACAGTAAGAAGTGAGAAAACACCTTAGCAGTACACTAAAAGCTCTGGTGGCCTTGGTGCCATCTGAAACCTCAGCTGCTGTGGGGACAGCCCGACCCCATCAGAGGACAGCCTTGCCTTCTCCACCACCTCTTGCCACTGAGCCTGATCAGCAAGGGCTAAGGACGTGGCCGAAAACACCCACGACATGGCTAGAGGCTCCTTAGCACCGTGCACACTGGCTACCCTAGCCAGTGCTGAGAGCTGGGCTGGCCAGGGGAGCGCAGCAGCAGTGCTTCCCGCGGGACACAGGGGAGCGGAGCGGAGGTGGAAGCTGGACGCCGAGGCTCAACGCAAGCAGTCACACATTCACACCCCTGGGCCACTCAGTTCTGCCTTCTTGGCACCATTCCCTTGGTACCAGCACAACTGCTTGCTATCGTAAATATCAAATAATGGGGTTAAACAAAAAAAAAGGAGCAGAAATTTAAATGAGACATTTCCAATAGAAGATTTAAAAGAAGAACCTGCACTATGGTATTCCATAGGAAGCTAATGCATTTACCTCATTTCTTTGAATAAAAACATTCCCACCTGGTGTATTTATATTTAAGATTGCTTTGGGATTACTTAGTTAAGGTTGTGTTTGAGAAAATGCTAAGAGCTGTCACCAGAACCGATGAAAAGTATTTATAGAAAACAATTTTTAATATGCTTGAAAAGATAGAGACAACTTTGGAAAGATGCACAGAAACTGAATGGGAATAGATCTTTAGAATCCAGACAAAACTGAATAAACAGTTTTATCTGTATTTTCTGACTTTTAAAGTCTTTTCAAGCCACTGGTAACAAAAATAAATAACCAAGAGAATCATTAATTTCCACTGATTTCCAGTTTCTGCAAAATGGGTAACAGATTCAGTAACACAATTTGAACTTGAACAGAAATAGGGCTCTATAAATTTCATCTCATTCTCCTCCTTTCTCTCTCCCGGTCATATTATTCTTCCCATTAACTTTAATCACCACATTTGAACTGACATTAGCCAAATAATCTTCTTTACTGATACTTCTTAATAACCACGCTCAACTTGATCCTTGCAACTTGCTTATCTCTCTGGCACGGTTCTTCCAGTTCCAGACTGTCTGTAGAGAGCTTCTGCCTTCCTTCTCACATCCTGCTTTCTGAATCAACACATAAAGCTCTTTATTCCCATGATACACCTTCACTTTTTCTAGCCTGGCCGAATCCCTTTTCACACACTCCTCTTTTACTGATAGCGATCATTCTGTCTGTGACACCCTTCCTGTCTCACGTACCCTCACTGGCTCCATCCCATTTGAAGCTTCAGATTAATTTCTTTTAACCCTTAGTCATAGATTGTTCAGTGTTAAATCAGAAAAGCAGATTAGGACTTTTTAAACATTCCTTCAGTACTCATCTGAGAGATGTTATTATTGAATTAAGTTGTACATATAGCATCTGGAGTAGCCAGCAAGTTGCTTAAGCAGGAGTAAATTAAAGTTCTCAAAAGAAGTCCGCTCTTCCGCCAAAATCCAAATTAAAAACCTATTTCTATTCAAAAACATTCTTTAAGTGTTTTTGAATAAACATGAGGGAACTGTAACACACAGCTTGTTCAAAAGCTGATTTGCATTTTACTTCCAGACCAACTGGAAAGGGAAATCAGAGGAAGTCTGTGTGACCAGCCTTCAGAAGTACTTAAATCCGAGAACTGCAAGCTAATTTTATCAAACGGGACCAGACATCAGGCTTCAGGTTTATTTGTAACAACTACTTATCCATAGCTATGTATTAATTGTGTCTGGGTCATGAACAGAGGTTCATTTCCTCCTATATCACAGTTTCAGAATACCAAAATGGCTTGGTCCATTTGGACACTGCAGGACAATGAGATGAGAGACTGGCTTCTCCACTTGCCTTCCCAAGAAGTCAAGACCCACCACTGTCCTTTCCTTGCACCAGCCTCCTCCCTCATTTGCTGCTGGTTTTTATAACAATCAGCATTTTCTACATATTTCCACTCCAGACCCCTGTAACATTTCTAGACAGCTAACACACCGTCCCCCCCAAAAAAACATCAGCTTTCAACCTGATGGGTACTTAACTTTCCTAACATCAACCCCCACAATCAGTCTTTCTATTTCTCACTCAGACAGTTCATTAAAAGGTGCACTCAATAACCTGACATAAAGCATTTGCTGTATGTTTAAAGATATTCCCAGGCAGTACGAGTGCTGCATCCTATTCTCCAAGTTAAAACTAAGTATGCTTTGCTAGCAGAGATGACTAGAAATTTTTTGTAATGATTTAGTCAACAGTAAAACATTTTCAAAGCAGCTAAAACCAGACAAGACATAGAAAAGGATTCAGGAAGGATGTTGCATTGTTTAGGTAGCATATTCAGGTGATGGATAATGGAGTTTCCACTGCAGAAAAGCCGTCGTCACACTTTTCTTTGAAACAAATAGTATTTGATTGACAGTTTGCTAACAGACCTATTACTACAAAAGAAGGAGAAAATTCTCAGTACGCTATTTTCACATTCTGGCTGTAACTCACCTATGCCGATTACAATACTGGAGATAAAATTATCAGGGTTTTTTCGAGTGGGCTTTTTTTTTTTCTGCTAAGATGACAATTTAAGGCACAGACAGGCTTTGAATTACAAACAGCTGATAATTGTTCTCTATCTGACTGCTACAGCAGTCTGATAATTCACCCTTAGTTTTAAATCTGCGGTTATAACTAAGAAGAGACTGGGCTTATGAGTTGAAATAGTTCACTACTCATCACACTGCGAGCTGACCACACATTTGGATGTAGCACTGCATGAACCGCAGAGCGCTCCCACTGATCCCACATATTGGTTAGCCCCAACCCAGCCTGCCCATCTCTTCAGTCCAGCTGGACCATCGTCCCAGTAATAAACCTCTAGGCAATCCCGTCTGAATTTTCTGGCCAGTCTCTGTGTCCCCTGCTGGTCTGGCTGGAAGAGGTTTTCAGAGATAAAAGCAATTATTTTTTTAAGCAAGCAGAATTTATTCTACAGGAGCAAGAAAAATCTGTCATCTGTTTATGCATCTCCTTCATATCCCTGGGGTATGGGGAAAATCCCCTCAGAGTAGTAGGGCTGAATCTCTTTTTTTATGCCTCTTCCAATGTGGAGGCCTAATGGGTGACTAGAAGAAAGGTAGAGCCCTGAAGGAGAAGCAAAGCTTAGAGCTTTGCAATAGTTGGAGAACCTTTCCCACTGGAAGCAATCAGACATAGTCATACACATGGGTCACTGAACTAGCAGACTGCAAAAAGGAAAACAGAAGTAAGCCTGTTGTCTCCAAAGAGTCACATGAGAGATGGTGGTAGTGGTGATGGCTGATGGTGATGCCCCATGGAAAGGGGCAAAAGTTGCAGAATTCCTTGGCAGCTGCAATACTGATTACGGAGAAAGGCAAGAAGTTTCAAAGTTTTCATGTCAACAACCTGGGAACAAAACAAATTTAGACCCATCTCCGTTTTTTCTTTATCCATCTGCAAAACTTCCTTAGTCACAAGTCGCAGGCAAGCTCATATATGATCCCAGGGTACTCAGGCACACAAGCTGCCAAAATGGTATCGGTCCTGTACCATGGGGTCCTCCACACTTAAACAGTCTGTTGTTCATCAGGACAACTGAGTCCAGGCAGCAAAGCCATGAATACTACTCTCTTGTATGCTCATAACTAAGCTAGTTCTTTTGGTGCTCCGTGAGAGTTTCAGCAGTGCATCATACGGACATACCCTCGGGGTAGCATTGCCTCTTCCTTGCCCTGTGGAAGTAAGCCTTCAGTCTCAGGGGTTGTAGTAGCAGGAACTGGGTCCCTCCATGTGAGGAGGAGACAAAAAGCTGCTGGGTGGGAGGTGTGTAACTTCTTAGGGCCTTTGGAGCTACCTTATAGGCCTGCTTAGTAAGCACACATTGCCCTTGACAGACAGTCGCAAGTACATGGAGCAATACATGCTGGTTGACTTCTCCGTTCAGTATTTGCTACTATACATCTCGTGTTCTGCACTCCTTCCCACAAGCACACTTTCTGGCCAGCAGCCTACAGCAGGGGTCTCCCATCTTCCATAGTCGAATAAATAGCTTCATTTAAAATTATTAAATTTAAAGCATTTTTGCCACCCGTGACTGGAAACTTGCTCCCTGTGTCAATCAGTTCTCCATTGAGGAGTGGTGTTTCAGTTTTGTCTCGTCCAGGTGCCTTTTTTACAGATAAATACAGATACTTCTAAAAATTTCAAGTTTGCAAAAGCTTAAGCATAAGAGTTCCAGATTTGGTCCCATCTTTCATAGTCCTCCAAACCTAAAATACATCTACCGAACTGCCTGATAAGCCATGTGCATGCTTTACTAATCCCAGTTTTCATCTTATCTCGCTGACAAAATAGCAGCACTCTCAGAATGACAAATGCTATCTCACTTCTAGAAGTTGGCATTCAAGGTGACTGAGTGAGACACAAGGAGAATTAATTTTCTCTAGTATTGTTATTGCTGATTTCTAACTCAGCAGTGACATAGATACCCAAGACACATATATAAATGCCCGATAAAGGAAATAAAATTCTTGCCTTAAAGAATTAGATATTTCTGAAGGTGGCAATAAGAGGTTGGATGGAAGAAATCGGTAGAAACAGCTGAGAAAATTAAGTAATTCACAGACAAAACAGCAAATTGTCTGATCTTCTTTACAGTAAAAGTGTGTGCACCACGTATTCTTACACATTTAAAAATAAAGTTATTCTTAAATAGCGCTACAATGGAATTGCTCCAGGTAACTTTACAAATACCGATTGATACACAAAATATGTAATATTCTACGTTACATTAGATTGGCTTTTCTCTGGACTTTGCTGTGTTTCAGACTCCTATGTATTTAATGATGCTCTAATGTTCATTTTCTAACATGGCTTGATGCAATAGTGTGACTTGAACTTCTTTGAATTTTATAAAAGATCGATATGGCATTAATAAGTAAACAAAGATTTAAAAACAAACCTAAAATTTACAACCAGCTCCTGTTCATAGACCCAAATCAGAGTTCCTTGTAAACATGCTGGTGGTTTCTGAGGCTACTAATCAATGTTTTCTCCTTATTATAGTTGCTGAGAGCTGCTAACAGCTTAATGAACCAAATTTTCAAGTCAATCTGAAGTGAAAGTATTTCTGGTAATATAGGCACACCTAATACTGTATTTTCATGCAGCAAGAACTTTGCAGCATGTTATTAGTTACCATGCAACTGACACTTCATTACAGTCACAGAGCATATTTCACCAACGGTTAACTGAATGCTTTTCAAAATACTGTTTCTAAATGGCACAGAGTGACACTGAAAAACAGAGATCAGACCCCAGGATGTTAAGTAACACTGCAACTAGTATTTTATTAAGCTGAACATGATTTTCAGAATCAACAGCATGAAGATTATTTGGTTTGCTATTAGAGTGACAGCTCGTCAGGTAAGTCACATGGCCTCTTCTCTTGGAAGGGATCAGCATCTTCTAATACAGACAAAAGGTACTAGGCTGAGTTTCAAACAGAAAGGAGCAGCGGGAGGATTTGGCGAGCAATCAGCTATGTGTGGCTTTAAGCATTCCACCTCTGATTCTGCGATCTGACAGCAGATTTCCTTCAGGATACAGATATTCAGTTTGTCTGCACGCCAGCTTGGTCTTCAAGAGACACTTCAGTGATATCTCCCTACTTGTGTTTTCTCCCGCTCTTTTCTCTAAGATAAGCCTAAAATAAAAGCCCAAACCTGATGGTAAGGGGTGAAAAGAAGGTGGTTCTGGCACTCATAAGTAATGCAAACTAGCGTATGATTGATAACATTAACTTGATAAATTCCCCTGTGCTGAGCTGTACTCTGTGTGTGACTGATATGGAGATGCTGGAGTGCCGGGAAAGAAGACATGCATTTGTGACAGATGGGTGGATGTTTTGTAGTGTTGAAAAAGAAATGACATCCTTCTCAAAATGTCATTTTCCTTCTTGCGCTGGCATCCCCGGGCATCACGTAGCTGCTGGCAGAATGGTCTCAGCAACGAGTGACGCCCTGACTGAAGGAAACTGCAGAATGCAAATAGGTGCTGCAAAACGTACTGACAGCTAGGTCAGGGCTGATTGGGATGATGACAATTGCTGCCAACTGCAGAGGTGATTTGTTACTCCACTGCTGCTTCCTGATCTGGAAGGCACTTAAAGACTTCCCAAGAGGAGACAACTCTGCTGGCCTGTAACTAGCGCTGACCTTCTGAGATAACCCGCCAGGGCTCAGGGCACAACCCCACTGCTCCACCATGCTGAAGCTTGGGGCTGTATGCAGACATCGGGAGTTAGGCTGGCTACAAGCCAGGACTCCATCTGAAAGGCCACCTCCCTGCCTCTGCCAACCCGTGCTGTCTTAATTCAGCCTTTTGACAAATAAATGACATAAAAAAGTCCTTGGTCGGGCCCTGGTTTCATTTGAAGCAAGCAATGCAGCAAGCACCCAGGCTTGCGGGAAGGATCTGCAAGGCTCGCTATAGTTAGCCAGGGGTATCCCACCCCACAGGGCCTGCATTTTGTTGGCAATATTATATTTCTTCCCCTACTTTTAGCTCTTGTCTTTAGACTAGTCATTTCAAGGAAAGACTCTGTCTACTATAACAACATTTTAGTTCCAGTTATCCACTGCTGTAAGCCATAATAAAACAGGACAACCGGTCATTAGCAGCCCAGGTAACCTAGGACTTGCGGACTGCAAAACACAAGCCTTCGCTGCCTTGCTCTCACCCCCTTCCCCAACCATCCACTGTTGGCCACTGCGTGGCTTTTACAGCGCAGACCCGTCAGCCAAGGCTGTAGGAAACCGCATCTCCGTGCGGCCATAAACATCACTTGCAAAGAGCAAGCAGAGCTGGCGCTGAACAGAGACCTTGGATTGCATTAGGCCTGGAAACGCTTGGAACTAGGAGCACCTTCTGAACCAAGCCTCGGTTCTCCGAGATCTGTTCACCGTGTCACTTGGACCAGCCCCAGCAGCAGCGGTGGCTGAGCGCGAGGCGTGACTCCCCGTCTTGCTGCTTTCTTTGAACACAACCCCTCTTGCTCACGGCGGGTCTAAAGCGCTATGGGGGGCAACGCCATGGCACACCTGCCGCCTGCTCCCTTCAAAGCCGACTCGTTACGCGGTGCCCGTTCTTCCTCCCGGCTAAGCTGGGTGAAGGAAGCGAGGCAGAGCTCCCGCCACGCTTTATCAGCTGCTCTTCCCCCGAGGTGAAGGAGGGAGCTGCCAGCGCGGTGCCGCACGCCCCGGGGAGGGGCGGCGGGAGGGCGGCCGGGGCAGCCACAGACCCGCGGGG
>NW_010972609.1:11611970-11718938 GCF_000737465.1 Haliaeetus leucocephalus
CCGGAGCCCACCCGCGGCCGCCGCCGCCTCAGCGCGGTGCCAGCGCAGACGTTCTCCGTAGCAGCGAGCCCCGGTTCGGTGCCACCCACGGGCCCTTTGAAGGGACGCTGCTAATGCTCGTGAGTAAAAACCGAAACTCCTAGAGAAGCGAAGTGCCTTGCGGGAGAGCTCGCTGGCTTGGTGCCCGTTGAAGCCCGCGAGCTCCGCCGTGACGGGGTGCGACCGCGCAGTGTGCCCGCTCCCTCTCACACCGCTCTGCCCGCTGGCGTCCTTGTGGGGACCGCACTGAAGCGCGAACACCCGAGCAGTAAGTGCCCAAAGAGCTCAACAACAACAACAAAAGTCAGTCACAAAACGTGTTACATCTTCCCGGTTACGTCTGCTAATTCTTTCAGTTCGGAAAAGGATTTTCCAGTTGGTCTCTATTGCCTCTCCGCCTAGTTGAGAAGGAAATGGACACTAAAGGCCATTAGAAGAGCAAATCCTGGCCTTTATTGAGGTAAAACAGTTCATTTTAGCCTTAAGTGACTGTTTTATCACAGCTTTTCCTAAGAACAGATTTGCTCTACAATTTTAAGTTCCTCCTAAATCATATTTAGCATCTTTTCCCCTCCCAGTAAAGAAGCTGAAGGAGTAGTACACTATACTTTAACGAAGATAGCATCTAGGTTATTCTGTCTTTTGCGGAGAGACAACAATGCTAAAAATAAGTATAAGATTATATAATATAATAAACTGACCTGCCTAAATTACACATGTATTCATTTCTACCTTTTTTTTTAAAAAAAAAAAACATTCAAAACCCCACACTGATCCAGAGAAGCAAACCACTGCATATTCCACATGATGAGCCAGAGACAGCTTGCGGTGTAAGACACATCAGAGTCTACCTCCTGCTCACATGAGGTACTATCCAAAAGCAAAGCAGCCCCAATGCATCCTCTGGGAACACAAAACCAAGGCAATTCAATATCCATGAAAAGATCTGGGAGCTGCTCGCTTAACTGCTTCATACCACATTAGTGCAGCTAAGTGGCTTCCCTTAAAAAAATGCAGTAAAAAAAGAACCACAGGTATCTAAGCTTTACCACAATCAGACACGTTAGCCCTGGAGAGCCATTCTGATCTCCTGCCTAAATTGATTCGGAGTATCACCCAGTAATTGCTGTGCCAAACCGAATCGTTTGTTGTTAAAATCAAATCTGTCTTTCAGAAAGACAGCCAAGTCTTGATCTTGGGCATGTAGTAACATGTGGGCCATTACACAATAGAAGATGATGTGCTGCCTCTTACAGCTAGGATACTTCACTTTGATAGTGACATTAAAATTGCTACAATTAACTCTAATGAAATCGACAATTATGTCTTAATGCAATAACGGGCTGTAACACAATTAAGTAGAAGTTATCTGAGTGCTTTTTCCTAACATGCACATTCAGGCCTGTACTTTGATCTATAATTTGGCAAGAAAAAGAGAAAAATGCAAAACCAGTGGCTTGGAATGAGTATCAATAACACTGCACACTCGGCTCTCTTCCTCCCCTCCTACCTTTATTGCACAGCCAATGTTCTCATGAAGCCAGTTTCTCGCTTTTGTAAACAAGCTGTATTTCCATCTATCTTTCGTCAGGAGGAAAATGCCCCCACACTAGAAATCTTTTCAAATACAGAGGCAGAGCTTAGCATTACCTGGTTTACCAGAAGTTGGGAGAAGGAGTCTCAGACCAAGGCACAAGCAGCTGAGGTACCAAAATGCCTTCTGCTACCATCGTATAGAAAAAACTCGTTACCCATTAATGAAGTTTTGCTCAGGACACCATTGGTGCATCATCATTGTTCCCCACTGAGCCGAGACAAAGCGGTTAAAGGACTTGACCAAGGCAGTAGGGAAGTCTGAAACAGACCATAGGCTTAAGCCAAACTTCTGATCCTCAGTGCAGTCCCTTAAGATCCATTAGTCTTCATGCTGACCAGGGGAACCAAGAACATGGAAACATCTAAGAGCAGATTCAGCTTTAACTAGAGCAGAGTTGGTCTGATACATGAGGAGTATGCATTGCTTCCTTTAAAGGGTAAAGAGGAAGCTCATAAAAGTCACAAGCATGGATAACAACATATTTATCCAGATTCTCAGGATACTTAACAGTTTTTCTTAAAGAAGGGCTTCTGGTTAAGAAGATCCACTTTCCTACAAAGGCATTCTGCTGCCAGGTTTATGGAAGAAAGCTTGAAAACCATGGCCTCTGAAGTATTCAAAAGTCTTGGAACAAAATTAAGTATCTAAACTGATTTTTAAACTCTGTTTTTTTAAAAAATCCTTACTGTCGATGTGTAAATTCTCAGACCTGCTAATACTGCAGTTTAGCACAGTGTTTTCCATCTAGAGGGCACAGTCCAAGAACAGTTATGGGCTCACAATTTCCCCTGACAGGAAAGAAAGCAAGAACATAGGAGTAACCAAAGGGCTATATCCATTTAGTTTATTTTCTTGCAAATGACAAGAGATTTCTGTTATTTCATTCCCACGAGCCAGTTCTGTTTCACTCTGATTTGTAGGAGTGAAAAGGGGGACTAGCAGAGAAAATTGAGTTCCATGTGCACAGGCGTGGCTCTAATCTTAGCTGTGCATCTCCTAAGACAAATAGTCACAGAGTTCATCATATCTGGGGTGACAAGCTCAAAAGACATAGCTCTCACTTAGAAGCAGCTCCATTCTGTTTCCAGGTACTCGCATCATATACTTTGAAATAATGAGAGCTCTGCCATGCACCATGGGCAATTTCCAGTGCACCGCAGAATCGCTTGGTGCCACAGCCCAGCCAGCACTGCACTTTTGGAAGATAGATATTCACATTTACAGTCACCTGCCATTCAGTACGTTCCAGGGGCCAGGGCTAGCATGTGCCCAACAATGGCAGAGGAAAGGTATCAGATAAACGGTTTGCCTCTTCCTCATGTTAGGCTTGATCCCATTTTAAAGGGTTACCACCTTCTCTCCTTGGCTTGTAATGGTTCCAGTAATAAGGATGCGTGTTTTCTACCCTTCACTAGCATATCTGATAGTAGCTTTTTGAGCTAATGCTTCAATCCAGTAAAAAACATTTTTCTTCAAATTACGTGCCAGGATGTTGATTCTTGGCATGGCTGAGTTATTTCTTTAACCCAACAACAAAGTCATGTGTATGTGAATATAGATAAATACATTAATATGTCTGCATTGCTCTTTTAATATTAGACTTGATAATCTGAGTGGAAAAATGGGTGGTGAAATATCCTTGGATGCCTCTCGCACTGTTCCCTTTGCATCTTCTACTAGATGCTGTCAGAAAAATTAGTGGACTAGTCAGCCCTCTACCCTGACCTGAAACAACCCTAAACCTTTAGAAATCAGGACTCCCAAAGCTTCTATTTTGAGCACTATCTTTGCCCTATTTTTTTTTTTAAACAGAAATTGAGGTACTAAATGGGATACTGAAGAAATCCATTCCCCATTAAAAAATAAATAAAATCACGGTAGTTAACATATACAAGTCTGAGGGATGCATAACAGAGGGAACGAGAAAAGCTGTGCCATTGTAGAATCCACTACAGATTCTGTATTTCCACAGATTCTTTTCAGTAGACTCTGTCTCAAAGCCAAGATACTATTTTTGTAGTTTAGCCCATAAAAAAGAAAACTGTAAACATAGTACAAAGTATGCACACAACCCTAACTGCAGAAATACAGAATTCCTCTAAAAGTAAAATGATACCGTGGTGTAACTAACATAAGCAGCACTCACTAGCACAGCAGAGGTGGTTTTGAGAGGTGTGCAGTTAGTACTTATTCAGCATTCAGAGATCTGCAGTGAAGTCTCTCGGAGAACCAGCACAGAGCAAAGTTAATACACCCTGCCTTCCCCAACTGTTCTGAATGTCCTCCCAATTACCGTTATTAGTATCTATACAGCAAAGCCATTTTCTGACGCTATTCGGCATTAACCACGGATCTCATCTCATTTATGCATTTCAGGTAGCCAATTCTCTCTTTTTATGGGCAAAGAAGCTAGAACACAGGCACTCAGCAACAGGTTCAAAGTTAAATCAGAAAGCCAATGACCAGGTCAGGAATGTAAGAAAGAGTTATAAAATTGCTCCCAGATGATCTTTTAGTTTCTTCTGGAAGCAAGCACTAAAAGCTTGCTTTTGAAGTATTGTGAAATTCTGTTGGACTTCAACCCTGTGTACATTGTGCTGAAATCATAAGCATTTTAAGGGCTAAAATTCAACATTTGTTTTCGATTTGTCCACCCAGATCTTGGATCGTTTGATTCAATAACCTTAAGAATCAGGAATAGGCATATATTTCAGATTACATTCCTCTGTCCCCTCAGCTTAGACCTTTCTGAAAACAGTCCCTATGTATATAATAGATCGGTGTCAGCATGATAAAAAGTACTTACTATTTTTTAATAGGATTCTCACAGCCTGACAAATGCTGTTCATCAATGTTTTTTTCTTTAGAAGAAAAGGGTACAGCTCAAGAAAAATCAAGTTTTCTCTATTGCAGTAACTTTATTCTTTGTGTTCCATCAGACCCTTTCAAGCGGAACTTAAGATATTTTTAATTAGTTGTAGCTGAATACTTCTCGCATTGCCTTATCTTAGTCACCATTCAGAATAGCAACCTCAAGATGGCGATATTTCTCGCTTTTTAGAGGCTGGTCTGACGGCTGGTATGAAAGAAGCCTCGTCCTTCATTCTGAAGGCAACAAAGTGGAATTTCTTTGTCTTTGAGCACATTAAGGTGTAGCTGCCCCCCCCGAAATTTCTGCATATCCCTCTGATAAAGGTTCTTAACTGCCATTACAAAGTCTTGCACCTTACAGTGAAAGAAAAGTGAACTTCACCTAGAAAGTCATATTATTTGCAATTATTGCAAGCTTTCTGAAGTGTTTTGTTTTCTCTTCATAATCTGAAGTCCAAAAGCCAATCTATTTTTTTGCAGTTTCATCCATAGAGGCCTTTGTTTATCATACTGAAAATGATTCACAGAACAGAATGAAAAAAACAAGTCAGATACTTTTACTTACTTAGAAACATATCTAAAGTAAACCCCCCAAAATCTGCAAATAGCCATTCTGTTCAAATTTAAAAACTAAACAAACAAACAAAACCAACAAATCCCAAACCAAGCAAAAAGAAAATCCCAAAACTTAATATATATATGAGTACTAAGTGACCTTTCAAAACACAGGACAACTATTACCAATGTTCATTTCAGATTTGCTTTTGAATAAACACTGCATCAAAGGTGTTTGGTGGCTTCTGTGCCCCCCAATAAGGCACACATGAACAAAATGTACACTTTCACCAAAATCTCCTTTTCCTCACTCCACCATGCTGTCCAAGGCTTTCTTGGATTTTATAATTCTTCAAGTCCAGAATTAATAAGGCTTCAAGTCCACCAAAACACACTTCTCTCTGAATTACTCTGCCAAAGCTAGAGATGAAAGCTGAAAAGTCTTTGCTTTTTACCATGCTTTAGGAGCACAGCACATGCAGAAATACACCTGTCAAATACTGTCCCATTCCTGAATTTTCATTAATTAATAGCAAAGGGAAACCAATTCATGAATGCTCTAAAATATAACATGATGTGTCTACAGCTTTTGCACAGCTGCTTCTGCCACCCTTGGCCCTTTGTACTGCCATGAAGGGTGGTAGCCCTCAATGACCTTTGGCTACATTACTAGTGAGCACCAAGGCACTTTTTTCTGGTTCTATAGGAAAGCAGTCTTCATGGGAGTTTAGCATTTCTATAACACACAGGGTTGCAAAAATTATTGGATACTGAGGAAAAAAGATTATTATTAGATCTGGGGGAGGAGAGAACTGTTCCTGTGAACCCCTCCAAGCCACAGGCAAGCCAGGCCTGAAGAGTTTTGCAGGGAAGATGAGTTCTTTACAGTGAGGGTTTTTATTTGTGCTTAGAAGGTGTGTACTGACAAAGGGTGACAACACTGACAAGCTATGGTCTGTAACATCCATATACATAGAATCATATTATGAGTTAAATTTGTGCAAAAGAGATACGAAAGAGCTAGTTTTAGTTCAAAGCCTTACTTTCAGGCAGCTCCTGTGAGCTGTGAGCAATGTGAGCAATGAATGTTACACAGCTAGTTTTGGGCATGTGAGATACAGACTAGTTTTCTCCAGGAGCTGATTCAGCTAGAACTCAAGTGCTGGAAACTTAAAATTCTGGAGTTTCCAAGGTCTGTTTGTAAACCTGGCGTCTGTCTGCAGGTTGTTCCTCTTCCCTGTACGAGGGCTCACCCTATCAAATATCTGCTAAAGCAATTGTCTCCACCCTGCTCCTCTGGATATTTTTGCTGTTCCTCTGTTAGCAGTTGTCTTGTTGATTCACTGTGAACTGCCTGTGTTAACCTTTCTAATCATGAGAAAGCCATCTTTTGCATTTGAAGCAAACAAAATTTACTCAAGCTGCCACTGAACAGTATGGCTTTATGGCTGTCATTTCCACTGCCCTTACGAGGCACACGTTCAAGGAAGTCTATTGCCTGAGCATCTTTTGTTGCCTGTGACAGTTTCACAGCTTTTCTTAGCTCAAGTCTAGCATTGCCACAAGCCATCTTCCTTGTTTTAAAACAGTATGTGGTACTATACAGGCTTTCAGGTGCTTTCACGTATGTGGTGTTATCTGGATGCTTTCTGGCATCAGGTGTTATGCTCTCTGCCCTCACTTGAATGTTTCTAGTACAAATTAGTAAAATAACCTTCAAGCCCTGAAGAAATTTAGGAGCTCGCCGTAGCTAAAGAGGTTTTTGCTTAAGATTTCAGCACGTTGCTCTTAGTAATGACTGTGAACTGTTTGAAGTAAGCAAGCAGCTGAAGTATGCTTGCAATGTAGCGAAACCCTGTTGGAAAAGGACACTTGGAACTAGCACTATGTCAGGAATACTTAGCTTGTTTAAGGACCTGATAAAATACTTGGCAGGATCAAGACAAAGAACCCAAAAGACAGAAGCTTCATTAGTTCAGTCATAACGCACTTGTCTCTTCAGAGCCACTCACAACAGCACACAGGCAAGCTTCGCTTGGGTGATGTTGCCATTGTGTTGGGCTATGGGCAAAACAGAGGGAGAGCAGTAATCCCTACTTCACACAGTTAATATTTTTATAATAGCAGTAGGAAGATACAAAAGGTAGGTCAATAAACACAACAGGTTGATTCAGAAAATTAAGCAAGGTAAGGATCAAGGGCTGCTTCAGGATTATTTGGTACAACCTGGATTCAACCCACCCATGTTTATGTGGCTCAAGGGATCTGAGTTGGGGGATAGTTCTTCGGTGTCTGAACTGGCCCTTGAGCTACACATCTCATAACTACACATGAAGCTGAAGGCAACTACTTCTCTTACTTGGATGAGGACGGACCTGGACTTGAGCATATGTATTTCTCAGTCTCCAAAGCTTCTCAAGCCTAACTGCTGTGTAAGTTACTGACTGCTCCAAAACTACTGTACAAAGTAGTCATGCTCTGGTGTACGAAGATGCTGTATCGCAGTTGGAGACCAGTCCTAAAGCTGCTAGGCATCCTGACTCCTGGTGAGGTCAATGAACACTGAGGCTGCTCCTCACTGGCATAAGCCCATTGAAAATAAGAGACAAAAGTCTTTGTGAGAAGGAAAACATCCCAGTGCTGAACAGCCATTTAGCCTATAGGCACTCAGTGCTACTTCTTCGATGTTCCACTATGGATCCAGTCACAGTACTGGAGGTAATTATATCACCTGAATCGCTACAGTTAGACCTGCATTTTACCAAAATAAGAATAACTCCTGAGTTTCCTGGTTCCTTAGCTTTATACTCTTGGTTTGATTCTTACTGTTACCAGTTCAGACTCATACGAAGTTTAAATCCAGTTTATACATCCTTAGATGTTATTGAACTAAAAAAAACAGCAACACACACACACACGCCCTGTTGGATACAGTATTTTCATATCCAACAGAATGCACATCTAGGACAATGGGCAATGACAGAAAAGGAGCATTGTTGTTCAGACATGGGTAGCAGGCATTTCTCCTGGGTAGAGGATGTCTGGTCAGTAATGCTCATCTCCTTGCATCACCCAGTGCTTCTCCCAATCTACTTGCAGGCATCTCTTAAGTCCTTTCATTTAGGAAACTGTAACTGCTTTCCCTCCCATTTGCTGCTTTCCAAGTGTTTCTCCCTGTGCCGTGGGGTTATAAACTCCAGGCACCTTAGTGGACTTTAATAGTAATAGGTGACTTTCTATTGGAACACACACAAAAACTGTTTCTAATGTAATGTCTGCCAACACACAAAAGAACCACTCTTCTTGGAAAATGTAGGCAGAAGGAAGTCCTCTATTGAGGAGGCGCTATGGTGAAAGTATAACAACAACAAAGAGTCGGTTACCTGAGAGAGCAATTTAGAGAGACATCACTGGAAGAGTTGCTTTAATTAGTGTGTTTGTTGTATCAGTTGCCGTGCTTATACTGCAGATATGCCTTCTGCCACGTAGTAGCTAACAGCAAGACGCCACACAGGGACTGGACCCAGGGAGTCTTTTTTTTTCTTTTTTTTTTTTTTTAAACAAAACAAAAGTGCAACAGCTTGCACCATCTGAGCTCAAGCCCTGGGGGGCTGAAATGGAGACAGGTAAGGAATGAAGATCAAAAAACAACAGCTAGACAGGAAACAGAGCCCTTTACATAACCTGCAAAACAATCTCATGCTTCTCCAGCTCAGTGCAAGCAACAATGCCCACTGCAAAGCATGTAAAAGCAGAGAGAGCCTGCAGTCACAGCCAGAGGCAGCTAGTGAGGAATCACCTCCTTTAGAACTGGATCCAGCACTCTGGGTGCTGTCTCACCAGTGCCAAGTAGGTGGGGATAAACACCTCCCCTGGTCCTTCTAATGCAGCCCAGAACACAGGTTGCCTTATCTGCAACGTGAGCAAACTGTTACCATAGCTTCTTGTCATGGGAGCTGATATTCAGCTTACAGAGACTGGGACAAACCAGTCTTTCCTGAAAAACAGCCAAGGAATAGGTGGGCATGGGATATGACCTACTCTAAATGATGCATAATTGGAATCCATTCCCTGTGTAGCCCAACCACCAGCACCAGCTGGTGTCTGGCCCAGGAGCAGTACAGAGAATATTTAAAATCGTCATCGTCTTATGTAATTACAGTGTTATCTCATAGCTACTTTGTATGCTGAGGAAAGGCAGGCACTCAGCTGCTGAGAAAGCAAGGCCACGGTTCCATTTGCCCAGCTCCTATATGCTCTTGAAACACTGCCCTATGGTTAGTAGGCTTGTGCCAACAGAACCAAATCCTGTTTGCTCTTTACTGCGAGGCATTTCCCACACCTCTTGGCTAAACGCTCGCTTTTTCTTCCACCTCCTTTGCTTCAGGCTCCCGCCAACTGTCACCCCCTGGGAACCAAACATTTACTGCATTAAAAAAAACAACACATGACAACTAACCTCTCTCAGTGCTTCTGTCAAGGCAACTGCTGCCTTTCAAGCTGATTTCACTGACTAATTAAGCATGGAGACACACCAGACTGCCAACACTGAATGGTGGCTGCAGCATCCACCACTCCAGCAGGTTTCAATCTAATGGGCTAAAAGCTACAGCTTGAGAGCCCAGAACAGCTTGTTCACTGGAATGGAAAACCCATTGTTTATCATGCTTTAAAATTCCCCAAGTTATAAAGAGAGAAAAAAAAAAAAAACAAAAAACCAAACAAAAACCCCTACCTTCTCCAGCCTTGAAAACATTAATTATGAATTACCAAGAGAGAAAAACCACCTGCTCCTCTTTCAACATTAACATTTTATGTATTATACCTTTCAGTTCCTTTCCAGACATTAAAGCTCCCAAGGTCCTTCAGAGGTAGTTAAAAAGTACATGGCCACCCTAAGTCCCATTTGTCTACAAAAACTTTCCATCTGTTGTTTCCACCAGGGATAAAGTTTGTTTTCCTCCCACATGTATGCTTGGCTTCCTTTGTGCATGTGCACATGTATTTTGGGTAAAGTGGCTTCCCCATGTGTTTTGTAGAGCATTCTCCTTCCTGTTGATTGAGTAGTTCACACAGAAAGTTCATGCGGAAAATGACTGTGAACCATAAGATGTTATTTGTATGGTTTCTTACCTTCTGAAATTACTTAGACCATTGTGAAGACCCTGAGAAACAGGTCAGAATCTAAATGGCATTTAGTTACACAAAGTGTGAGGCAACTAGACCAAAAAAAACCCCGGGAAGTCAGGGACAAGGGTGCTGTGTATGAAAACAACTTGTAGTGCCCCACATAGCTCCCATTCTCACTCCAACTACATCTGAATTTGAAAAAAAATTTCTCCTCTCACAGGGAGGAAATAAAGTCTCCTAAACAGCAACACAGATAACACTACTTATGTTTACTAAGGACACTAGATTGTAAGATTAAGATTGTAATTGGCGACGCTTATCCTGATCAAATCAGTACCTCTGAACACATTTGTGATAACAGAAATCTCAGAGCAGACATTTGCTTTAATGAAAATATTTTCAGACTAAAGAAGGAAGGAAGAATTTCAATTGCCCTATTTGGCATAAAAGGACTAGAAGGCAAATTACTGTAAGTACATTTAAGTTGCAGCTCTATTCAAAGAAAAACAGCACTGATGTTTACAGAATATAAAAATGGAAATTTCACTAAGCACTGAAATCTGACCTCAGTGTATAATTTCAAATCCTTTGAGACAGGTACAATATTACAAAAGTGTATTTTTGGTTCATCAAAGATTTTGCAATCTGAAAAACCCTAACCACCTATTTTACATTTATATCCCAAATGAAACAGCAAAGATAAAAAGCATAACTTATTTCCTGAGCTAGTAATACTGAGTTAAGCTCCAACAGAGTCAACTTCTACTGCTGAAATTTGGCTCTGATAGTTGAGGAAACAATTAGTGAGTGTGGATTTTTAAGAGAAGAAATCAGAAAACTTCAGCAAAAATACCGTGTTTATAAGTGTCTGAGAAGATAGCCAAAGAATGTCTATGTGGATTGGGCAGATTTTCACTGTAGACTGACTATTTAAAAAAAAAAAAATAAAAATCAACCCACAGAAGATATACAGAGCTGAAGGCTGTTTTGAGCATCTCCTGCAATGGATTACTTTGTTATGACAATTTTAAGTAACATTTAAATGTATTAAAGTGGCAGGCTCCCATATACCTTTTTTTTTTTAAATGAGGCCCTAATTCCCAGTTACAATTTTGCAGCCAGGAAGCGTAACCAGTGGTGTCACTACAGCAGGCAGTTAAACAAGTGCTGCAGCACTGGAGAAGGGGCAGGACAGGGTCTGCACGGGAGCATCAGACACCACCGACCAGACAGGGAGCAAGGCCAGCTCAGCTTCTGCAGAAAAAAGTATAACCAGGAAGGTATCAGAGAATACCTGTAAGAAAGTAGTTTTGACTGAACCTCTCCCCGTTTGTTCCAGCCCCTCCAGTCAGTGAAATCTTTTTCAAGCTCCCCCAGGTCAGCCTTCTTGCCTGTCTTCAGCTATTTATCCTCCTCTTCCTGCTCTCTCTACTCCCATTCCTGCCCCATCCTTCTGTGTAGCCCACTGTAATTCTAATGACAGAAAAACTCAAAAAGATACAAAATAGCCATTCTCATTATCTCATCAGCTGGCTATACATTGTCTTGCATTGTCTTGTCCTGCATCAGCCCTCTCTATTCAGCTAGCAACGGGCACAAGGCAGCAGCCACCTCGTCTGTCTTTCTGCACCATGAGGTGCAGCGGGCACGAATTCTTCTTGATCCTTCCACAGTCACACTATTGGGCCGGTAACAGAAGGTTGAAACCTGCCAGAGCCCTGACTGTGAGAGTCTCCAAGCAAGCTTCCAGAGTCGCCATCAGACCCTGTAAGGTGCCACTTAATAATGTCCACAGCTAGAAAATGAGAATATCTTAAAAAGACAGATGTTTCTCTGATAAGCAATTATAAAACCACATTGGAGTGTTGCCTATATTCATAACTGGAGTTTTCAAGTCACAAAATTTAAGAAAGTACATTTTTCAATGAATGAAGACATGCCAGCTTTTCCTGAAAATTCTCTCCTGCCTCAGGGATGCAAAGCACCACGCTGTAAGGTGTATTCACATCTTTCCACCCTCCTGGTAAGGGCTGCTTTTCTAGTGCTTCCAGCCAATACTAGACAAGAAAATGCTGTTTGTTATGCTGGCTCCTAACACCAGATCGCCACACTAAAGCATCTGCATGTAGCATTACTACGCTTTTGTAATTTCATCCACATTCCTGATCAAGTTGCAAGAGCCATTAAGCACAAATTCAGCTCTTGCAGACCTCGCTACAGGCAGTCTTTTTGAAGCATGAGCTCACAGCACAAAAATATACTGCTGATTCATAAGCATCAACGTTGCAATAGTCAACAGCTAGAGTATTTTTCTATACTTTGTACAGCTTCAACAAATAGAAAGTACTGAAACACACACAGCAGAAATGACCAAATCTCCAATACAAGCTCCAAACACTCTTTTACATCTGTGCCAACACCACATTATAAGGACATATCTTCATGGCCTGCAGTACCCCCCTCTTAGCAGTGTTTTTCCACCTCAGTTAATTAATACCTGTTAGATAACCAGAAATAGAAAACACTTGGAAGCTGCCTGCATTTGTTTATCAACTCCAGTCTTTGATAAAAATATAGAACTGAACTGAGTAAATTTATTTCACAGTAAAATAAAGAAAGCTTCTCTTCACTGAGTTTATACCACGTAATTAAGATAGACGCTAGAGAGCTTCTTTAGATAAATAAATTCCTAAAAGGCATAAGAAGTATGTCCCTGAAAACCTAGAACATCTAAGAACAGAAATACCTTGTCTGGCAAAATCATCTGTTTTCTCCAACAATTTTTGCTGCTAAAATATTTTTCCAAAGAATGGTATAGGACAATATTTCCCGAGTTTGTGTTCCCCAATACACCGCACACAACTTCGGAAGTAGGATACAGCTGAACAGTCCAGCTGTTCTGAAAGTCTAAGCTTTCACATACAAGCCATTCATCCCTACAGCCAATCCCCCTCTCATGATACCCTCACAGGACACAGGATAAAAGGGTTACCTAGCTCCATTTTCTAGTAGAAGTTTCCTTTCCATGATTTCCCATGAACATTTCTCACCTACAGAAATTTTACTTGTTAAAATACCCATGCCTATCTGACCAGTGACACAAAGTGACTGTGTTCATGCCATAACCTAAACAGAAGGGCTCTACCCCACAGTTCAAGCTCAAATAAACATTTGCTTGCGGAGCAGATTTGTATTCTCCTCTTTATCTAAAGAAAGACTCCATCAGTGAGCTACTTCCCAAGAAATAGTATTGGCCTTGACCAGTTCAGCCGTGATTAATTTAAGGAGCATGATAAAGCATGGTCAGCTCTAAAAGCATTTGATTGCAGAAGAGCTCTGCAATAAACATCTGTGTTACTGCAGAATGATATGAAGAGGCAGATACTCAGCTGCTATATATTGCCATTTGTCTAGAAAACATTGAAATCAGGGCTGCAACATACTGGAAATCTAATTGTTTGCTTAATCAAGATCAGTAACATTCGGGCATTTGATGTCTTTTTGTCCTAATTTAGGAACACCCTAAATCACATGCTTTAAGGTCTACCAGGTCAAAACCACATTTGATTGCTATGGTGAGCTAGGCCTACATCTTTACTTGCTACAGCATTGAAGCCTATTTCAATCACCTGCCTGGTGACACCAGCTCTATTTCAGAAATTGTTGTCTCTGTTTTGATGCCCTAATTTGAACATGAGCAGATACGCTTCAGCTCCTCATGCTTCTCTCTACTAGCAAATGCCTAAATGCATGTGTTTCATAACCAAGGAAAAAAACCACTGGGATAACTTTACTGTTGAATTTGTAAAATTCTCATTACTATCAAATTAGAGCAGATGTTTTTGCCAGCTTAGGTTTATTGAACTTGACTAGCAAATAGTTCCTTTTCAATTAAAAAAGGTCATTTCTGTGGTTGTCTGCAATGTTTAATGCAAATGAAGTAGCACATGCAAGTTGTTGTATGGAGAAAATGAGTTAAATTTCACCAATGATAGACAGTAACCAACAATCCATTGGTAAATAAAACACTGTCCTGTCACTAACAGAACACAGCAGAGTATTACTCTAACCCCGAACATGTTTCAGTGTTTGTTTAAGCTTGCAGAGCTGATCAGAGAATGCAAACACGAATCCTCATTCTTATATGGGTAGTTGTTTGAGCTAAACACTGCGAGACACAAAGGCTCACTGCCGTCAGACAAGACGCAGGGATGGCTGTTCAGGAACCAGTCCTCTTTGCTCACAACTGGGTCCGTGCCCACAGGTGTTCTTGGGACATGCTGGTCCCGGGTACCTCCCCACTTTGCCATTATGGAGACATTGCATTTTATTACATCTTTTTGTCAGGATCCACATACTTCACTGGTTCCACATCAGATGGAAGAGCCTTCCCAGTCTCCCCGGCCTGCTTACTGAGTGCAGTGCTCTCAGCTGCCAGGCCTAGGCAGGATTAAAAATGCTCAAGAATCAGAGCTTTGCTCTAAAGTGGCTGAGAACCGAGCCTAAATTTTAAATCAAGATTCGTTGGATGGCATCAAAACAATGGAAGATTACTTCTGTGAGAACATATATATCCACATCACTCAATTTAAAAAAGCATAATTTTTGGTGTATCCTTTAAAAGAACTCTCAGCTTTCTCTGCTGATATAATGAGGTCTGTCCAGCATTTTAATTTCAAAAGCAGCTCTGGATAATAAATCCCCCTCCCCCAATCTTAAGGAAAAAATCAAATCTCTAGGAACAAAATCAGTAACAGCATTAAAGGAGGACTGGCTGGTGAAGCATGTAAAGACTGTTTGGAAATGAGATTATTTTTTTAATGCCAAGAGACTAGGCTATTACAACTAACAACATAGGAGTTACTCAATTTCTTCCCAGCCATAACCGTATGCACCAAATTGCAACACTAATTTATCATGAATTTGATAAATGTTATGGTATTTTTCAAGTAAGTTACTCAAATCACTGATGCATTTGAAGTATAAGTACTGTTTGAAAACAGCAAATGAACCCTTACCAAAGAAAAATTAGTGTTGAAATATAAAAGCAAAATCAGGCAAATTTACATGACTGGGTGGCCTTCCAAAAATTAGCCTTTTGTATTTAATCACCCTAATAGTAAACAGGAAAATGCCCTCACATACTAAAGAAGCCAGGATTTCTTGACCCACACTCCTACTGTCCCCACAGCTTTTTGTTTCTTCTTATTCCTGAGAGAGGCATATGAGCTAATTGCTGGCAGAGATTCTGCAACACCACAAGGACACACCACTACCCACCTGTAGGAAGTAACCTCTCCTGCAACAGCTGTAGCAAGGACCAAAGAGCATATTCACGTTGTCGGATCAAGCTTTCTGCCTCCTTGTATCATGGACAAGAAACGTGGGCCAAGATTCAGCAGTTCATTAATTTGCTGGTCTCTGATAAAAGGGCTGTGCCATCACCCTGACAAAAGTAGTAAATGCACATATTTTTCTCATATCCCCATAAAATCATCAGAACATGCAAATACGCAGTCTGTGCTCATATGACTTTGAAATTCTTACTTTCTGTCCCTCTCTCCAGAGCATTTATCTGTTACAGACACCTTTTTGCATGGCTGTTCTTACAGGGTGGAGGGCAACAGAATCCAATCCCACAGCAGAGGTTTCTTGCCCCTACGGTAACTAAAGTGTTAAATAACAAAAGCATAGATAAGAGCACTGTTAAAACTAATGCATCTAAATCTAGGCTAGGAACAGTTTGGTATAGCAGACTTGTTAATATTAGATGTTTCCTGGCATTTCCCTGCCCACTAAGCAAGAGAAGCATTTTGAAGAACTCCAATCCCAGCAGAACAGATGGGGAAACATTATACTAATTTCCTCTTCGTGTTTAAAGACAGAGCAAGACAATTCACCTTCTTGCTGTTTTGGGGCTTGGTTCCCACACCTCCTCCTGTTGTTAGAGCTCTGCTGTGATGGATTAAGCAAGATGTTGCCCATGCATCAGTCTCCAGAAGAGAGTTGCCAAGTACTATTTCCTTTTTGAGCTGCTTCTCTTCCAGCACTCATACTCTTTCTGTGCGCTGTTTTAAACATATCTCTTTTCTGCTGTTTTAATGCACAATATTCAGCCTTTTAGCTAGTGATTAACACTGGAGATCCCAGTATCTCCTCAGGGTGCATCCTTCCATGTCAGGGAAGGAACAGGGCCAGACCATAAATCCCACCTGGTCCTTTGAAAGGACCAGGATTTGGTCCTCCTCTATGACCAGTCCCTTTAAGAGATACATCTGAAAAAACAAGGAACCTTCCTGCCTACCCACCCACACCATGATGTATTCCCTTATTTTTTTCTGTTATGCTCTGCATGGCTTCCACTGGCAGGGGCAACATAGCGCATATGCTGCTTAATGGAAAAGCAGTTCATGTAAAAAGTTTGCCAGTTCTTTGACAGGCAAACACACTCGTCGATTAAATATCACTAAGAACTCAAGTCAAAAGCAAAGAGGAGCCAAAGCACTTTTTGGCCACAATGTACCCTCAAGATGATGGAACACTTATTTTTTTGTCTGCTTGCATTCATCCCTATTTATATGCAAAAGACAGGAAAGCAATGCCAGGCTACATGTAATCATTAACTTGTTTGATCTATATACGGCACATGTGATTAATCAAAGCAATGTAAGACAAAAATACTTCTTTGACGCCTGTTTGGGTGAGTGGGAAATAACCATGGATAGGAGCATAGTCTTGCAGACTTGGTCCTGCTGGGCTATGTGCAGTGCTGTAATTTCTTTCCCTTCAGATATAGGGCTATTGAATTCCTCTGGAATTGTCCTGAACAACAAAGCGAGTGCCTTCCCAGTCTGAAGCCAGGCTACAAGTCAAAGGGGCAGAGAAGAAAAGGCATCTTTCCTCCTCTGGGACAGCAAGTTCTGCCTCTACCTCGTGACTCTTACTTGCTGACACTGGAAGAATCAGCTGGGAATGAAGAAGCACACGGAGGTGCTTAAAAAAATGGCAAAGAGCTAGAAGGGAGACACATTACCCAGCACTGCAGAATCCCTCTCTGTCCATAACATATGTGTTTCTTCCCCAGGTCTGACAGGTTCAATGGCTCTTTGTTTATGTCTGGAGAATGGGCACCTTTTATTGTCTACGCAGAGATTTCCAGGTAAGAGTCTTATCAGTTTCAATTATTATCTCAGTGGGAATTTTATGAGCTGTAGAGAACAACACTTGTTTGCTTGAAGTGTGGATAGCTGCAAGAAAACTGCTAACTGAGAGTTATTCACATTTATTGGTCTCTAAATCATTTCACTGTCTCATCAAAAGTACTAGGTTAGAACATGACTTTGTATTTACTTACAGAGCTCCTTTCATCTCAAAGGGATTACATCAGCAAATGCTGACATGCACCTACCTCTGGGGTGTTATTCTGTTTCCTTAAAAGCCACGGAAACCCTAACAGTGCAAAGTGTGAAATCCAGTGAGAACAGCAGAAGAGTTGTGCAGGCTCAGACCAAGGGGGTGCCTAGCTCAGTATCCTGTCTGCAGCAGCAGAAGTATGTGGACACCCAGAGAAAAGAACGAATAAGGCAAGTACATGCCTTAAAAAAACCACCAAAACCCCAAAACTTCCTTTTCCAGCCTTCAAGTATTTTCAGTTCAGGGCATTTCCTGAGTCAAATCTCCTCCTGAATCCATATAAACCGCTTTTGCATCCACAGCTTTCTTTGGCAAGCAGCTACATGTCTGTCGCCTGCTGTGCGAAAAGCTACTTCCTTTTCCTTGTTTTGATCGCGTCTCCCACCAGCTTAATTTGCTGACTCCTAGTTCTTGTATGAGAAAATAGTTTGAGGCCTAAGGACACACTCAAATGGGAGGAAAGAGAAAAGCTCATCATATGTAGGGTTCTCCTTTTTTACCAACTAAGAGAGGAAAATAGACAAACCCCCCAAATCCTTTGAGAGCAAGTATTTATATACAAATATTATGCTTTCTTAAAATACCAAGGGAAAAAATGAGGGGGGGAAATCCCCCTTCAATTACTTGAGCTGAAGTTTGGACAAAATGTTGCTTTTAACAGCCTTGGACACAGAGAGGGGGTTTTTTATATATTCAGAATAATTCCCCAGAATCCCAAATAAAACAAGCAGCCTCTCATACCCCCTTCCAAATGCCAGGATATGGATTCAGTGCAGCTGACAAGAGTGCCACTTCTTGACCCCACAGCAGCTTTGCTTGCTTGCTTTCCTTCCTTCCCCACCAGAAGTGTGGGTTTCAGTTCAATGGGCTTTACAGCTAGGTCTGCCATCAACTTGCAGGCACTACGTTGCCTGATTGCTTGCTTACTGGCACCTTCAACTACCTCTTGACTGCATCATGAAACCAAAGTTTGCTAGAAAGAGTGGCAAATGCTCCAGCTAAAAACTTTCTGGCAGCACATTCTGTCTATAATGACACGTGCTGTTTATTTCAATTAGAAAAATAAATGAGTTTTTTCTGCTTTAAGTTGGAGCACTATGGGACTTGGAGACATCAGGAGATTCAAAATATGGATATTAATTATTTGATATATTTCAATATGGCACCTCTAGTCCTCAAACAGAAAATTGGCACCACATTTTCTCCCCTATTAATAGAGGTGTTAACATCTTAATTTTGCAGGGAATGCAGATTACATTCCGTGTTACATTAGTTGCTAAAACACTGTCTTGCATTACGTATGTGCAGAAAACACAACTGATAGTTGCCTTGAAGCATAGACTGGATTTTAGAAAGTTTCCTTCCTCCTTCTACTTTACATACAGCAAATTCCTTGTAACTTGACTTACTTGATAGGCTACTACATCCAACAAATTATGCATCTACACCTAACTTTTCTTACATACGAAGTTTTCTGCTAGAATAATTTAAACTGACGCTAAACAAGAAAACCACAATGCTCATTACATCTATAGAAAACAACACAGAAAAGTAGAAAGTAAATAAAGCTGTAAAGCAATGAAGTGAAACTGGGAAAATCAATTCCTGAATGTAAATTATAATGGCTTGTATGATTACAACAACTAGCTTTAGTAATCCTTAGTACAATGTGCAGAGTTTCAGAGTGTTTGTAAAAGTGGTCCAAAATAGCTCCCTCATCCATTTAATGCCAGCAGGAAAGCCAGTTTGGATGCCTTCGCCTACATGCTAAATATCAGGCAACATGTTGATAAAATACCTGCCCTGTCATGCTTGCAGAACTCCTGTATGAGCCACAGTGATATTTTAAATATATTTGCACACCTATTAGCTTGGCTTCTTTAGCTGCCCTTATGAGAAGTCTTGAAGCCTAAGTGAGCTTCACAGTTCACAGAAACAGATTGAGATATTTACAGATGCAAAGATATCATATAAAGCAAGTCTAAAAAAATCAAATGGCTGTAAAACTGCTGAATAAATCTTTTTATAGTTACAATTAAATGCTGCCATAAATAATTCTTATTTCTCATGGAGATTTAAAAAAAAAAAGTAGTAACTGGGTGATTCTGCAGTTTTGGTTCAGAAGCCTAAGGCAAATCATCACAAAATGCCTCATCCTCAGCCCAGGGGAATAAGCATTGTTCTTCCATGGACTTTGGCTCAATTGAATGAGCCAAACCATTTGCTTTTTCACTTTCTCTTTTTAAAAATCCAGGTTTTGTTCATGTCTGTATAGCACACGCACAGTTCTAAAATGTGAAATATCTTTTATTGTTAAACATAGGAGATTCTGACAGACAGACCCTCATGTTACGCTTCCAGGTCTTTACGGAAATTTGGCACTGAACATGGCTACTCAAGCCAGGGAAATATTTATCCCACGAGTCCAACAGGAGAGGAAATTTCTAAAATAGCAAAGGGAGCCTGAACCAGCATTCATCAGCATTTCACTTCAACCAGACTTTTAAAAGCTGGATTTGCAAGGTGGTGCTGCCCAGACACACCTGTGCATCTTACTGCTAGTATTTGCCTGAAAAGAACTAGACACGGTGAGACTGTGGATGTAGGTCTTGAGCTATTTTATAGCACATTACACGCATCCCATCCATTATTAGGTTTTACCATTCTTCCTCTCCTCTTCCAATGTTAGGTGCACAACTCCTCTGCATCTATTTTATTATGAAATAAACATGACGCTGTACTAAAAAGAAGATCCCATTTGTTTTGCTTTCAGATCCCATGAATCCCCTTGCAATACAGCAGGGAGCTATAGCTGTGCTGGGGTCCTGTGCCACAACAGGTTACATGTTCCTGATAAAGTAGTCAGCAACACATTTAAGAAGCTTCTTGTCATAGCTTCTTTTCCTAGAGAAAAATGGTGGGGTTAGAATTTGATGTATTTGGCAAGCAGAATGAAAGTCTTTCTCAACATCTCAGGCATAGCACATTCCGAGGTAGGGCCTCCAAAAGTTTTGGTAGATGTGATCAAGAAAAGGATGAAGTTGTTTTTTTGGTTTTGTTTTGTTTTTTTTTCCAAAATGTGATAAACGTTATAGTGATCCTCAGTATCAATTAAAATACCCAATATATTTTAAGGCTTTAAATCTAGAGCCAATAGTACATTCATATAGATATTTTACAAATGTCAATAATCACCATTTTAAGAATAAGTTTTCTTTTATATGCCTTGGATATATTTGATTAAAATATAAGCTAATGAGGAAAGAAAACTATGAGCTGGAATTGATTGGGAACAATTTTCCATGTCAGAAATTCCAAGTTTTTTGCTAAGAACTCATTTTAATGAAGAATTGAGAACATTAAATTTAAAACTCCAAAGTATGCCATTTCAAGCACCAGTGATTTGTTTTGACTTGCGTTCTATATGCCATATAAATCAAAACAAGATGTTTTGATGGCATTCTGTCAAGATTATTAGCAGTAATTAATCTATTCCCAGGAAATGTTTCAATTTCAGGAGGAAACTAGAACTGTCAAGATTGTTGATGCCTCTGGTAGAAGCACTGCAACAAAAAGCTGTTCTGTCTCAGAGGTCTCAGGTGCGCGTTTCTGCATGTTTTACACAAAATGTGCTTCCTCTGTCTGTACTGACACACATAATTTGTTACTGTGGTTAGCTGTGGATAGATTTTATATTATATACGCCAACCTGTAAAATACAACATTGTAAGGGAAGAAGCTTCAGATAATTTTTGCAGCTATGTTAACATCTGTGACCTTCACATATGCAAGACTTCACAGACTTCCAAGGAAAACTATGCAGAAGCAATGGTCTTTGCTCTACTAGAAAACAAAGCCCAAACCATTTTGATGATATTCCCAAAGACTATCCTTTTCTGAATTTTTATTACTCTTTTTTCAGGCTAATACTACAGCGGCTGTCTGACCACACAGGTTTTCAACACAAATGTGTAAGACAGCCATTTGGCAGCTCTCATAAATACAGACAGATACTTCATACTTACTGGGACAAAACATGATGGAAGCTTCTAAGTTCCACTCAATAGCCAGCTCAGCTTCTTAAAAAATAGCTCTTTCTTTATTTCCAGCCATGCTTACAAGAGGCAGAAGTCAACAGCTGAGTCCCTGGAGATGGGCTATGGACGGAGATCCCCCAGGGAGAAAATTGTTTTTAAACCTTTACCAGAGGACAGTGGATATGTTTTTTTGGCCCTCACTTACCTGTTTTTGTGTATTTTACTCCTTAGCCTGCTGGCTTCATCCATCTTCTCCGCCCCAGCACCTCTGTTTTACACCATCATCCTTTAAATTCCCCAGTACAGATCACCTGCAGTCCCCACAGTTGCATCCTCACAGGTAAAGCACAGGTCTAGAAAAAGACACCCTCACCACAGCCAGAGATTCAGGAGAGGGAAGTAATGTTTTTCACCACTTTTACACAAATTCCTGAAATTATTACTTTGTCAATTCAGCACATTAGTATATAGCTTGAAGCCAACCAGAATTATCAAAGAGCAATATATACCCACACATGCACTCCCTGTAAATTTTCCAGTACTCCTGGATTGTGCTATTTAGCGGCTGCCCGGCTGCGCACTCAAATGCGTGCGCAATGAGGGTCTTGCGTCAGAGCAGATTTCAGCTAATTCTGAATGAGCAACTTTGCCACCACTGTGTTAGAAGCAGCTAGTCTATTTGAAACCTTTTTGAAGATGTGTGTATCAAAGAAGAACAAGGAAATCTATTTGTGCCCTCTGTCAGCTTCCCTTTACACCAGGATGGCCTCAAGACTGAGACTGGAACCTGCCATAAAGCACTGTACATAAGCAGGGCGCTGCCTGCATCTACATTGAAAAGCCAGAAAGAGCATTTTCTTTGTTTTCTTTTTGAGAAACATGCCGGCAATCCTCAAGAATAGGCAGCAACACCACCATCAGTCAGGCACAGGTGGTGGTAAACAGTCTCCCCTCCGTTAAGTTACCAAGCTCTGTCTGTGCTGGACTTACCAAAGGTTGCTCTGCCCAGCACAGAAATTTTAACAGTAGGGAAAGAGACTGACATTTTGCATCATTTTGCAGGGCAGGAGAGGGCACTCGGTGTTCCCGCTCCACCTTCTGCATCCTCCCGTGGGATCTGGAGTGCGTGCCCAGGCCGCAGACCCACTCACCCACCACCCCTCGCCCCAGCCCCACATTGGGGAGGAGGCAGCAGCTCTCCCCTGCAGCAAATCTTCTGTCATTTCTTGTCGATGCCATATTCCCCCGTACGTCCTCGGACCGCGTCTTTACAGCATGTGCCTGTAAATATTGAGGTTTAGAAGAACCTTAAGTGCGATGAGACCACCCTCGGAGGCCTCGCAGTTTTAAGACTCTGGTCTTAACTCATCGTTTTCCAGCTGGAGCCGAAGGCGGTTGCCTAGACAACAAGTCTGATTCATCAGCAGGGAATTGTCAGGGCAACCGTCTCTGGCCATACCTGGGTTGCGCTGAACAGCACTGTTGTGCAGTAGAAACAGCTGTCACACACAGAAAGCCACCCCAAAAAACCTGCAAGTTAAAAAGAGAAAAGCTTCCACTGGGATATCTCTTTGCTATGCCAAAGTGAGAGACTTTGCACTTGTTCACAAGCAGAAAACTGAGTACAGTTACTCCACATATGGAAAGAAAAATATTTTGAATTTTTTGGTAAAGGAAATAATCCTATCTCAGCATAATATGTATCCACATAACATGACTATGTACAGCCCTTCAATGGTTTGTACACAGCATCCTTTGTTTACACTGTCACCGTCTTTTGGGGGGATATCACTGATGTAACATGGGAGGAGGTTCACTGTGTTGTTTCATGGAGAATTTTCTCTCCATTTCTTGCTGGCCTACAGCAAGGCACTTGTGTTGATTTCTGATTTAAAATATTTTTTCCACTGTGTTTTCTTTTAGAATATTTGCACTGTAAGAAAATGAATACATGCCCAAAATATATCGGGGGAGGGTGCAGAATCACAGTAACATGTAGTCATCTATTATTTAAACTACTTTACAGGCTCTTGAAAATATTTGAACTTTTTTTTTTTTTCTCCAAATTTAGCCAGTCTTATGAGATATCAATTATTCATTTTCCCAATTTATTTCAAACAGTATAATCATAATTTAATAAAATACTCACTTATTATATTTGAACAAGTCTCTCAACCAATAAAGAAACCACACAGCATGAATGAGAATACTGGCAGAGCTCTCAAGTACATATCTGTGGGTCCCTCACTTGTGCTCTGCATGCTGCACGTTCTCGTACCTCATCTCTCGAAGAAGGTGATTAAGGAAGTAGAAAATTATAGCTGAGAGTTTGGTTTTCTCTCCCCAAACTGAAATACATCAGAAAAATGTTTCCAGCTCCAAGATCCAAAAACGCTCCCAGTCAGCACCTGCAGGCTTGGTTTCAGACTCTTACTCAGCCTTGTTTCAGAGTTCTATTGCTGTGCCTGTCCAGGTTATGCCAGGCTCTCTTATTTCTATATCCATTTCATCCAACCCTATAGTCCTTTTCCCAAAACAGTGTCCCATCTGCCAGGTGCACTTGGCTGTCTAATCCCCAGCACGAAGTTCACTGCAAAGACTTGAAGAGATGACACTTCATCGCTTACTGCATAGAATCAAAGGCAGGGGTCCACATTTTAAGTTGTATCTTCACAGTTTTAAGGATGTGGGGTTTGGGTGGGGGTTGGGGCTAAGGCTTTTGTTTTGTTTTGCTCTATCCCAGACTTCTGGCAAATTCTGCTAAATTCCCCCATGCCCCTGCTTAAAAGTGGCCTAAAGAAAAGTCTGTAGATAGATAGGTCATTCTTTCATATAGGTCCGATTCTGCTTAATGGAGAATTTGGATTGAAATGTTCTCATTTGATCAGGGACTGCACAAACTCATTGAAATGTCTGGTATTAAAGTCTCTGTATTTTTAATGTGAGCAAGAGGCTGCATCGAGAAACATTTTGCTACAAAGTTAGGGAATATTGTCTCGTCCTAGACTAGCTTCACTTGCTACGATTTTTCTTATAATTTATCATTATTTGGGTGTCAGTGTCCTATTTAAGTCACTTTTGGTTGCTCCATAGTCCATTACAAGAAGACCAGCAGGGCTGTCAGGGCTCAACCATTCACTCTTCAGCATAGGGTGATGCTTGCAAGTGGGTCTCCAACAAGGCCATCTGAGCAAAGCATACATATGACTATGACTATATGATTTCCGATTGCTCCATTACCCTTAATTTATTCAGTAGGTGTCAACGTATGAAAACCCAGCATTGCTGAGGGTGTCTGGCTTTTGCCAGCTCTGTAAGAAGGATATACTTCAGAAATGCTCCCTTGCTCATATGGACAGGGAGCAGACGCAATATTTCGAGCACAGCAGTGAAGCAGTGTCCCCCGCCTGTACATAAGGCATTTTGCAATTGCTACGAGGCAGATGTCCCTGGACTTCCACTGGTCCAGACCACAATTTAAACCAAGTACTTGAAACCCAGGCATCTGGCAAGCTCAGCTCTGAAAATGCTAATCACATTGCTGGACGCTCATCGCTTCCCTTCCTCTGCCAGCCTTTGCCAATATTGCAAAATGACTGCATAACGCAAATAAATGTTTCATAATAGAAACATACCCCTCCGAGGCCCTTTGCACCTCTGAGCCTCAGACCAGCTCGGTGTGGCCACAGCTTTGCTTCTGGCAGTGGGACTGTCCCCCTTCCCATGTGCCTCGGGCACGGCCAGCACCTGGGGACAACCGGGGGGATTGGGGCGTCCTGCTCTGGAAGCAGTGATTCCTGCTCCAGAGCAAGATTCCTGCCCAGTATCACGTAACTTGAGTGTCTCAGAAAACCACATGCCTACTTACAAGGAATTGGGGGTTTCTAATACAATCATTTTCCAGTCAATATTTTGTTGCCCAGTGGCATACAAGAACCAGCTGTAGCAAGATATCTTACCAACCAGCCTCAGGAACCACAGGCAACCAAGCACAGCATCAGCCACATCACTCCTTCTGCACGCCACAGGTCAGAGGAACCCTTATGCTTTCGATTCTCTATGAGGACCTGTGGCTGTTTTTAAATTTCTCCTTCCTAGCCTGCATTTGCAAATATCAGGCTTATGTTTTCCTGATCAGAGGATCTGGAATGACACAGGAATAAAAAGCTGTATGCAGTATTTTAAGAAGGCCAAGGAATTTCAGCCCTTCTCTAATCACATTGGGACTTTTCCAGCATTCAGCCAAAATGTTACTAATTTCCTACACTTCTAAAATGCTAGATTTCCTATTCGCTTATCTTTTTTTTTTTTTTTCCTAAATGGGCTTTTTGTATCAAGGATTCTGAAAATTAGTCAACTAAGTTCACTCACAATATGCCAGAGTTATCATCTGGAAAACATACCTGGATTTCTTTAGCAGGTTGATGCTCTGCTTAAATCACAGCTTAATCAGAACGAGACTGGAAATTTGTTATGTAAAAAGGGGCCAATACTTGCAAACTTGTTGACTCAACCACGGTTAAAACAAGTAAATTCAAGTGACCTGGGTTTAAACTCAACTCATCTGAAAAATCAAGTCAGAGAAAATAAGCAACATATATCCTAGGTGAAGTAATTACTTAATTAGTGACATTAAAGTAACGAGCATCTCATCAGTTTGCTGTTTAAACAGAAAACAAGGCATTATCATGTATATCTGGGAAACAGGTCTTGGTGAATTGAGATATACCTTTATGACAAAAGATGACTGCTAATAACAGGAGCCATTTCACATTCAACATATGATAGAGAAGAAGCTGAAACACTATTTCAGAAGCACCTCAATTATTTTGTGACAGCTAAAACAAGCATTCTTTTTAATGTCTTTAAGCCTTGAAGACAAGGCTATGCTCCTTCTGCCCGCCCCAAGATTTCTACCTTTTACATTTACAAAATTACAAGGTATTTCAAGATGAATGCATGTGAGTTATCTTCAACCTCTTCCTGATGACCTAGCAACAAATGACTTTTATGCAGCCAGTGCAGAGAAGACCGCTTATTTGAAATCTAAAATACACCAAAACCTTGACCAAGGGAACGGTACTTTGTAAAATCTGCACCCTCTGGGGGGCTTATAAAAAAAAGCCTGCTGGGTCATAAATATCAGAGTGGCAATAAGTCCATGAAAAATTGTTGGTTCAGCTATTTTTTCTGTCCCGTTCTTTTGTACATGGTGTAGGAAATGCGTGGCATTTTACTAACATCAAAGTCAGCCAAATCAGATTCAGTTACCTACAGCAACAGGCGTATTAAACTGCTTATCCAAATCCCACGTCCAATTCACTGGACGCAAACCCCACGTTCTGCAACAACCTTTTTAAAATCACAAAGTTTGTGCTGGGGCCACTGTGCCACATGAAGATGGAGCATCAGCCACCTGCACGTCACTAGTCTGACATGCTTACAAAAGGGCAAACCTCCACGACCACTAAGGACAACAGACGTAGCCCAGGCTGAAGGAGGCAACCCAGTCTCCACCGTCCTTCCTCTGCCTGGCAGTTGAAGTGACGGAGGTTTGCCTTGTTTTTATGGCAAAACATTGCTGGCTGGAAAGGACTAGGTAGGGTTACTAAAAATGTTGTCTGTTTTAGCAAGGGGGATGAGCAGGCTCAGAATTAGTTAAATTGCATCCACTTCTGCACTATTCTCACATTCCAATGTGATAGTCTCAATTACAGATGACAGTTTCTATTAACAGAAAAAACACAGTGTGAGAAAAAAAAAAAATAGTTTCTAGATCTGGCAGGTCTCAGGAAGAAATCCCAGCCCCATGATAGTTAGCCTCCTTGTTCTTGCTCATGAAGGTTTGACCTGCAGGAAGGGGGGAAGGCCTGCTATGTCATTAATCACTATATCTTTCAGATATCTTGTTCTCAGAGAAAAACAATCTAGAGGCCTCTGAAAAGCAGGAGCAGCACACCATTGTGCTTTGGCATGACTGCATGAGTATGACATATTTGGAAAAAAAAAGCCTTTTTTTTCCCCCTCCTGCAAGAGCCTCAGGGAATTCAGCTTCCTCTCAGTACCTCATGCAATCTACATAAAGCTATTTTTTGCCACAGGCACTCAGTGCTGTGTGACTGAGCACTCTGGAGTAACACTTCTTGGTAACACTTACTCTTGGCAACCAAACAGCCGCTTGGGGCTGTCTCATAAAACCGGCCCCAAACAGGGGGAAATGTGCAGGAAAACTGCCCAGGACTGGCTTCCCCAAAGCTTCACAACAGCTGGAGAGTAAAGGATAGTCCATTTTCTATAGACGTATTTCCTAACTTTCCAGGCAACTCTGCTACAAAGAGAGCTGAGCAGTTTCAGCGATGGCCATGACGTGTGCTGAAGAGCTGGGCTGCCTGTCTTCTAGTCCATGGGGCTGCTGAAGACACGGACCATATTCTTCATGATGCAAACTCCAGGGCACAAGACCTCATTTCCAGATGAGAGTAATGTTTCTGATGAGTGACTTAAGTCAGCAAGTAAGAATAAGGTGTATTTATTCAATTAAATAGAGCTTTGAAATTGATTTAATCAAAGAATGGGAAGGAATTATGCCTTGCAACACCTAGCGAGGCAGGGGAATATGACACACGTTGGCAGGTAGAGGGGAAAAAAGAGAATGCACACACAGGGTTTGAGGCAGGAGAGCTACCTAAGCTTACCGCAGCTGAATACACAAGCAGGGTTTGGTTGCATGTTTGGGAGGAGAGTCCCCCATTCCCTCTACCCTTTGGTAACAGGTAGTTTGAGCGCAGGGAGAGGAAAGACAGGCAAATGCCATCAGCACCTCTCCCCACCTGATTTCCTAAATGAGGAACTGGTCTTTCCTTTGCATTTCCTTTGAAAGAAGCGCTGAGGATACAGTCAGCACTCCGACCGAGACAGATTTCACAGCGAAGGACAGCACTCGAGAGCAGAGAGCAGTTTGCAGCTCTGCACATAAGGACAAGAGGAAATTTGGAATGAGCTGAGCCTGTTCCAGCTTCTGGAGCCAGGTCCTCAGACGCGGCTTTGCTGGCAGCATCTACACTGCTACTTGCCTTCACATGGCAGTCCCTGTTTGATGGTGCCTTTTCCTGCTCACACTCTAGTTTAGATGGCGTGGTAAAAAGAAACAAAACAAAACAACAACAAATAAAGAGGAGGCGAACTCATCTTCTGCACATTTACAGCTGATACTTCTTCAGTCTGAGACTAAACCCTTCTGTATTGACAGAGACTGTGTGCCCTGGGAACAGAGAAACTATTCAAATAGTATTGCAAAGAAAGAGTCCCAGTATGCATAGAGTCCTCCCTTTTCTGCAAAAGAGTTCATTTAAAAACAAGCTTCTCCTGGGGCAACAGTGCACGCAATGTAAGAAGGCAGCAAGAGTGGGGCCAAGACCTGAGAGGCATTTCCACCAAAAGCTGGCCTTCCTGGGAGAGTCTGTGCAACCCATCAGCACCATCACATGCCACCTGCATCACGTCATCTGTTACCCACCACTAGGAAATTATTATTTCAGATTAAACTTAAAAAATAAGGCATGCCAGTCTGCCATTTCCAACAGTGCCCAGTCCTGGGTATTCTGGAGAGACATCCAGGGAGCCTCCCACCCGTGCACTCTGCCATACAGCGTCTTATGCTGGGGAGGTGCTTCGTGGGGCTCACCTGGACCAGCTCCTGGCATTCCCCGAGGCCCCGCTGAGCGTTTCCAGTTACTGCTGCCTGCGCACCTGGGCTGCGGGCACAGGGAGTGCTCCTCCACCTCCTCCTCGTCTTACCCACGCCAAGGCAAGCGAAGGAGCGTGGCTCTACAAACTGCAGTGCAACGACATCTCTAGCCTTATGAACAAGGGCTTATTTCTGAAAGGAAAGGAATTTGATTTGCCCTTTTAAAGAAAAGAATCTTACTTGATATTTTAAAATATTTTTAATTAAAAGAATAAAAGGATTACCTTCTGCTACTAACTAATCAAGAAATATTTCTAATTAAAAAAAAAAACACAAAACAAACAACAAAAACAAACCAAAAAAAGGTCAGTCATGATGTAAATCTCCCCTGCTACAGAGATGCCTGGCTGCAACCCTACCATTGCACATGCAGGGCTTTCAGCACTGCAAATCTGTGCTCACTGCACAACCACCGCAAGGTAATACTGTTTCAGAACATGATTAATATCTCAAAATAACAGCTCATATTGCTCTGGCCAACTGTCAGATAATACGCTAGTAAGACAGCACAGATTTAATTCAGAAGGCAATTGAATCCTCCATGCGACAGCTCAGGCAAAAGCTAAACCAAGTGAACAGCTGTGAAGATCCACCCTTGCTTTCTCTAGCCTCGTCCACTGCTAAGGTGCAACAAAAATAATACCCGATTTTTTTTTATGATGGTCCATCACCAGGGATGTAACTGCAGTAAAACTGGAAAGAAAAGACAGACAGTAAAGCAGCAGAAAGAAGGAATACAAAGGAGAGGACTTTTTTAAAGAGACAGGAGAAAACAAACCATCTTTCTAATCTTCATGTATTTTTAAAGGAGTATTGCCTGCACCAACACCTTTGCAGACTGAGGGATGAGAATATGGTTTTGGCTAAAAAAAGGCTCATCCAATGGCCCTGAAAGTCTCCTACAATACCCAGAGGGTATCTGAAAAGCGTTGAAGGAAAGGTAAAGTTCACAGTTACAGGACAGGCAAGATGGCAAAGATAGCACAGAGCACTCCAGCAGCTCTCAGGCAGCATCACAGAGTGAACTTCACTGTAAACATCTAATTCTAGAGACTTCTCATCTTCCAACATCTGATAAGAAACATCCCTGCTATGCTTGGGCAAACAAAAGATGGAGAGTCGCTGGTTGACTTCAGCAACCAAATCCCCTAAAACATACTGGATAACACCTCTTGCTTCCTCAGAAATGTTCTGTGTCTTGCATTACGAGATTATTTTCCTTTTTAAATCCACAGATCAGAGTAGTCATAAGCCCATCTGGGGCCAGGATGGAGAGCTGCAGTTAAATGTCAGCCCACAAGGCTGTAACTAAACCAAAGCTGAACTAAAATTTAAACAAATCAGTACTGCTACAGCGAGACGGTCCCCTGGTACCTTTGCTCTTCTCGTTTCTTCTGGCAAAGCCAGGCAGCAAGGCCGCCCTTGTGCATAACATTCAGGCAAAGGTGAATTTTAAATTAGTCTAACAAGCAAGAACAGTCTCACCGTACCACAGTCAGTGGGATCTGAGTACATATTGAATAGTTCATTGCATAGGGATGGGTTTTTAGGTTGTCCCAAACAAAAAAATAAGTTGTAACTTATAGATCTGCTGTAACATACACATGGAAAAATTTGACAATGCATAAGTTATAATGGTACATAAGTTATAACTTCTACACCTGTAGCTTATGCATAGAAAAAATTGATGGTACATGTGGACAGAATCCAAGTCACATTAGAAAACTTTTTGCATAATTTCTGCACCATATTAAAAGCCTGAACCTAAGATACTTCAGAAAAGGCTTATTAAAGGGTTCTAGTATTGTTCTCTGCTAAATAATCTGTTTTATCACTCCCTCTTTCCTTGCCTATTCTTATCAAAGTCACCTACCCTGACTTTCCAACTACCTACACAAGAGTGGTGAAGAGAAACTTCATGAAAGAATTGATTTCCACTGACATACATTATCTCGTTTACTGTACACAGAATTCAGTATTTGTGGTCAGCTGCACCATGATTGAGATGACATCAAAAAGGTAAACTCAGATGTTACAGCTGTAGAAAAAAAAGCAATCATGTGGTAAAGAAGCCAGAGACCTGCAAACGCACTCAGAGCCTCGTGCCACTACTGGAGCATCATACCACTACTGGAGGCACAAGCACTTCTATGCTGCTCAGTATATAGGAATAATAAATGCATAAGAATACTAGTAGCTGCTCTTTGTGACAGAGTCTGAACCAAACAACCAGCCAGGAAGGTAACTGGTAAGATGCAAACTAATATTCTTTGCAATGTTGTTCTTGGCAAGATTCATAAGATCCGCAGAAAAGGCATTTAGGCAAGTATTTCAAATCGTGCCGAGATCGAGCACCGTGAGATGTGCCGTCTGTGGGAAAGCACAGATCCCCAGTGCTGTTGTGCCTGTGGATAGGCTGCACGGGGACGGGGAAGACCAGCAATCCCACTGTTTAAGGGGGCAAAATGAAAGCAAAGAGATTTTTAGCAGAAAGATAATTGTCAATGCCAAAAAATCAAGCTGAGTCAAAGATAAATGCATAGCTTCCTCTAACAAGCAGGTTTATCACAGCAGGAACAGCACTCAGCATCACCCTGCACCCACGATCCAGGGCTGTTCCCCTGGCACACCTTCCCCAGGCTGGGCAGGAGCACTTCACACAGGACAAGCAGAAAAAACACAGCAGAGCGCCTATACTTGTTGATCGACGATCAGAGCTTACCTAAACAACTGCATTTTTGTGTACTGAGACAGGAACAGGTACAACTTCTCCCCCGCACATAAAGCATCCTTAAATTTGACTCTTAATTCAGCATCTCATTGGATTACATTAGCAAATCTACCGCACAATCAAGACAACAGAAAAGCCTCGATGCAATGGATAAGAAAAACAACTGCTTCTGCTTTTGCAGACATTTTACCCTAATTACATTTTAAAACAACATATTAGTCCATACGGATTTTCCAGTGAAGGAATCAAATGTACATAACACATGGTAAAGACACTACAGTGAACAAAACGGAGTTTGGTCACCACATACGAGCTTCAATTGCCTGCCCAGGCACAGACATGTTTGTCTGGGATGCCTGCAGTCCCAGCCTGCCTAGGAGGATGCCTGTTGGACAAATTTTGGTTTCACTTGCTCAGGAGCACAAGAGTGGCTGCACGCAGCAAGGCAGTGTTTCCCTTTGCCATATCGGCGGCCAAGAGCTGATGGCCAGGGGGAACAGTAAATATCAGGAAAATACTGCTGCCTTCCCTCCCGGTCTCCCAAGCAAAAGGCAGGGTATTTGCACTTAATGATATTGTATTTAAGATGATGTATTTAATAATCCCTGTAGTCAGACTGAAGCTCAACTCTAGGAGCTCCAAAAATCATGAACAGAAATAGCTGTGGCTTAGCCTCAGCTCCCTTGCAAAGAAAGAGCAGCCCACCTGCACCAGGAGCTGACGGGAGGAGCGCAGCTCCACAAAGGTCCAGTTCAGACACTGACAAAAGCAGCGTAATGTTGTATGGTTGTTCGTTGTTTTTTGTAAGAGAAAGCAAATAACGTCAAATAACGTCTGCATGATACAACTCCTTCCAAATACAGGTGGACAGTGGGAGTGAAAAGCTCTGGCTTTTAACAACTCTGGAACATTAAATCTCAGCTCCAATTTGAGGCCAGTTCTTATTTTTAGTCCAAGGTTCCTTTTCTTGCTACATATACACATATATTCCAAGCATGAGTAAACTGCCTTGGATCTCGGTTCACCCATTGCTTCAGGAATTATTTTACATTTGCAAAAGGGTGAATGAAAATAACCCAGAGTCTGATATGAACATCTTTGACTGTAGTATTCAACATCCCGTGCTCCTCAAGCTAATCCTCTTACTGTGATTAGCAGAAGAACAGAAGGGTTGTAAGGAGGGACTTAAATGGTCTTTGGCCTCAACCTGGGTTCATAGCCTGGACCGGCTCCTACACTTCTTGTGTGAGTGGCCCAAACTGCATTTCAAAATCCCCATTAATTAAATATGTTCAAAGGATTGCTAGGAAGGAGAGAAGAAAAATAAAGCATGCCAGAGAGAAAAAGAAGTTTATAAGGTGCACGCACAGGGTGAAAGGAGTGAAATTTTAGGTGGTGGTGGTGGTGGTGGTGGTGTGGGTGATGCAGTTACTGGAAAAATGTGGCAGTGTGTCTGTGCACACTGAAGAACACACCTGGGAAGTAAACTACAGCTGCCTTCAGCGTCCAGGGCAAAATCACAGCTTCCAAGACAAGGTGACACTTATCTATCAGCGTCTGGATTTTAGGCCTGTTTGAAGCACAGTATGTCATGCAAGAAGAGTTACTGCGAATATGTTAAAAGCTTCTATTCGCACAGTATGTTGGAGCCAAGCTCTAGTCCCATTGCTTCCCAGTTCCCTCTCAGTATTTACCTATTACTCACTCGTCACTAGTAAGACAAGACTATAAACTATTCATTATTCAGAAGGCTTTGTTTTCAGAAATCTGCATTGCACAGGTGAGCTCTTCTGAGATTCATTTAGACCATCTGAGTAAAACCAACTAAATCCACTGACCACACACAACGTTCTTGGTAGCCAACAGCAATTCACATATGTACGTAAAAATCAACTCACCTGCTCTGTGGTGAGACACGGCAGCTGTTTAATAACGAACAGCTACCAGTTTCCCTATTGGCCCCACTCTTCATTTCCTCCTTCAAATTTACCTGCACCTTCCTACAAAAAAGTCTGTTCAGGTCTGAATGCACTGTTTTACGATCCAGATGATAACCTCATTCTGAAAACTGGTTCAAAGCTATTAGATCCTGTTATGCAGTCTAAGTTTCATCACTCTTCCTAAAGCTAGCCAAGTTATATTAAAAAGCAGAGCAATTTATTTGTTCCACCTAAGATGTTAAAAAATAAGACAGGGTGATAAATTAACTTTAAGCAGCAACTTCGGCTTGGGAAAGCCCATACAGTTGTGCTTCAATAGCACTATGTGAAAAAAAAGAATAAATTTCAGGAGAGGAATAAAGGACAAATGCAGTTTTATATTATAGAAAAATGAGTATCCTGCAGACAGGCAAAACTGTCTGTGTGGAGCCGGCCTCTCCTGAAACGACTATCTGATTAATATCCCCTGCTAAGTCCCTCTGGACAGCTTCCTTACACAGCCCCAGACTCGCAGAGAAGCAGAGCTCCCCCAGCTCTCTGGGAGCACCTCTAAGCAGCCAGGCAAATTCCCTGTGTTTTGGTAGGATTTTATGTTACAGCTCTGCAAAATAACCTGCAAGGACATACATAAAAAGGCCACATTAAGCATTAAGGAATTGGCTTTGATACTTCAGGAGTCTGAGCAGAACAGGTTTGAATGGGATTTTCAAGTAGGATTTTAAAGTTGGAAAAGTTTAACTTCAAGAAATACATTTTAAAGGATTGCCAGCAAACTCTGCAAAGACAGGATTGAATCTAGGTAAGCTTGCACAATTAACCAAGAACAGATCAATAGTTTAATGTTAATATCGATGTCATCAGTGTCCGTAGGGGCTATAAGGAACTATTCCATCCTGGAAAACATAGCTGTTGGTGTTCACAGACAGCAAAAATGCACAGCATGAAGGAGAATGCTGCTGGTGGTGCATGAAACTGTGAGATTTCAAAATAAACCAGACCTTCTGAAACAGAAGAGCGCTATCTCTGGAATAACAGTATCTAAGTATGACTGGAAGACTAGTGCCACACATCTTGTCTCTCTAAGGACGCACAAATTGGTGCAGGAATTTAAACTGACACATTTACCCGAACAGCAAATAATTGGATGTTTGACACAGCGTGGCAGTTTGTCAGAGTAACATGACCGTAACATAACATAGCACTACTAGGGTAAAAGGAATTGAACACACATCACGGCAAGCTTATAAACCCAAGGAATTAAGTTGGGGTTTTTTCCAAGCAAGGTAACTTACCTGGCTGATCATCCATGTAGTAGACTCCTAGAGACAAATTACAATTTAAAAAATACTTTTGAAATTGATTTTGAGCTGATTTGTTGTTATTATACACTTCAAAGATCTGCACTCCTCTGGGAGCGTCTTTGTTTTCATACCAACTCTTGAAGTCTTCCCCTGTTCTTGACCTCGGCATTCAAGCATTTCAGATAAATCCAAGCGTTGACTAACATCCCTCTTTTCTACAAATACAGGTGACTGCTGGCAGAACTCAGTCTGGTCATCTTAAAGGCTCGTGATATATTAATCTTTCACAGACACAAGAATAAGCAAAACTCGACAGGTATAAACAGACATTATTTCTTGGCCTGGGGCACTCGGGGTTAGCCAGGGCACCAGGGACCCTTTCCCGTGTGAGCAGCGAGCCCTCCTCCTTGCAGGCTCCACTTGCTGGGATGTCTCCGAGATGGGCAGTGCCCCACGCCTGCTGGAAGTACTGCACTTGCCACTAGCCAGGAGCACAAAGCCAAAGGCAATGTGCTTTCAGGGTGCTGGAAAGATAAATCAGCTGCCACCCCTGTTTCAACCATCTCCAGAAACTGATGGTTATGGATATACTGAAATAAAGACGTGCTTGTTAACTTGATGAACTTATTGTGCGAGGTTATGATTTTAGTCCAGTGGTATGACATTTGAAGTGGACTGTCAGACCCTACCTACTTGTATACGGCAAAAAAAGATCAGCTTTGGCCTTCGCAAAGAACACAATGAACTGAATATTAATTTTTTCTCTTCTTGCAGAAGCACCCCCTAAATTCAGTGATGAACAAGCTTCCCCAGACCCCATCAACCCGCCACAGCCACATGCGCTGCTGGTCACCGTCGGCTGCACGTGCAGCACCCGCCACATGCCACCATGTGGACAGCCAGGATTGCTCTTCTGTCCCGGTTCATTTCTGAAGGGGGAAAACCCTCTCTGTTGGTTTCCAGCCATGAACGTTATTTCTCAGACTTCCATTAGCAGTGACATTTACACAAATTACGTATTGGAGAGAGAAAAGTTTTTCTTTTTATGATAGTGCAGATCATGAGAGACGTGGTTGATTTTTCTTTAAGATATAATCTAATTCTGAAAGCTGCAGCGAGAGCACAAAGAGTCTCTGATAGCTCAGAGCTGTGATGTTCGATCTTCCTTGTACAGTGCACTTACTCAGGCACAGAAGAGACTGTTAATTTTGTGCCCCAGCACCGAAGATGAGGCACTTAGTGTGGTTTTTAGACATGGTAACAAAAGGCACTCACACAGAGCTTGCCATAAGACCAAAGAAGAAGGAGACAGAAAAGTGCTAACAAGAGATACCAGAGCAATGTTTCTTACAGCATACCACACACCATTCTCCTTATGGCCATTTATGCTGGTTTCCTATTGCCCCTTGTACCCTGAAGAAGTACTTGAGTTGTCCTTGTGGTTCAAGAGAAACCCTGAATGCAGGCTTTAAGCATGAAGTTTTACAGAAGCCTTGGAACTTTTATAGAAGTCTACAAAGGTACTGACAAAAGGTATGTATATCTTGTTTCTATTTTTCTCTCCATCTTCTTCTAGAAGAAGTCTTGTCACAAAATTTGTTAATGAGCTCTCCAACCATGAAGAAAGAAGACTATCAACACAATGCTGGGATAATTTGCTATATTGCTACTCTTCATATTTAGACACTATACTGCTCACCCCATATCTTCACAAAGAAAAATTTACAGTTTTAATAGCATGCCTTTTAAAACTAGTTTAAATTTAAGAATTCCTGCTAGGCTGCACCACCACCACCACCCCCCCAAAAAAGAAAAAAAGATACCAAAATACATTTCTGTCTTGATACTAGAATGATAGCTAAACATGTGGGGGGGAAGAGTAGATGGCAACAGCATTTATTCCACATTTCACTTCAATAGCCACCTTCCCCAGAGCAGATGCGATACACAGACGCAGGTCTATATTGTGTGATAGTACCTTTAACCGCTGAAGTTCTCCACTTCCTTTCACTGGTATTTGAGAGGAGTAATATCATTGGCACTGAGCCAAAACCAGAAATACCCAGAGGTAAATTGCAGTGAGACACAAAGGAAATCTAAGGTTGAGGAGGAGGCAGCCACTAAACAGAGGAATTGTCTTTTCAAGGTTTGTTAGTATGGATTTCATGGATCACAGTCCGATTCTCAATAGAGAGTGCAAAGTCTTGTGCTACCATCCCTGCGAGCGAGCCCACTGAACACTTCAGGTGGAAGGTCGAGTTTTGCACACCAGTGAGGTCCGGCGATTGCTATGGCCCAGCTTGTGTGCTTTTACATAATGAGTAGAGAATGAAATCACTGACAGCACACAAGCGGCATCTTCCAAGCTGAGTTAAGTCTCTTAAGTGATTCTCTTTCTTACTGTAAATTCTTAACTAATATGTTACGTACTATGGATAAACTGAAGATCAGCTGTAATACTGGTTTCCCCTTAAAAACTTTCCCTTCGCTCTCATCACTGAGCTGCTAGCCATGATATTTACTGCTCCAAACACAATTCTTACGTTCGTTAGGATTGCAATGCTGTACATGAGTCAAGTAAGTTTAAAATATTTTCTCAAGCTACTTCTGTTTAAGAAGCTTTAAAATTTCTTCTTCAGTGAAGTGGAAGCTGAAGTTTCCTCTCTCACACCTCTCTGCCAGGCTGTCACAAGCCACCACGCAGTCTCTGAAGAATTCACACACCCCGAGGATGTGCCGCCAACCAACGTAAAACGTTCATCCTGAGCATGGGAGGATGTACATGAACACACCTGCAGAGCATTCCTAGTGTCTTGACTCAAGGAGGGAAACATCGTTCCCAAACTCTAGGTTCTCCTATGTAATTGATATTATGGTACTTTATTACGAAAGAAAAACAAAGAGATTCCCAGCAAACTAAACACGCAACGTTGATACATAAATCCTCATAAGTTTCTCTCTTACATGAATGTTTGATTCTGGCTTCACTTGAGGGTTGGCTGATTCTACCCCTCCTTTTGTCCCATAAAACTATTTCCATTTCTTGTCTGCCCAGGTGCTTTGTCCAATGACTACAGTGTCTACTCCAGGAGGAGACACCTAAGGACACAAAATGGCAGAGGAGAGAAGGGTGGTAGTGGCTAAGGGACTCCCTCCTCAACCTGCTTCCTCAACCTGCTTCCTCCCCTTAAGAGCAGACTTAGTAATCCCTGTCGACAGAGGGTCAGGGCATCATGTGCCATCCATCTGCTGACAGCAGATCAGCACACAGGGCTCGAGATGGCTCTGCTGCCAACAGATTGGAGCTGCTCTTCCGTATAGTCAAAGTGCACTCGCTGCAGCAAGCCTAGGAAGGTAGGAAGTATACATGCTTTGAGATTTCACCGCTGCTACTTCGAAGAAGAGAAGGAAAAAGAAATGACAGTTTCCCTAAGAAAGCCCTTTTGGATGAAGTTTGGAGGACAACCCCTCTCTACTCATTGATGACAGAATGTCCCAGAAAAGATCAAGGTAGAAGAGTTTAAAAACCTTCAAAAATGAGACCTAAGATTGAAACCCTCCAAGACCATGACTCAAATACAGTCACAGCTTTTCAACACAGCATAAAAAAGGCAAAACAGAAATAGCAGCTTCAAAAGGAAGCCATGAACAATGCTGATATCCAGAATAGACCAAAGATACAGATCAATAGAAAAGTTTTTAGTGGTCTCCAACAGGTTGAAACATCCTGGGAGTCAGTTCCCCAAAATATACTTCCAAATGCTAGCAGATAAAACCTGCATTAATCACAATGTGGTAATTTGTGAACCTGATCTGGCTGCACTAAAGCCCTCCAGGAAAAAAATAGAAGTATGGAAACGAAGCAAAGAGGATAGGGGAGAAAAACTGAGAATGTGCTAGTCTCAGGAAGAAATGTGAGGAAAGAGGGAAGCAACTGCAGCTTTTACTGCCTCCCTAGCTGGCATTTTGTTGTGTGGTTTGTTGTTTGGTTGTTGTTGTTTTTTAAAAACACCACTAACGTCTTTGTTCATGCGTAGGTATAATCTGCAGGTTACCCGTTCCTTCCTCTGCAAAACTTTCTACTGCTCCTGCAGAAAATCTTTCTGGACTAGCTATTCAGTTGTGACCCTCCTCATAAAAGCTATGCATAGTCTACTGACACCTGAAAACCCTTGCAAAATCATGCAGTGCACCGCTGTTTGCACAGTTTTTCTAAATGGATACTGCAGATTCCCAGTCTGCAGTATTTGCCTCTATATTTGATTTCAAACTGGTCTCCTATGTCCATGGGCTGACTGAATTCTGCACACTTTCCTACCCTGTGCCTTCCCAGAGCTTGGATTCAATTACGTCCATGGTATCAGAGCTCCCTCAAGCCTTCATGAGCACCATTTTGAACTTCAGTGGTCAAATTTGGGTGGCATTGTTGAGAGTTAATTTTCTGTCCATCTGGTCTCCAGCTGCTGGAAGTGCTAGGAAGAACTAGAGTGGCCCAGCTCACGAGAATGGCTCCTCAGTCTTACACCAGCCAAAACCTATTCTCAGTTTTCACCTTCCTACCGTATTAATGACTCCTCTGTCTGAGCTTCCATTTCCACCAGGGTATGATGGGAAGCGCTATGTAAAACCTCCACTTGCTGCCTCCATTCCCAGAGAGCAGCAACACAAGGAAGCTTCTGAATAGCCCATCTTCCGCTGCTCATTTCACTCCTGAGCCTGGATGTTTTCAGTAACTGCTTGGCTGCAAGTTGCCTAGAGGAAGCCAACTTCACACAGTGTTCAGGTCCTACCTGATCAGTGCTGGGTGCTACCAGCAACTGCCATGGCACAGAGCAGAGCCCCTGAAAGGTACAATTCCCTGCATACAGACCATGAACTCCTACGGAGTGCATCAAACCCAAAGAGAGTACTGCATGGTGGTGCTTACACCCACGTGGATGACATTTTAAATCAGTAAACTGGGATGGGTGAATTCTTCCTGAAGAGCTTGATGGGGAAACGCTCTGCTAGTCCCCATGTGGCACCCCGAGAGGGAGGCACCGCGTGGCCCCTGGGCAAAGCTGGGGGGAGGCAGCGAGAGTGCTGATGGGCAACAGCCCAGCTGCCAAAACCTGCGCCAGCACTGAAAACCAAGCACATGAAAAAGGGCAGGTTTGGCTCTGCTCTGGAAGACAAGCATTTCTGCACACCCGGGGGCTATAGGCATGGTGAGCAAGTAGCGCACTGCTCAAGGGGAAAAGAAACCGAACAAAAATGAGTAGTAGCTGTCCAGAAAAGAGCATATCACAAGGGCAAAGGGTGAAAGAGTGGAATTATGTTACTCTAGGAATTAGCTGGCTGACTCCAGAAGTCCTGAGTATTTCTAGGACCTTCAAAACATCCCCGGTTTTTGTTAAATTGCTGCCTATCCTCTGCTTTCAGCTGGCAACATTCAGAGTGACAAAATTATCACAGCACTGAAAAGGGAGGAAGGCAAAGACATGCCCGACACAAGGCTAGCCTTTTAGGAAGGCCAACAAGTCAGATGTGGTCATTAAGAGCCTTTTCATACTGTACTGGTTTCTTTTTCACATACATGCTGTTCTAGTTTGTGGGGGGGGGGAATAAAAGCTTTCCTTTGGTTAGGAGAGCAGCTGAGGTGAACTATTGAACAGTCTCTTCTCATTGCATGGGGCTCCCTCACCTCGAGTTTCACAGTCAATGTTTGGACTTGCTGCTCTTCTTTGCACAAACTACATGCAGGAATGAGCAGTGGTTTTCCCGTAGAGAAATCCTGGGCAGCAAGTCTAAGGAAAGCCCACAATCACAGGGCCAAATGCTGAGACGATACCCAACAAGTGCTGGATAAACCCCATTAGAAAAACCTCCGCATGCTACACACCAGTGCTTTCATCTGCAAGGCACATGTTCGGCCATTTAGAAGGGACATAGCAACTCCCCTCTTTTCCATGGGCTGCTACCATCAGGCATCTTAGGGAACGCAGAGACCAAAACCTCTGTTTAATTCCCTTCACCTGATTTCATTGACAATGAGCATTTTTTAAAATGAGAGATGCAATTGTATTTATGGGAGGCAGCGCCTGCTCCATCGGCCCTGTCCCTCTGTAACTGCAGTGCTGATTCATGGAGGCCATCACCAAGAGGAGAAACCTGGGCGTGCATGTGGACAAGTGGTCGTCGGCTTTTACACAGCACTTGGCTGGTCACGGTGCTGCCCCGTGCATCCGTGCGGACAGGTATGTGCCTAAACCCCTCCTGCCTCCAGGGAAATACAGGCTGGGGACAAGCAAAAAAGCAGAGTGACCTCTGCAGGTCACACAGTAATGAGGAACCCAGGAATTGTAAATATTATGGTTTTAGTCAACAAAAATATATCAGTTATGCTCTCTTTGCTGCTAGCTGATGTTGGAGTAACCCCTGCCTGAAACGCTCTCCCACAGAGCAGCTACCCCAAGAGCAGCTGTGATGTTTTGTGGCCACTGGTGAGGAGGAACAACCCCAGCATTATCACTTGGTTTCACAGGACTCTTGTAAATGAAGTAAATGTCATTAACCCTGCTTTACGAGCAGCAGCATTTCTTGCCCAAGGTTACAAGCGCCCCTTGAGGAAGGAGCAAATTATGTTATTTAACCTGACTAGCAAATCTCCTACAACCCACTACACTGGAGCGCAACTTTCATGAAACCTTGCGATAACTTTGTGTTCCCCCCAAGCTCTGACGGTCGCATAAGCAGTCACGGGATGGTTTCAGCCTGCGGGGGCTTCGCGTGAGCCTGCGGGTCAGAAAGGCATCCTGCGCACCGCCGGAGCAGAGCCGGGGGGAGAGCCCATGCATCCAGGTGTCGGTGCGCCCCGCAGATGCTCAAAGATGCTCAAAACGAGCACCTCCTGTCTCCTTCCCTCCCTGGCAGGACATTCCCCCAAAGCTTTTTTCTGTTGTCGCTCAGCGAGACCGAAGATGGGGCAGCGAACGTGCTCCAAATGCAATAGCAGCCGGTTTTGGATACAAAAGAGTTAGCTCCTTCCCCTGTCATGGGCCTGGGCACAAGAGGGGAGTGGGAGGACAGGCTCAGTGTGTGAAAACAACTCTGCACCATTTTTCGGAAAGGGAAGACTGTGAGTAAAAGCAGCGACTCACTCAGCCTCCTGCACTGAAAAATACATAGTGTATGCGGGCATCGGCTCATGGAGCTTAAATTTATCAGGAAAAATCTCAAAACCTGGAAACTGGCCACCAAAAAGCCAGCCCAGGCACTGAAATACTGCATATCTCCCCCCAGGTGCACTACAAAAGCCAAGCAGGGTAGACACACAAGTGCAGCACACCTCCTGGTTGCAAGGCTAATAAACAGTAATCAGCAACTCGTGTGTCAGTGTAAGGAAGACTGAAAACTGTAGAAAGAGATTGCAAGCAATACATAAGGTTAAATCAAAAGGTGATAGCACTGGGAGAAAGCATCCAAGAGGAGGTTTTTGTGACATTTCTGGATTGTTTACTGTAGGGTTAGGATGTCAAAGCTGCTGCAAACTTGGACTGCATGGGACAGACCTGAGCACTACAGGGTCTCAGTGCTGCTGTTTCTGAGGACATGGCATCAGATGGAAAGCATCCTCTGCGTGGGAGAATATACGCATAAAATCATGGCTTGTTGTATAACTCGGCTTTGCATATACAAAAACGTATACACGTTTTTTTAAAGAAGACAGTGTTCCTATTGCCACCACTGTATGCATCTGTATATATTTCCTGCTGAGGCAGTATGAACGTGCTGAAAATGAGTGAAACTCTCTAGATGCGTGTATAAACCATATAAACCCACGCACCTGGTGAGCGTGGGCGACACTGAATACACGTTCAAGCACTAAAAACCACTTCCAAAGGTTATTTCTTCGGAATATTATGGTGGCTTGTGGTAGTGATTCAGTGAGATGCCAATACTGCCTAGCATCTGGCTTCATTTCAGGCGTAACACTTACACAGACAAAAAGTAAAAAAAAAAAAAAAAAAAAGGGTATGAAGTTTGTACCTTTTTTTTCTATCCAGGCTTGAGGAACCTGTCAAGCACAACCATGAATCACATAAAAGCAAAACTAATGCTACAATAATTTTCCATTCCCCGGAAGAGAAAAAATATGCATGCATAGTTGCATCTTGATATGAAACATGGTGTGAGTGTTTCAGCAGTCTCAGTGAGACACCTAATTCAGCCCCCTCAGCTCTGTGGTACCTGGGCTGTACATAGCATTCCTCACAGCTTTTGCTTGAAAATATCACTCGTTAGGCACTCCCTGGCCCCTTCCTTTCCCAAGCCTTAGGTTATAAGTGTAGAAAACGTCTAGGTGCCGGCTTTGAACAGCGGTTCCTAGAGATCACCTTTCAGAAGTCTAGGCGACTGTAAAAGCAGCGTCAGTAAAGGTTTATGCTTTCCTGAAGAGGGCTCTCCGTCTCAGTTTATATAAACAGCTTGCCGGTTTTACAATATCAGGAAGGAAAAAAAAAAAACAAAAAAGAAAAAAAAACAAAACAAAACAAGATAGACGATACCTGTTGTAACTCCATCTACTGTAAGACATGGTCCTGTTGCTGCCGACACCATCCATCTCCGGCTTGGCTACGGCGCTTCCAGCATCGCTCACCTCCCGCGGGCGCCGGCCGCCAGGCTTGGAAGCCAAACACCTGCCCCGAGACGGGCCCACCGCCGGGATACGGGCGGACGCCTCCGGCCTCGCACGGCCCAGCCAAAATTCACCGCCGAGAGACGGCTTCGCCTTGTGCTCGGGATGCGCGGAGCAAACCACTGCCCGCGCCAGGGAGGGAGGGAGGGAGGGAGGGATGGAGGAAGGGAGGGCTCCCAGGGTCCCCGCCGAGGGGACGGCCGCCAGGATGCTCCCGGCTGCCCGGCAGACACAAAGGCGCTCAGGTAATAAACTGGAGCGAGGGTGCTAAGCCGCTTAAGAGATATTCGGCGAAGCCGTGCTGGGGAGCAGCAGCTTGTACGCCTCCTGCTCCGGCACACGCGCTTCACTTATTTATTTATTTCTCCTGGTTGCCACAGATACGGGTCCATCGCTCTGACATCAGCCGTCTCCCACCCCGCCGCGGGTCCCCGGGTCTCACCGTCGTGATTTTCTAGGCAGACAGTGATCACGTCCCCTGGGCGCAGGGGCAGCTCCGCAGGATCACCTCCCTGCCGGGGACACGGCCCCGCCGCTCATCCCGCCGCGGCCCCTGCGCCCGACAGGTCAGCCTACGGATTTCTCCAGGGGTCACTTGGAGTACGGCAAAAAATGCTTCTCGTACCCCGTTCCAGTGACCGGTTTTGCGCGGCGCACAGCCCCGGTTTGCCCCAGAGCCAGGGCGTTAGCGTGGCATCCCTCCAGCCTCAACGGGACTCTTTCTGAGGGCAGGCCTTGGGCACAGGACCAAGAGCCAAGCTCCTGCCCCTGTTTTCCCGCTGGGCACCATCAATACTCAGTGTTGGGGCCCGTGCCGTGGAGCTGCAGGCGTCTCGCAGAGGGGTTTCTCACCTCCGCCAGCAGCAGGTAGCACCGGGTCTGCTCAGCTCCCAGGTGCCCCATCCACCCCTGTGTGCTGGTGGGAATCAGACCTTGCTTGCTCACTATTTTCTGATCAGTTCCAATAATCTCACTAGGAGGGGAGTGTGAGACAGTAGTTCAAATTGAACCACTTTACCAAAAAAACCCAAAAACCAACCAACCCAAAAAATTTTCTTCAAATCCAGTTGTGGTTTTCTTTTCAGAAAAACAAAAAGTTCAGCAGAACTTGCACAGCATCTCTGCATTTTCAAGCCACTTTATTGAACAGGTCTGCCTTCAAACTGCGCAGTGGTTTCTTGCATCTCTTAAAATATTAGCTTGCCATCAGTTTCCCAGGGCCACACATTTGTGAAGTTTGGTTGCCAAGATGCACAGCTGTGCAATGACAGGCATACAGAGACAGCTGGATCATGACCCTCTGGACGGGGCATCCATCATAGCTCCTACCAGAGTTTGATTTGGGCAGCAGATCTCAAAAGCAAGCCTTACTGACAATGCTTGGTGGATGCTCCTGCGACAAGGAGGATGTCTGCAGGGTCAGGTGTAGGCAGGCAGAGGGTTGTCTCTCCAGAAGCCAGTTCAGAGCTGCTCAAACCTTGTCATGCACAGCTGTGCTCAGGGCATCATGTCCCACTCACAGCCCCAAGGCACTGTGCTCTGTCCTACGCTTCATTCCTGATTTAAGGAGTTACGGCTTCCCAATAGCCCAGAATGCCACGGGCACAGGGGGCTACTGAGAAGACCTGACCATACGTTGGCCAAGTGAGCTGCTACCTGAAGTGGTGCCAGGTCAGCACGGTCAGCCCCCGGCATGACCCGAGATGTCTACGTACACACGTAGGGAATGGGGGGACCGCTTTCAAACCATTCCCAGACAGCTTCAGCTCTTTGGCCCACATTAGCATCTCCCGGCCCTTTCCCTCGCTGCAAGGCCAGCCAAGTGCCCAGCCCTGCTCTTAAGCTGTAGGACGCACTCCCAGCTCCTAAGATCTCCCAACAGAAATGACTAAAAATCCCAAACATACATAAATAAGGACTGGAAGGGACTTGGGTTAATCAGGCCCAGTCCTTCATCTCACAACCAACCATATCTGATGAGAGGTCTCAAGCTGAAGCTCCAGAGGCTGGTAGTGAAGAGCTTCTAGAAGCTCCTATTGCTCCAGAAGGTAGATGAAGCTCCTAGACTTTCACCTGCAGACAACCAGAGACCTTCCTGTATCTAGCTCAAAAGTATTCATGGACATCTGAGATCCACTTGGTCTTTCACCATTCAGTTCCTTTAGTTCAAGTTAAATCCTCTTTCTCTTGAATACCTGCAATCAGTCTGTTCATTTTCAGTCTTTATTTTGGGAGGGTGAATGGGCCAAGCTGTTAATCCTTTCACACAGGGAAAACATCATCCAGGTTTCCTCAAGATGGCAATGAAGATGCCCAGGCCCAAGCCTCATTCCTTGTAACTGTGTCTACCCTGTGAGTGTATCTTCCTGACTCCTGTTACAGATGCTCTTGTCGATGTTACGTATAGACAGTGTGTTCCCATTTATCTCATGTATAACCTGCACTGAGTGACCTAGACAAAATGAACCAGCTGGAAAGCAGAGAGTTAGTCACAGCCCAGCTCCTCCACCTACCCGCATCTGCTCACTGCTGTGCTCACACTAAGAAAGTCGTAAATGGGCAAACCAAAACCTGACCGTTTACTTGGCTGTTGGATTACTCAAGCCAACATTTTCCACAACAGACAAGGCGAACCCATACGAGTCCCTGCATCCCAGGGAAGACTCCTTTGTAAGCAAATACTTCAAGGCGCATCAATAAAAGCAAGGAGCACAGGTTGGCTGCCGGAGCACGGGCTCTCCTCTGCATGTGCCTCACCTGAAGCGTAGCTCACTGGCACTTCAGGCTCCTTCTCACTCATCCTGGACCAGGGCGTTGAGCAGGAATACACCAACCATGGCGGCTCATGCTGCGACAGGGGGAAACGCAGCTGTACACCCAGAGTAGTCCTGTCCCAGGAGCCTCGTTTCCTTATACTGTCATCAGAAATTAAAACTGTCCTGGCACACTGCAGCAGGTGGGTTGTGAAGACTTTGGGTTGACCCTGCTGAACTTCATGGCAAGTACAGCCTCTCTACGTGAGTAACACACCAAAACCCAAACCCCACATCCAAGCTCCAAATACAACAGGGTATTGCTTTGCCAAATCCGTGCTTTGAGAAATTCCGCGTGCCTGCTTCGGGAGACCCCTCCACAAACATCCTTGGACAAGAGACGCTCCAGAATAAAAACAAGTGCAACTTCTCCGTTGCTGTGCTGCAGGTGAATGACAGTTTGAGGCTCCTCAGAAAAATAGTCTGGGTGGCAATTTAGCCTCCTAGGACCCAAGTGTCTCCCTGCTTCCTGCACATGGATGGCAAACTCCCTGAATGCGGGTATGCAAAAACCTCCCAGCCCTTCCTCCAAGGCATTTCTCAACTCCTGTGTCACTAGTTCAAAACAAACACTGACAGCTATGATTAATTGTATCTACAGCTCCTGCTGGGCTGTGGCTTTCTTATGCAAGTCTCCCGGTGCCACTTTTGCCATCTGACCCCACAGCTTGCATCGCTGACAATATTACTGTAAACCTGAATTTTTCAAAACAGCTTTGAAGGGGAAGACAGGGCACTCATAAGCTTGTACAAGGTGAAGAAACACAAATCAGATCCCCGCTGGAGTTCGCTCAGCCTCGGAAATGTTTGTCTTGCCATTTGCTCTGCTCCGTTAGCAGTGTCACAAGGCAGGTGTCGTCATGTGTTTGTGCATGGGCACATCTACACACATCCGAAATGAGTCACATCTGCTCCCTGTTTCAAGAGATTCCCTCTGACCACTGAAGATATGGGGGCATCTCAAAGCGGGTATGTTTAATCCAGGAGGGAGCAAGGGGGCTAGGCTTCTGGATTACAATATGTTAATGCTGGAGCAATAATAAAATTTCAGTTCTTCGTTACAAGCGTTGGAGAGCCACACCACAGAGCAACCGTCCCAGTGCCAGCTGGGGGAAAGGTTGGAACTGAGCACTAAGAAAGCTCAAAACCTTCTTTTTTTCAGGTGTTTAGTATACGGCAAATGACCTTACCACCCAAATAAACATGATCTGCAATAATGGCTTGAGCTGTTGAAATACCACAGAAATGAAACTGGCAGGAGCACTGAAGCAAACAGGCTGTTCCTGCATTTTTATGCTGGCACATACCACGCTGCAAACAAGTGACAAAGTACCCGCTGAGTCACTGGATGGTGTCTAACAGGTTTAACAGTGGAAAGTCAAAAAAACAACATGGAACAACTCCAGATTAGGTATTCTGGAAAGTCTATGAGGTTTAAGCATACATTTTGGGCATCCCCAGACAGTAGTTTTTCCAGCAAAACATCGTGTTCACAACAAACCACCTGTCCCATCATCAGGTGTCTGTGGCTGCAGAATCTGCCCCTTCGTTACAGCCCAGTCCGAGTCAGGAGGTGAGCTCTAGAGAAGGACAGACAGGTCTCTGCATCTGTCCAGCCAGAAAGGCGCTGGCCAGAGCCGACTATGGCATTTGCTTTCCTGCTCCAGAAACCCACCACTAGCGTGGGTGCGCTCTGTCAATGAATTGCCAGGATCTCCCTTCGTATCAGATGGGGCTCGAAGCTGCACCTGCCAGCACGGCTCAGGTCATTTTCTAGCCACAGCCACAAAAAGTTCCTCAATGAGATTACGAGTCCTTCAGCAGTGCTAATTAGTACTTACGCAAGCGAGGATTTCTCCAAGCCCTCGGGCTGCTGCCTGGAGGGGAAGATGCTCCTTGGTCTGCAGGCAGTGCCCTGTGACACAGGGACCTGCGTGGGGGCAGAAGGGCACTAACTTCCCCCTTCTCCGTGGTTTCGACCAAAGAATTCCTCCCCTCCTCCTCCTCCGGAGGGGCTGCCCGTGTTCAGCCCCGTGGCCAGATGATCTCCAGGTGACGAGGAGATGAGAGGAGCGAGTGAGGACAGAGGACTCCAGCCTCCTAAGCGCCACTGTAAGCAGGGGCTTTTTCAGGAAATCACCATCGCCTGCTTTGAGACACCCGCTGCCTCCGGCACGCTGCCGGCGGGGAGAGTGCCAGGGTGACGTTTATGAGATGTCAGCAGGAGACTACTGCAACCCAGTGTCTGTGTCAGCTGCAGAGGGACTCAGGCTGACTTGAACAAAACATGCGTATTCTCCTTCAATAATCAGACTTATTTTAGGAAAGCAACAGGAAAACCTCGAGAAAAACAAATTATAAACCCTTTGACACCTGGGCAAATGTCCCTGCGTCCCCCTGCAGAATAAATACCTGGGCCCTGCTTAGAAAGAGACTTGGGTTTATACCTAAGCCCCTACACGACGACCCCCTGGGGTTTAAGCACACCCCTCAGTGAGGTGCATAAAACAAATGAGCAGAGCCTCAAAGCTGGTCACACCCTACCCAGGCAGATTTGGGAATTAAAAGCCTCAATCATTTGTTAGCACCGCTTGCTGTTCCTGCAGCTAAAGATACTTGGCCAGCAGCAATGCGAGATGCTATAGGTGTTCACGGGAACGGCACTGCAGAGCCTGTCCTCACGCAGGGCTTTGCCACCTTAAAAGAAGCACGAGATGCCTGTGAAAAAACACTACATAATTAAAAAGAAAAAAAAAAAAGGAAAAGACAGTCTGCAAGGTACATTATGTCCTACCACAGCTGAAGAAAACAGCTTAAAAGCATCTGTGCTGCCAGAGAACAGCTAGCCATAATGAGGAGAAATCCACACCAATGGGATGAGCAGTGGAGACTCCAGGCCACCTAACATCTATGCTGGGGACTAATAAGCCAGTGCCTTAAATAAAATAATGTTTTATATCAGGGAACAAGGGAAGTAGGAATGCTGCTGTTTGTTTTTCCACATGTCCTCATATTACCCTGCCAAAATTAAGCTCATGAAAGTTGGGCTTAACAATTTTCTCTGAAAAGAGGGTATTTACATCCTTAAGAACATCTGCCATATTTCTGTATTTCATCTTCTTTTCAAAGGATAATGCAGCTTCTAAAAATTCCCTCCAAGAGTCATTATAATTTTACTCTGCTCCCGATATAATAAACAACTTCATCTGTCAGTCTCCAAGCACTTCGCAAAGAAGCCAGCATCACTATTTACATCTTACAGAGAGGAAACTGAAGCAGCACAGCTTTCCCAACAGCAACCGAGAAACTACTGCCCGTAGTCTCCCACATCCCGCTCCAGCACCCCACACATTGCTACTCCCGCAAGTCCTACACGTGCACAGGACAGCACCGACCCTCTGACAATCTCGCCTGAAAGCATTTAGAAACCTGTTGTCCTTCCCAGCTGCCGTGCAATCTGTGCCTGTTTCAAAGTTCCTCTCTTTACAAACACAAGGAACTGGTGCTGCGCTCACAAGAGCTTGACTTCTTTCTTCCTTTGAGGAATTAGGAAATGCTGTATTTACTATATATGCTACATGTATGCTATATTTACTCTACAGAAAATACTATAATTACTAAACCAGAGAAAGTCCATAGTAGCATGGGTGCTGATCTGTATTTTTTAGCAGACTCTGCCTTCCTCATGGAGCATATTACTGAAAGGACCTCATGCTGGTTTTAGCCATTTGTACAGTCCTAATTGCTAAGGCAATCTCTTAGTAGCTCTTTTCATCCTCTACTCATCTCTGTAATATTTGGTAATTTCCCACATGTGCAGAAATTCTTGTACTTCAAACTCAAGATTGTGCTGATGGATGGTTATAGTGGCCTTCAGCAAAGCATTACTCCATTAATAGGAGTAAAAAATGAAATATGAAAATTGTTTTGACCATTCAGAATTTCCCTTGGGTTAAAGAAGGTACAAAGCTGCTCTGGATACTGATGCTACATTCAACCGCATCCCCCTCCTTTGGGACACTGGCGGCTCCCCAATGTTTACTTCAGGCTGCAGCAGCTCACATCAGTCCCAAAGGCCCCCAGGAGCCAGGTCACAGCTCTGCTCTTTGGGAAAAAAGTGCAGAGAATTTGACATAGTGCATCAATCCAGTCTGGTGTTTGCTGTATACAGGCTTTGCGTTTCAAAAAGTTTTGTTTCTATTGCTTAAGAGGCTCTAATGGTGCTAGACTGGACCTGGGCACGTGATTTGAGAAGGCAGCGCTCTGCTAATGTGGATCTTGGTTCAGATGGACCAGCTAACAACACAGATATAAAAACTAGAAAAAAACAGAGGGGAAAGAGCGAAAAGTGGCATAAGAGAGGGCCTAGGAGAGGCAGAGCAGAAAAACGCATAACTGCAGTGGGCAGCTACACAGAAAGAAGCCGAGTGAGTAATACATGACCCCAAAACACTGCTCAGGACCAGCAGCCGTATCAGATGCTTCAGCTCCAGAGACAGGCTGTGAAGAAATCATCTCTGAGTTTAGAGGACTGAGAGGGATTAAAGTTATCTTTGATCTTTATTTAAAAAAAAAGAAAAAAAAAACACAAACAAAATGAGTTTCATTCCAGTCTCCATCTGCTGGAGGATTTTTATAGTGCAGCCATTTCTCTGGACCAGCATCTTCGTATCTGTGAAAGAAGTTCCTAGCTTTACTGACAGAAATTCAGGTTCAACAGAAACAAGGTGGCTTTTAAAAACGTATCTATTTTTAAGAAGCCTGGATAAAACAGTGACTGTGCCTACAGTAATCCACATCATCTGCAAGGAACGGAAGTAAAAATCTAAGGATCGGAAAAGATGAACGACTTTATCGCAGCTAGGCCGAAGCGCCCAGCCCCGCCACGTTCAGCTGCTGCGCGCGCATGTTCATAACCCGGCGGGGGCAGAGAGAGGGGCTGCTCTCGGCCGACCCCCGCCAAACGCGGTGCCCGCGCTGGCCCCCGCTCTGTTCCCCAACCCCCGGAGCTCCCGCGGGCACCGAGCCCTTCCCCAGCGAGCTCCCAGCCGGCGCCCACCCCACGCGCCGTCTCCCGCAATAATTAAACCAGGCGATGTCCTCGCCGCTGGGACTGAGCTGCAGGCGGGGAGGCAAACGAGCGTCTGGGACGTCCCGCAGCAAGAGCGAGGTGAAGAGCGAAGGACGGGGAGGACACCGGCCCCCAGCGCTGCCTGCCTCCGCACTGCGAGGTGCCGACGGTTCGGAGCGTCCTTCAAACCTCAGGGTCCTGCGGGAGTGACGGCATCGGCCCCGGCACTGCAAGAACCGAGTCTCGCAGCCGAAAGGGGTTTAAATCCTCGCCCTGCACCATACCTGGCATTGCCGCTGCTGTTCCTCCACGGGTCCTGCCGGCTTCGGCATTCAGAACCAAACCGTCAATGCCTCTTTGGCTGCGTCCGTGAACACAACTACTGATGCTCCTGCGGATTTCTGTGACTACCACAGGCAGCAGATAGATTAGATACCCAGGCAGCCCTGTCCTTAAAGCAGCGCAGTAACGAGGACTGTCACTGACTGGCTTCTACTACGGGAAATTTTAAGCAACAGTAATCTTGCTGGAAAAGAAACTCAGCACCAGAAGCATTAAAGCAGTGCTCCTCCTCAGCTTTTTTATATCTGAATCTGAAAAAAAAAATAGCAAATTAGCCAACTTACCCTTTTAAAAATTAATTTTTAAGCCTTAAAAAGTGAGTTGATGTTGTTTAAACGTCATGGGAAACCGGGATTACTCTAGGAAGGTAACCAAACAACAGAACCTGAAGTACACAAAAATACCAAACTGTTCATTTGAGATTTTACAATGAAATCCAAGACAGACACATGCCCACATACCCACTTACTTCAGGCTGTTCCCTCTGCTGGGGCAGTGGGAGCTTTGTCACCTCAGTGCAGTGACACAAGCCAAAAATGAGGTGGCCACCACACCTCAAACAAATGCCATCTTTGGGAGAGCTAAAAAAAAGCACCAAAAAAGCCCCATGCAACTGTCAGCTCTACCACATCTCAGGGGTTTTATACAAAACAATGACAGATTTCATGTTGGAAAACACCCCAATTACACTTTCCAGCTTTTTAATATCATTCTGGCATGTATAAAGTAATTTCCAGTTATGGAAATAAGTCACTTGATCCTGCTCTGGCTGAGAAGAGCTTTGAATTGCAAAATCCTTCACTAGACCATAAAACCATAGCAGAGATTGGCTCTTGCACAGGGCGTTGATGTCAGAGGACCCATATCTGAGTATTAAGTAGCAGAACCTTTTTGCAGGTAATCAGTTGGAAACTAAACTGAAAGCCTAATAACTTATTGATTTCCCATTCATTAAAGACCAAAGCATCTTGTCCTTCCAGACGCAAGGTACAGTAACTATTTCATCATTCACTTGAAAAATCGGAACCTGAGCCGCAAACCACCACCGTTCGTCTCCTCGTCATCCCACTCGACAAGCTGCTTCTTGCCAATAAACAATCGACTTCTCTGTAGAAGAAAGTAACATTTAACAAACTCGAAAATATGATTAAGGTATCCGATTATCCCCCTAAAACACCCTGGTCCCACAAGCCGCTGCTCCTCGTTACTACCTTCCCCTTTGGCTCTCTGATGAACATGCGCCCGCGATGCTCCCCTGGCATGCCCTGGGCAGCCACCTGGGCACAGGTGCTCTGCTCAGCTGAAGCCGTAAGCTGCTTTAACTGAAAAGTCTGGTTTTAAAAGTTCTCTCAGGAACGTTTTTTAGAGACCCCCCCCAGACGTCCCATCGAGGTCCAGAGCGCACTGCAGTACATCCAGCCAACGCCTGCAATCCGTTGAGGGAAGCGCGCACTTCGCAGCTCAGGTTCCATTACCGTTCAATGGCTTGGGTGTACAATCGCCCGTACAGAACCAAAGGTAATGTGTGGTGGGTGCTTGTCACAGTCCAGGTGGAAAGGGTTTGATAGGTTAGACTTTGATACACATCTCGGGTTATTCCGGTTTGGGCTCAGGGCAGCTGCGTTATTCACCACAGCCAGCATCCTTCATCCCCAAAAAACCTCTCCAGGACATCAATTATAATGATATTCTTACTTATTTTCCCAGAAGCATCAAAATGAGAACCACCAGCAATTTCCCTCACAGATGTAACAGATCTGAACGCATATTAGACATCACCACTCTTACTATCATCAGATTAGGTGGGAGAACTTTCTTCCCTTTCAAACTGAGCTTTTGCTCCATAGTACCTATACCTTTTTCAAATGCTGGTCTTCTGTAAAAATCATAGGACAATTAAAGTTGAAAGGTATGTCTGGAGGTCTGTTACTCAACCTTCTGCTCAAACTGGGGTTAGCTATGAGGTCAGCTGAGGTTGCTCAGAGCTCTATCCTGTAAGGTGTTGAAAACTTCCCAGGACAGAGACTGCTTGGCCTCCCTGCGCAGCCTGTCTTCATAATGAGAAAGTTGTCTTTATATTCAGTCTGAACCTCTCATTTCAACTTTTGTCCTTTGTCTCTCATCATGAGCCACTGAAGGCCCTGGCTCTGTCTGCTCACTGTCTTCTTTGCAGGCACAGTAAGGCTGCTGCTTCCCTCTCCCCTGCTGCAAGCTTTCCCTTTTCCAGGCTGGACAAACCCAGCTCCCTCAACCTGTCCTCCCAGGACAAGTGCTCCAGCCCAGCTCCCAGATCTCCTTGGTCACCCTCCTTGGGGCTCGCTCCAGTTGATCAACACCTTTCTTGTACCAGGGGACTCAAAACTGGATGCGGTTTTCTGCGTGGGGTCTCACAAGTGCAGAGAAAAGGAAGGGTGTTAATCTCTTCCCTTGATCCAACGGCCACGCTCTTGTCGGTACAGCCCGGGGTGCTGTCGGCTGCCGTCGCTGCCGGGGCACGCTGCTGGCTCGTGTCCAGCTCGCTGTCTGCCAAGACCCCAGGTCCTCTTTGGCCAGACGGTCCCCAGCCTGTGTCGGTGCGGGGCTTCGCATTTGTCCTTGTGAAATTCCATAAGGCTCCCGCTGACCCATTCCTCCAGCCTGTCAGGGTCCCTCTGGATGGCAGCTCCACCCCAAAGCAGATTGACCAGTCCCTCCGACTTGGTGTCACCTCTGCCCATGGGATAAGGGTGCACTCAGCTGTCTCCTCCAGGCTACTGGCAAAATGTTTAACGTGACGGGAGCCAGGCTAAACCCTGTGGCACCTTCTTGTCACTGTACTCTACCTGGAGGCCAGCCCATTACCCTCCAAAACCAACCCACCAGTCAGTTTTTTCCCCATCTGGTTGTCCATCTACCCAGACCATAACGTCCTGGCTTTGATACAAAAATACCATGGGAGAAAGCAGCGAAAGCCTTGCTGAGTTGCTCTCCCCTCAATGACACGTTCAGCCATTTTATCACAGAAGACAATCGTGCCGGTCAGGTGTGACTGGCCCTGGTAAACTGGCACATTCATGCAGAACGTTTCCAACCACTTCTCTTTTATGTACCCAGAAATGTGTTCCTGGAGGAGTCGCTGTGCGACTTTCCCAGGACAGGAGGGAGGCTGACTCCTTGCAGTTCCCTACGTTGCTCTCCAGACCTTGCCTGGAGATGGGTGCAACACCACTTGCTTTCCTCCAGTCACCAGGAATTCCCCTGATCCCCATGAAAGTCGGTCCCAGACCTTAGGACTTGGCAGTGACCGATGCCTTCCCAGGCACCTTACAAAACCAACAAAACGTGGTATGAGACCCTGGCAGGTGTTGACAGTATCATTCAGCTGGTTATTGTAGTGAGGATTTGAATGATCTCAAGTTGGTTGTTCAAGAGAAAGATAAACAGGAGAGGTCTCACTTCCTTTTAATTCAAAAAAAGATCAAGAAGTTAAGACTATTAAAGGCATAGTTCATAAAGGCAACTGGAGGAGAGAGGTGAGCAACATCAGTGTGCAACTTGCACATTAGGAATCCACAAGACAGAAAAGTCCAAAACATTCAGAATTCACAAGGTATTTGCCCTCCCGTTTCCCAGAAATACAACTGGATAAATGGAGATTTTAAAAGTGAGATTAGAGAGGAACAAAAAGTTACAGCAAGCATGTAATACTTTCCAAAACCTTGAAAAGGTAGCCCTCAGAATGACCAAAAGTCAGCCTTTTGAATGTGAGGGATGACTGCATAAGTAGAAGAGGTACCAGGCCATATTGCCAGTATGGTACTTTATACTTGCATTGAGGCACTTAATTAATTTGTAAATAATAAAAATCAGCTCAAGACACAGAATGGCTTAGTCTCACAAGGAAAGAAATAGGACGGAATGGCTTTTATGGTGAGACAACAAGCCTGTCATGTTCAGGAACATGACATTCTTCTGAGAGGCAGTGAAGGACAAGAGTATTTTACAGGTTGCAGAAGAAATATCAGAGGACACGTGAACTTTTACTGCTTAAAAGGCACAGCAAGTGTTGCCTGAAAGTTGCAGTAAGAAGGAGAAACGCATTAGTACTCTGTTTCACTTTCAAAGGTCAGCACCGCATTCAAGAGATTTCCCTGCTCCTCAGGGAAATGCCAGGACGGGAGCCTAGAGGAGATGGACTACATTTTTCTCATGCCAACAGTCATCTTCATTTAGATGTATTATTTAGCTGAACATGAAGGGTTTATACATAGCTTTCTGACTGCAAATTGTACATGTTACTAGTGTTATACAAAGAATATTTGTTTTTTCTCCTGTATTTGTACTATATTGTAATAAACGTGCATTTAATGTTTTAGATTGCAAGCATCCTTCCTGCTTTTCACGAATTTCTTCAGAACCACTATTTATAAATCACTGTTTTTTCCCTAGCTACTGACCATCCGGATTTTACAGAGTACACAGAACAAAATACTCTGAACTAGCACTGACTCATGGCCTCGTTTAATTATAGATCAACGGCTTTGTTATGGTTCTTGTCATTCATTCCTACCCTGCTTGTAAAAATAAGAACCCTAACTCTGTACAAGGGTCTCGGTAAAAGGAGCACTTAAAAGCCCTTGAAATACATATGTAAGCCTACCGATAGTGACATCTTGTGGTTGTCAGTAAAATAGTTTCCCATGCATTTCACATTTACAGCAGAGTTTATTGCAGACCCACTCCAGGGCCAGAGCAACCTGGTGGCAGCACCCCCCTACCCCCCCTTTTGGACACACCACCCCTTAGGAGCAGCTGCTCCAGCTTTGCTCCAGCTTTGCTCCAGCTTGCCGTGCCCGTAGCCAGCCGTCTTCTTTAGCATTTCCCCCTCCTTATGCCTTCACTGCACTCCACATGGCTCTTACCACTCGTTTTTTTATCCCACCTTTCAGCCCACGCTTAGAGGTGCATTCCCTACGCAAGTCCACTGCTTTATAAATAAATAATGGCAACCAAAAGATAATCCACCATCTACTCCAAGCAGATCCTTCTTCTTTAAGAGTACTTGTTTTACCTATGCAGATTACAGCTTTTTACAGGGAGGACAAACTTGTGTTATGTTTGCGTGGTGGACTAGATATATGGTCCCAGATAGGGCTCAAAACACTACTTTACAGAATACTTTCTAAAGCATATAAGCTATTCATATCACTGGAGTAAATTCATTCTTTACATTTGTCATCAGAAATGTGAGATGCACTCAGAGGAGTATTTGTACCTGTCCCGGTTTCAGCTGGGATAGAGTTAATTGTCTTCCTAGTAGCTGGTGCAGTGCTATGTTTTGAGTTCAGTATGTGAAGAAAGTTGATAACACTGATGTTCTCAGCTGTTGCTCAGTAGTGTTTAGACTACAGTCAAGGATTTTTCAGCTTCTCAAGCCCAGCCAACGAGAAAGCTGGAGGGGCACAAGAAGTTGGCACAGGACACAGCCAGAGCACCTGACCCAAACTGGCCAACGGGGTATTCCATACCATGGGACGTCACATCTAGTATAGGAACTGGGAAGTGGGGGCGGGGGATCGCGGCTCAGGGACTAACTGGGTGTCGATTGGTGGGTGGTGAGCAATTGCCCTGCGCATCATTTGTACATTCCAATCCTTTTATTACTACTGTTGGCATTTTATTAGTGTTATCATTATCATTATTAGTTTCTACTTTTCTGTTCTATTAAACCATTCTTATCTCAACCCAGGAGTTTTACTTCTTTTTCCGATTTTCTCCCCCATCCCACTGGGTGGGGGGGAGTGAGTGAGCAGCTGCGCGTAGTGCTTAGTTGCTGGCTGGGGTTAAACCACAACAGTACCGTACTATCACTCTTCAGCAGTCCAGTTCAAGTGAAATTAAAACTGTCTCATAGTATGTATTAATTCATGCCTAGGACTAAGAGACAAGGAACTAAGAGGTTTTATCATTGCCTCTACTTGCATTTTTGGTGCCTGCACTTTGCTATGGTAACTTCTCGCTCCCTACAATACTTTCATGTCAAGCATTTTTTAAAAATTCAGTAATTTATGAAGTATTCATGTCACTACAAATTAATGAGTACCAAATACTCTGTGTATCTCACTACAGTTCACAGGATCCCATTTAAAAAGTAGCTGAACAGACCAGTATTTGCTTTCCAGCAGCAAGATGATGCATTTAGTTCTATATATTACTTGCTGGCTGGCTCAGGAACATTACTAATTATATTACATGCCTTAATCCAATTCAGCTTTTGTGTGGGACATCACCTGCCCTTTAATCCACAAAAATCTCTCAAACTCACCAAAATAACTACAGTCTTAAAAATCTAGTAGCACACCTACAGAAAGCAAGCATAGCACACACTCACAATGTTGCTCCTGGGTATTACGGTCTCCTTGTAGTTTAATCCATTGCCTTTTCCACATCTGCTGCTTCTCATTTAAAGCTCTTTATCTTCCCAGCTAAAGGCTACTAAGACGGTCCTACCCATCCTCATTCCTGCACCTGATCTGTTGCATGCACTCAGGCTACAACATAGGAAAGCACCAAGGCTATTTTCTTTCTTCTTCCCTTCATCATCACTCCTCGGTGATTTTTCCCCATTTCCTACTGTTCTGCGTATAGCCTCAACAAAAGCCTAGAAAGATCAAGGAAGTGGCCTAGACAGCCACAAAGTTTTAAGAACAAAAATTGATTCCTTTCAACCAAATGTTCCTGTGGTCAGAGCTCCATAAGAATATCTGAATACCAAGAACATTCACAAGTTTTATGGCCTTACAACACGTGCCACACAACACAGGGATTAAGACCTTGAACATACTTTTGCCTACCCCCACTTAAAACCCAGAACCTGCTCCAAGCCTCCAATTTTAACTTAGCTTTCCAACAGAACTAGGTAAGGATGGCAGAAAAGCTATACAAGCACTGCATTTACCATTCGAGATGCTCTGAAGAAGAGCCCATCTTAACAAATGTAAGCCTTCAGGTTTTGGCAAATACTGCTGCCCTGCAGCACGACAGCCAAGTAACAAGGGAAACCCCACCACACCGCCGCATTCCCAGCATGAGCGTTTTTCTAAATTCAGTTTGAGTGTTTCTTTTATCATGGGTTTGGCACATGAGGGTAATCCAACTTCCAAAGTCTATGCCTGAGTCAAGTGAACAAAGCATTCCCTGTTTAGCAGATTCCCGAGCTTTTCCAGGCAATAAACTTCTAAATAATAACGGCAGATAACTTGTGGCAGCGCTTGGCTTGTGGTTACCAACTTCAGTAATCTTCCATTTGGAATAAGCTCGTTAAAGCTTTGTAACAAGATTATGTGGCAAGGCCAGTCAACGATGGCTACAGCTATTACACGGGTGAAACCTTGTCACAAACCGACAGCAGTGGAGCATTAGCTAATATTTTTCTTTGAATCCAGACTTAAACTTTATCAACGACGACTAATCACAAGGCCATGCATAAAGTCAGTTTTCCTTGGCATTGGTGGGTGTTAACTCCTTCCAAATATATTTGGCTTTATTAACCCTTTTACAACAGCTCATCTCATTACATGCTCCTACACCGGGCCAGCCAGGCTCGCTTAGGGCATTTATCTGATCGCCTGTTGCCTGACAGTCTCACCAGCGAGCACTTCTGGAGGGCCCACAGTTACAGGTCAGCGTGCGGAGGAGGTGGCGGAGGGTGCATCGTACAGCGTGTCCCGCACACCGCTAACTTAATATTATTAGAAAAATGAAAGGAAAACAACTTTGACAGGAAGATCATTCAACCCGCATGCCTACACAGCTCTGCAGTTTTCCCACACTAGGTTAGTTTTACCTGCAGCAGATAGGCTGACCGGCTGCAGACACACAGCTGGGGCAGATGCCCAATGCAACAAGCTAGCAACACACTAAGCAACTACTCCTACTTTCTATTTATCTCTTTTCTGAACAATCAAGGTCAATTTATAATTATCATCAGTATCAGTGGCTCTGCTGCCCCTGAACAGGCCACGTCACAAAAGAGGGCAGATTTTAGAGGAGGTGATGTAATACTTCTGGAAATTCTCCTCTTTACCTGTCTTTGTTAGTTAGCACGTGAGTACTGATACAGAAGAGTTGCTAGGTCAGAGAAAGCCAATACCAGAGCAGGCATACAGTATACTTACATGGAAGTAATTCTTCCCTGATTGTGGACCACCCATAAAACTTCATCAGTTGCATAAAAAGACTTTTGCCTAGGAGCAGGTCAATCCTCCTCATCCACTGGAGTAGCAGGCTCAGTAGTATGAGATTCCAGAAAGAGACAAGTTGTTGTGTGCTTTGAGACAAAGATCCAGAACCTCCTCTGTGCTCTAGGAGGAGCAGGATGGCATTTGTGGATACATTGTAAGTACCCCAAATTCCTGAACTGTGAATGTAAGTGATTTATGGATGTGGCCTTGAACTGATGTAACTACAAACATAAGCGACAAATCTTTAAGCCCTTCTTCTGCCAGATAAAGTCATAAGAAACTCACTCTCAGGTTGTCAGCTAAACTGCTATCCTACAGTAAAGGTGGCAATGTTGCAAACTCACAAACAATCCAAGGCATACATATGTGGACTACTACTTTTGAGAAAGCTGACAAGGTCCCTATTGCACTTTGCAAGCTCCACACAAGGGACAGAAGCATCATTTTCACCATTACCTTCAGGTACAAAAATTAAAGCAAATCATTTAAATACCTTAAGCTCTTTCGAACTCACAACTGCCTAAATCACCATTACTGGCCAAAAAAAGGTATTACTTTTCTAAATACTTAAAACCTAAAGAGTAGGATCAAAATGCCTACGTTTAACAGCTCCTTAAAGTGCCATATACAAACCAGCCTCAAAAAGAGACCATAACATTACATGAAGATTTCCCTGCACATTCTCTCCAGTAGAAGCCTTTAAAAACAGATGCACAAGAATATACTTAGTTAATAAACTTAGAACAGACTCCCATAGCAGCAGCTGGTGTCCCCACTGCTGTTTAACTTGTTTATAAAGTTCACCATCGTTGCAGTATGGCTGAGCAGATAGGAGTAGGTTGTTCAGCATCAACCACCTCAAAGCTATTCTTTCTCTATGAGGCAAAGCAAGGGTGTGGTGCTCTCCACCTTCTCCACGAATTACATAGAGTATTAAAAGACCTACCTATATAACAGTCTACTATTTTAAAACCAATCTATGATGAGTGAAAGGTTAAAAAAAAGGAAAAAACTGATGAAAGATATTTGCACCTCACAAATTCAGTCTCAAGACAACAAATTACAGCATGTGCGTTAACTCATTCTAATGCTACACATTTAATGACTTAACTCCAGAGAGCTTTAACTACTTGAGAAAACACGTGGTGTTTGCTACAGGCTGTAATTTCTTACATTTGACTTGAAAAACATAATACATCTCCCAAATGTCCTTCCACTCTATCTTCTTGTTTGAATCTTCTATGCGTTATTCATAAATTGCCTTTAATCAACTAAACTTTATTTAAAGGGGAGTGGAGGGGGGGAAGCTAGCCACTATCTCAAAACAGTATTACACAACCTAATCTAAATTACTTTAAAAAAACCTTACTATGCATGGCACTAGTGTTACTTCTAGGTTTAATGCTTTGCTTCTGTAAAGGTAACTGGAACTCATTTAAGCACTGTTTTCTCAGCAGAGACTTTTACAGATTTATGGCAGAGCACCTGACAGTGAGCATAGCCTGAAAACACAAGAATTGTTGATTGACCACCGACTGCATACTTCAAGTCAAAACAAACATCTGCACTTATCTATCACGACTTAAACTAAAATGGCTTTTCTTTACTTCCAAGCTTGAAGAAGGGTCACGCAGACTTGCATATCTATCTCCTAACCAGATCCCTCCACCACCTTCTTCCCCCCACCCCCCAAAAATTCAGGTTTTGGAAGAGAGTCAGAAAGAGGCAATGTGCTTACCCCCCAATAATGGTTAGATCATCTTTAATTCTAGCACCTGAAGTTATACAAGGGTTTGCTTAATAATCAAGTTTCAAAGAACTGTTGGACACATTCAGTAAGGTGACAACTGTGCAATACCACTCAGTATTTCAATATCAGGGACCATACTCTTGAATTGTTTAAACACAATCCACAGAACTCAAAATTAAACAACCATCCACAGTTTAACTAAACAATCAGTTAAAAGTCTTACAGTTTAATAATTCACATAATGGTCAGTCTTTAGTAAGGGATACTGAAATTCATTAAAACACAACACTAGATTTTACTCTATGGGTGTGCTGGGCTGGCACATAGTTGGCCATTCTTGGGTATAACCGGAAGAGTAAGGAGAAGTTTACCACAGTTTGGCAAATCCCACATTTTGTCAGTTAAAAGTGAACTGTGAGAATTAAATACTCATCTTTACATATACACAAGTTATGCTGTGAAAGCATATTTGCTTACAAACATATAAAAATACTTGTTAACTAGTTTGATAAGAAAATAATGTATAAAAGTATATAGCAAAAACATTTAATCATCTCTGACAATGGAAAGATCAAATTCATTTTTATATCACATGAAACAAAAACAGCTACAATTTTAGTTTTCCTTAATCCCTTACCCAGAAATACAAAGGAAGACACAATTTGTTTCCAAACAAATGATGTGAAATTTCTTAATAAGCTGAAATGCCTCAATCCAGAATGAGCTCAGGTATTTGGCCATATCCTAATAGTAGTAGTAATCATCCTGTAGCTGTTCTGGATTCATAAAATAAATACAGTAGACTGTTTTGGCCACTGAAATAAAACTGCAGCATAAATGACAGATGAAAATTTTTGCTGACAATGAAATTCAGTGTAGGTTTCTTAAGGCTAGCTGAATACTCAAGTCTAATTTAACTGAGGGCAAAAAAAGCCAATCCACCCCTTTTTTTAAAAGTATTCTTTATACTTCAATATAGGTCTTTGTAATAGCTAATGAAATGTCAGAAGTAAAAATAAATTAATTCACAAGAGACAACTTAAGCACAACTTCAACACCTTGTCCTACACGGTTTTGTTTCATCTCCTTTGCGAATAAAACTCCACAAGGTGCAAGCTCTTAAGGGAGAGAAGGAAGGAACTGTGGTATTAAAGAAGCAGCCTTAGTGTTTTGTTTTGAAGTCTGCCCCAGAATGACTGAGTCTTCTTCAAGAACTATTCTGCCAGCTTCTTGGACTAAGGCTATTCTGGTGACCACTTTTAGGACATGCACATATAAGGCTAGACCAATACCAGAAGTGATGTAAAATGATGGATAGAAAAAAAAATAATCTGGCAGCTGATAGCTTGGTTCTTGGGATTCTCAGAAAATAACACAATGGCAGCCTTTCTTGTCTTTTTCTTTCCGTGTTGGCTCTGGTGAAGGAGGGCACTCTTGTTCTTGAAATTTCCTGGAAATAGATATTTCAAATTAAATTCATAGAATCATTTTCAGTTAAATAAAAGTAAATATTGTATTTAAAGTTACAGTTTTTACACTTCTGTAGAGGATGGACTGACTTTTGACACTCTACTGATTAAGTGAGTGGTAAGAGGGGTTTTGGGTTTGTTTTTTTTTTTTTTTTTTTTTAAAAGAAACCCCATTTTTTACGGAAGGCCAATTTCAGATTTAGTCTATCAGGCATACTTACTGGGTGATCAATAAAATCTGAGACATTAAGGTGAAGAAATTCTTTCAAATACATACTACATTCGTGTAAATATTTTTCCTAATACACAGGAATATTTTATAATGGAGAACATTGGTCAAAGTTTACAGGTAACAGCAGGCAGAATTTTCTTAGTGATTTCCCACTACATTTCAATACATTTGCTGTAGCTATCCATTAATTTAGGGACATTAATGACCTGGTCTCAAGTTATCATACCTTATAACTCTGACAAGTTCATGAAAAGCTTGGTCTACATTCAATCTGATTTTTGCCGAGGCTTCCATGTATGTTACTTTAAGTTGCCGTGCTAGCTGCTGACCTTCCTCTTGCGTCACCTGTAACAGATACCAATCATTAAGTTCAAGGCTTCTAGCAGGCATGTTCGTATCGGTAGACGCTGCGTATACATGTTAAGGATCTATTTTCCTCAAACAATAATGCTTATTTGGCCACAGAAGAGTTTCCACACTGTCCACACAATATGACTGGGAAACAAACCCATGTAATGCATCTTTTCAAACGCAAGTGAAGACTTTTTTTAAAAAAGTTTCTGCAGTAGACAAAGACTGATCCTCCAAGGAATTTCCCTCACTGCAGCTGCTTCCACTTCAGTTCTGCATAACAAGACCAAGTTTTCCTTCACAGGCATGCAAGAGTCCCTCACTCCTCCCTCCTCAAAGCAAGTGCTTCAGTCAGCCTCTGATGGATTACTAACACAACTGTGAATACTATTGCTAGATTCACCTTCTCCCTGTGCCAGCTAAATCTAGAGAAAAAAAAAATCGGATTACTAGTTTTAAAACAAGAACTGATGTTTAGCTTCTGAATCTTTATAAAAGTAATTAAAAAAATCTGTTTATGACACAGCAAAATATTAATACAGCCAGTTTTAAACATAGCTTAAATTACAAGAGATCTAAGAATCCATGAAGCCCTCAGGCTATCCAGAGGCGTTAAAGAAAGCCTGTCTACCTCTTGACTCCTTCAGACAGAGGAAAGGGAGATGAAGAAGAAATAATGAGCATCGTAAAGAGATGGCATAAAATTTGAAGTCATGAAGCAGAAGGCAGGAAGCTAGTGGACCATTATAGAAAGGAGTAAGTCAGTCACAGGGCAAAACCAAAGGAGATCACTGCATAGTTTTGGATGAAGTAGAAAGCAGCGAGGTCAGACAACAGAAGGCCACCCTGAGCAGTGCGAGGCATGCAAGGCTTCGACGGGAAGGTCGCCCACAGGGCCAGGGAGGAAAGGGCAGCTTCCAGCGATAAGAGGAAGTACAACAGATTTTGCCGAGACAATGGCTCGTGGAAGAAATGTCAGAGATTACACTGCTTTCACAGAAAAACCTTAAACCAGCATGTAGAGGACTGATACGATGAGAACAAAAAAGTATGAGTGTTTATTTTTAATTTAGTTTTGAAGAGGCACTCAGATATTCACTTAGATTAAGAAGCTATACAGAAATGGAAATAGATGGGAATAGAAAAGCATCATTGGCAGCATTCACCACAGCGCAAGATACAGAAGTACTTTTTAGCTTGCAAAATACTTTAACAGCTACACATATGGTTTGAGCGCCTTCGTGCACAGCATCTCAACGCTTTTGATCCCTCTGTCCTTACCACCCTCACTGGTATTTTATATTCATAATCATGCTGAATTGAGGGCTGCTCCCACTAAACCCTCATGAAGCTCTACAAGGAACCCCAGCACCTTGTGCCGTTAGCTGTACTAACTCAGGATGTATCTGGTGATCTCAAACGCTCATGGAAACTCTACATTTATTTCAGTGTTACTACCATCAGCTGAAGCCAAAAACCACCCTCAAAACCAACCCAACCCCAAGATCAACTACTGGAGCTGCACTTTTAACTGCAGGGCACAAAGTGAGAATGACTGAGATCCTTCAACCCTCCACTGCAGCCTGAAAACTGAATGATATTCAAGATTCTTGCTCCACTAGCTAACAAATCCACTTCCACCTTCCTCTCTAGCCCCAGATGTTGAAATATCCTTATTCCAAAGCTTATGAAGGCTGCACTGGGAGAAACATTTGTAGCTGTTTTCTGGCACATCAGTGACATTGCAGAATCCCCCAAAATTTCCATCAGGGCTTCCAGAACCTTCTGTGCACCTCTGCCTCCTTCACCAGACAAAAGTAAGTTAAAAGTATGGATATGGCAGTTTTTGCAAAACCAAACCCCTTTACTTTTCTTCATCCCTCCATAGTCTACTGTAGCCCCAGAAAGTGAGAGGCTAAAGTCTAATAAAAATAAATAATTGGAAAGAATGTATAGTCCTGAAGACAAACTGAACCCAGTCTTTAAACATATGTGGTTACTACTTTCTTCATTACTGTTATCTAAAGCACATTAGAGGTACAAGTCAAACAAATACCACAATAAAGTCAAGCTACACTTCCACAATATTCTGCATTATTAGGGGCAACATTAAAGTCCTTATTGTATTTACTAGAATATCTGTGGTTGCTTAATTCCAAAATAATCTCTTTGTCTGTCTTACAAGTATATTGTCAAGTAGCTTGTGATCAACTTTAGTGACCTCAAAGTCAGTTTAAAAAAAAAAAATTTGGTTTTGGGCACACTACAGAAGCATTTGCAGTGCCCAAGCTGTAAATTAGAGGCCAGAACATACCAGTTCCATTTTCAAAGCTGAGGGAAATGTAGTAAGTACAAACATAGAAATGCTTGAAAAGATATGAATTTACATCTTTTTATTTTCCCTTCTCACGTACGACAACCCTGTGTCATGACAGGCTTTTCAGTATGTGTGATGGGAGAGCTTAAGTGTCAACAGCAAAATAAAAACTAAATTCTTTTTCTTCAAAGAACACTGTATTTTATTTCAACAGAAGTAGAGAACCACAGATTTTCGTAACTGTGTGCATACATGTGTGTGTGTTGGTTCTGCAGTCAAAGTCTCTTAAGTTTTGGTAAGCTTAAGGCTGAATACAAATGGGAATCACAATGCTTATCCTTTATTATAGGATATTTTGCTGTTTGTTTTTGGGTATCATTCATTCATGCTGTTCAGATATTTGGTAAAAGTTTCTCTAAACACCATTACAGAAGATGCAAGTGAGCAAGTCAAACATGGAAAAGCTTATTCCGCAGCTCCCTAAGTTAACAGTCTTCTTACTGAAAGAGTTTCCCTTTGAGTATCTGTGCAAGAATCCTGTGAACATATCGCACGTGGTCCTCCCTCTTCACTACTGTAGCTGAGAACCATCAGAAATATACTAATTTCTGAAGTTTCTGTTTTTTCCTCCACCTAAAGCAACTCTACGAGGCTGCCTAACCTAACACTGCATCTGTATTTTGCCTGGACGCTTATGCAAGACCAAGGGCCACATTGTACCTGCATCAGCAGGTAACAGTTTCCTCAGGTTTGAGAGGAATCCGCTTCTACCTCCTTGTGGTCACCCTACAGTGCTCCCTGCGCAGAAACATTGCCCGTTCCTGCCGAGAGCTCCATCACTCCTGAAGAGTGCATCTGTCATCCTGATTTTCTGCCTCAGCAGCCCACCCAAAAGTGCCACTTGTTCATGCTTACAGTGGGCTACCACAATGCTTTTCTGAAGGGGTCGTTCACTGTCCACTAACTCTATTTTGTCCGCATTCCCATATAAAAGGTCACTTTGGTGCACACAAACTGTGGTTATGAAGCACTGACACATATTCAAACAGACTGACTTGCTGTGTTTGAATACTGCATCAGATGCCTGATTGCTAGTTATCTATAAAGCTCAAAGTCAGGCAAGCCATGGGAAGACCTGAAGGTACAATGCACCTGTGAGAACAGAGGCATCACTATATATGGCCATAAAAATCTACCACCTCAAGAAGCTACTGTCACACTTTCATACCAGGTCACAATAGTTAAGAGAAAGGCCAAAAGGAAATGTTAATGAATTTGGGTAGGCCACCACCGAGGCCCCTGTATCCATCCACCCCCTGGAATAAGCCATCTCAGGCCAAGTAATTTGTGAAGCAGTGAGTCTGCAAAACCAACATATTAACTGCTTGTTTGCTAGCATCTAGGCTGATGCCGATCAAGGTCAAAGCAGGAGGCTGCTTGCCTGGGATCATCAGCTTTGCTCATCATCTACCTATGCATAAACTGAAGTCACTTGGACCTCTCTTTAAAACCTTGCTTTAAAGGTATCTAGCAGCACAGATGATCTTAGCACTAGGTCATTGTATTAGTCCAGTCATGATGCAAAAGCAAAAACTAGCATTTAATAAAACCCAGGCACTTTCCTGTTGCAACTTGGATTTTCCTTGAAACCCTGCCATCTGGGGAATGATCAGACTTGACCCAGTTTAAGCTAGCAGTTATCTACAAAAAGTCATACATATCCTGCACTGACAAGTCTACTCCTCCATCAGTAGTGGTTATTACTAAAACATCTGGTGCTCTACTGAATTGTCTTACTGTAAAAACATCCAGTGTTGAGTTGTACGGAATTAACCCATTTAAGAGAAAGACTGCTACGCAGCATTTATTTTAAGGAAAGAGCAATGAGAGATGGTGCTTTAATTTTGGTTTCACAGTCACCAATTTGTGACTGGGGAAGCTGGAAACACTGGTAACTTTATTCCTTATCATACAAGGACATTCTAAAGACTAACACTTACTCATCCTCTAACAACTCATTTTTCTTTGTCAACCTAACCTGTGGATATTGAGGACTTTGTCTCCCATACCACAAAGGATACAAAGTTACAAGAAGTCTGCTAAACTTCATTCAGCTATACAATTATTACCATAGCACATTACTGTTTCAAACTTCCTCTTTCACCTCTCTTCTTCCAAAAACACCTGTGAGCTGACCGATAGTATATTACAGCCACCACTATTTTAGACTACACCTTTAGAATGCCCCAACACCATCAAGATCATACTATCATCTGTGCGCTTCTGCTGTACAACTCGGTTGATTTTTTCTTGAGAAACATTTGCCACCACACAAAGACTATTAGTTATGCATAATTTGCTTCCAAATTTATGGTATCACAATGATAGTACTCTACTGCGTTCAACTACAAAACACGGTTACTTGCATAAAGATGGGGTCAGACCCTTGAGATATCCAAAACTTTTGTACATGTTTAACTCTTTTGGGCTCCAGGAAGATTTGTGTGTTAATTCTATTCAGTATCATTTGCCAATCAAAACACACACTAAATTAACTGAGTTTTATGCTCTCAGAGGTAGCATGTGTTCTCTATTATTTCACTAGTTCGCCTCCTGCCTTTCAGAAAGAGGTGGCAGATGTCTAGTACAAGTAGTTTTGCTCTAAAAACTCACACCCAGCTTCCTGAATTTCTAAAAATGCTACTTAAATCCTGAGGCTCAAAACCGTACATTTGTAATTAAACAAGTTAGGAAAGTAAGCTGACTTCCTGTAGAACTGCCAGATAAGCGGAAGGAGTGAGTGTGACACTCTAGCCTGGCCGATGAGGTTTTCGGTGTAACCAAAGTGAGGCCTGACACACCAGCAGACTGGCAATGCAAAAAATGAAGAGAACTAGCACTTCTCACATCTTGCCTACAAGTTAGAGCCTGGGGACACCCCACGCTTCCCACTCACCCCAGCACTCCTAACCAAGGGGAGGGAGTACTCTCACCTTTGCCCCCAGACCTCCCGTCGCAGCTGCCTGTGCAGCAAACCTGTAGCCAGAGCAGGACGACCCTGCTTGTCAGGCTGAAGTTTTTCCATACGTGGAGAGGCACGGGGGTAGGACTAGTTTTCAGCCAGATAAGCAAGCCGGTCCAGCTCGCTGGGTGCCTGCACGGAGAGTTCGCGTGACGGAGCGGAAACAACCCCACCAGAAACAACCCCACCGATGAAGTGGAGACTCTGGCTGCTTTTCACCCCCAGCTGATAACATCTAACTGCTTGCTGCTGCCAAAAGGCGAGGTCTCACTTTCTTCCCCCCACCCCAACTCCTCCCTGCCCTGCTCCCAGCCACAGGCCCACGCCTTCTCATGCTTTGAGCACTGGCACTCAAGTCTTTCTGCAAGCTGATTTAACTCACACAGGTCCCAGAAAGCCATTCCAGCTCATCTGTTTTCCTCCCCGTCTAGAGAGATGATTCAACTCAGAAAGTGCTTCAAGTGAGAGCTGGGGCCAGCAAAGGAAAGAGCAGGAACGTAAAATCAAGGGGGATCTAAGCCTCTCCCTTCTGGGGACTGATTATGTCAGCTCAGCATCCCCAAACAATTCCTTCAGACTGACTTAAGGCTAACTGAAACACACCATGTGCAGGGGAAGGGGCAGGGAAGAGTTAAGAACACACAAGTAGCTGTTCCAGCAATCCTGGAAGTGCTTTTTCAGTTACAGCCGTCTAAGCCCCAAGTTATGATGGAAGTCACAAATCCACCACTTTCCATGTAAACTGTGTGAGTGACAGCACCAAACGTTATGCGCCTCAGCACCTTATCAATTAAGGCAATGAATGTAGCCATAAAAAGCAAAAGGAGCTTTTGGGGACATATGCTCTTATTTGTGTTCAGATATAAGCAGCAAAACTGTGAAGTTAAGCAATTTGAAAACAGCTACTTTGAGCTCAAACATGTACCAGCCCATCATCATCTGAAAAATCAGCTAGGAATCAGGTGCAGAGGGACTGGCAGGAGAACAGGGGACAGGCACCTCTTTCTACCATTAAGGGAGAAACAGATGCAGCGTCATAACATTAGGAAGGTGGAGGACAGAGACCAAAGTTCAGAACTGTCTCTAGAAATGGATCTACAGGATTACAAACTACATTTGCAGGTATCCTCTGAGAACTCGGGTGACAGCAATGATGTTACTTCCCTCCCAAAGCATCTGGATGTTTGTCCTTCAGCAATTAGTTTGCAGAACAGTTCAGTTTCACCTACATGATCTCCATGCCAACATTTGTGTGTGAGATAAAGTACATTGTGTTCCAGGACCTACAAGGCTATATTCGGGAATTTTGATGGGGGCATGACGGTAACTGAAGAGTGAAAGAGTTTCACTTCTGTCTCAGGGGTAGGCTGATAGTTCTTGTGCACATGTGAGCACACAAAGCTACTTCTGATGACTTCGTGAGCTACTTCTGTGAAAACTTCTTTCAAGACAGTATCTTTCTGCATAGGTTTTAATTTTATCGTGATCTTTCTACACAGGTTCTGGGGTAAAGAGGCTGTGACAATCAAGGAAGCATACTCAACAGGGACTTTTTTGTACTGAAGGTTTTATGTTGTATTCGAGAAACTCCTTCAACAACAACATACTAACCCACTAAACTCTTTATTTGTTTTGAACCTAATTTCTTCTTGTTCCAGCCACTGTTTTTTGACAGAGAAAAGATTTTATTTAGCAAAGAACAAAACCTATGTAAGCACTTGTGGACAGAAAATTAAGTCATGTCCTGGGACACAAATCTGAGAATATCTTGTTTAAAGCTGTGTTTTCCTTGTGAAACTCTTAAAATAACCATGGCAATTTTAGTAATATTTAGTTTACTCTCAGATAAAAATCAATCATGTGTTTGCTACCAAGCTTTAAGGGTCATCTTACTGTCTCAGGAGAAAATAGTAAACTTATTTCAGAAGCTGCTGAAGAAGAAAACAAGTTTGATGCCTGTTCCTTTCCTGCTGATGTAGTAAGATTATTTTCATTTCAGCTCAATTTGATTCATGAAAAATCAAGAGTAAACAGGGAAAACAAATTTAAATCTTCAAATCATTCTAAACCAAATCTTTTAAGCTCTCTTACAACTAGAGGCGAGGTTGACATCTACTAGTTTTAAAACTTTAAGGTACATAAACACGACAGTAATTGTGTTGCTGTACTTCCAACTTTTAAAGCTTTAAGTCACTTACGCAGAAGATGAGTGGCCAAACAGAAAACAGTGAACGGCTACTCATTTATACACAACGGCAGTGAACGGTAAAAGCAACAGCACTCAAGTCTCAGGATCGTTAGAGCTAGTGCTGGAATGCACTCTGCTTGGCACAGCGTGCTATGGTGAGTAACAGAACAGAGGAATTAGACACGTTCATGCCTGAGTAATCAAGTCATGACAGAAAACTCTCAAGTAGATGTGAATAGATTTGGTCTCAACATAACCCCACTGAGTCAGCCAGAACATGTGCTGTATGTGGAATGGCATCATGCTTCTAAGATTCTTCAAGTATAGAAACTAAGTGTAGTTGTGTTTCTTGCATTGGAATTAGTTAGCATGATATGATTTTTTTTTTCCATTGTTTCTTGTTCCCACTCTATTTTGGGGAGGAAAACTGTAAACTTTCTTCTAGAAAGTGAGGAGTAACTAATAGCAAATGAATTACCTGTCTTTGGTGGTCCAGATCTGCTTTATTACCAACTAGAATCATAGGAAACTCATCGCGATCTTTCACTCTAAGAATTTGTCGCTGAAACTTATAGATTTCTTCAAAACTGTAAAAGAATAGAAGTAGAGTATCAGTGTACTAATTCATAGATTCTCAGGTTCTGTAGAAATTCAGAAATGATGAGTCACCTATTTGGACTTGCCCTGTCATGCCACACAAGCACAGCTGCAGGCACTCCAGAGTCCACCGTCACAGCATGACCAGTTAGAGAATCATTCAACACTCAAACTAAAAGAATCCTCAAGTTAGCAGTGTGCTATGCACTGGACTTAGGTGGGGCTGCAGGGTAAGAAAAACGCTTACCGTGTCTCAATCTAGAGGGACCCAGATGCCCATGTGTGGCAGAGAAGCAAGCAACCACAGTCCATTTTACAAATATTGACTTTGGAGTTCCACTCTGGCTAGAATATTCAAACTACAGTCTACAGACCCTGGTGATCAATTTCAGCTGGCAACCTCCACAGCTACTTCTAGGAATTTTGGGGGAAGCTATCAAAGCTGGAAAATTTTATTTCTTGAAGAACCAAAAAATGGCAAGGCTAAATGATCAGAAAGCTTTCCAGTTACCAAATAAGTTATACCAGGTATTGATGCTGTTCAGTAAGGAATATTCCAGCAGTGCTTAAGGGAAGGCGAGCAAAGCAGAAAGCTTCTCCAAGGACAGTATATTAAACAAGCTAATTCTGGCCTAAACAAGGATTTTTGGAGGAAAAAAAAAAAAAGCACTGCTTTCAAGTAAACACTGTTAAAGCTACATCACTACATAAGGAGCTTCAGCATGGATGCTTGCAGACAATTATACATCCTTTGGAGCAGACTTGCCAAGCACCATGTTTAGTCCCAGGCATATGAAGCCATTTACACTCAGATTTGCAAACTAAAATTTAAAAGCAAGATGATCATCAGTGAGAAAGCTGCATTAAAAAAAATTATGTAGTCAGATATGACAGTGCCAATCCACCCGATCCATAGAAAGCAATTATGAGAAGGAAGGTGAATTAGAAGGAAGTGTGCCACTAAGCACAGCTGGACCTCCATTTAGATATGCTGGTTCGATACTCTGCTCAGAAGTCTGTAGCAACTGGAGGAAGTGTTGAAAGTTACCAAGTTGTGTAGATTTTGTCTTGGCTACAGAATTACTTTCTACCACACAAGGGACAGACAACCCTAGCAGTTACTTCATTGACAGGCAAGGTAAATGAAAACTCTGCTCTTCAGAAGTCTTTGAGGGACTTCAGAGAGGACAGCAATATACAAGTTTAATGTGTCAAGACTTGCTTAAAATCAAGGCAGACCCTTAGCCAGAAGAACCGAGAAAAACTTAAGATTTTTAGACAAACCAAGGAGTTCAGGTGACTACTTCAAAAAAAAAAATCTACAGTCCTCTGCAGCAAAAATATTTATGTTAACACAAGTGCTCAGTATGTCTGAAATTCACAGACCCAGATCTCTGACAGAAGTCTAAGAGTCTGTTCTGGACAGTACATCAAGAGAATTTATACATTTCGCTGCATTCTTAAGTGTAAGATACAGGTCCAACAGAAACATGATCATGCTCCATAGAATATTTATCTTAATTCTCATTACAGAGCTGTTCATAAGATAAGTAGCTTATTAGAGCCTAGACTAAATCTGTAAGGGGGGGGTGGTGGTGGTGGTGGAACAGACAAAATTTTGTCACTTGATTGCTCTTCTGTTGCAACTTGAAACAAGTGGAAGGACAGATCCCCGAGTATTTCTCCTTTATTAGTACATATCTGATAAGCTCAGTGGAAGAAGATCGCAGCCAAAATGCTAAGCGACTGCCTGTATATACACAGCAGTCTCCTACTCTTACAATGATCAGGAGCTACCTGACCAAGCTCCATGAGCTTCTAAGAAGGTATGTTTCATCTCAACTCTGCAGTCAATCAGTTATGCAGGTTCCAGTCAATTCCTGGGAGTAATCAGAGTAAGGACTGCCTGCAAAAGACTGCAGAGACATACCCTGAACTGGGTACACCTGTTCAGAAATCCAGAGCCAGGCACTCAGCGTTGATGACCACACAGCAAGGGGATCTTTCTAAGAAGTGATCAGACCGATGAACTGATAGCATGTTGCCCTTAGTTTAAATTTCTGTCACTTCCAGGAAACTAGTATTCTGGACTGTAATGAAGTGCTTGAATAGAGCTGTCATTTTTTTGTGTATACTTGCAAGTCATCTATTGCAAGAGACAGATACTTTCAGCAAGTGATTGGTTTAAAATAGGTTTTCATCAGGGCTGAAAGAGCATCACACCATAGAATCTAAGAGTGCACGCATACGTAATGTTTCTGTTTGAGATTGTTTCAATAAAGGATAAGTAGCAATTTAAGATTAATTACAACTTTCTTGTTTTAATAACTTGACATCAGGCTTACCTTCCTCTATCAGTGACTGAGAAAACAAGCAGAAAACCCTCCCCTGTCCTCATGTACTGTTCACGCATGGCTCCAAATTCTTCTTGTCCTGCTGTATCCAGAACTGAACATAAGCAAAACACCGATTACTATAGTTCATGTTCCTAGAGTATAGGCCAAGAAAAAAACAATCCTTCCTAACAGAATATTGTGAGAACCTCTCCTATATACTGTAATTAAGGAGAAATCACTTTTCACAGATACTATTGGATTTTTGCCAAGATTTCCAACAAGTTCTTGGACCGACTGAACAATTCAAGACCAACCAACCAAACTGAACAAGAAAGTATGGTGGACTTTTGCTAAGTCACAACCAGCTGAAACAGCTGGAAAATGCTTAGAGAGGACTTAGGGATGGGGGTTGGGAAGGTTGCTGGTTTGTCCTTAAAAAAATCACTGACAAGGGAGAACTGAAGCTTTTAAAGCAAAACATTTATATTGCACTTGGGAGAGGCAGCACACAACAGCCAAGCAATGTGTTTTTCATTCCACCATGTCACACAGGTAACTGCCAGGAGTTACATAAATTCTTCTAGTTCTGTAGTCACTAAGGCTTTGGGAATAATTCTTCAAAAAAACATCCAATTTACTTGAGACACACATAAATAAGGCATAAGCACTTCAAATCCTGGGTATCTCATTAATAAAACAAAGGTAGGCAGCTTTTATCAGCCACACACTTACATAAAAACCACATGCTGCACAGTTGTTTACCTGCATTATATTTTATGCATACAGATGCCAGCACTGGCACCAACAGCTGCAGGCTGTTAGTACTGTGCTTTAGCCGGGCTACTTACTGTCCAAGCGCGCAGCTCTTTCATCTATGACACACTGCTTGGTGTAGGAGTCTTCAATCGTTGGATCATAATCCGTAACAAAATAGGACTGCAGAAAATAAAACAAGTTTGTGTGTAAGACAAGCATATATAGGACACTCATCAAGCAAGATGCTAAAACTGTACGCTTAGCAGCTTAGGGAAGATGAGCAGGTTTTACCTGTATATAACCATTTGCCACTATCCAAAAAGATCACAGGTAACGGCTTTTCTATTCCTAGTAAACACTCGTAAATCGTAGAAATGACTAGAAGAGTCACTGAATTTACTGGATTCCTACAGAATTTCTAGCATTTTCTAGAGACTTCTCATAACTCCTGGAATTTCCCAGCAGGATTCCCTAGAAAGTTTTAGTCTCTAACAGCTTTTAAGGTCTCCAGAAAGTGCTAAGTTTCTCTGAACTTCTGGTAGGGTTTAGAAGTTTTTTTGAATTCTCAAAAGTTTCCAGGATTTCTTGCCCTGTTCCCAGAGGCAGTAACTTCTAGGAAGTGCCAGGATTTTTTCAGCTTTCTGGAATTCTCTAGCAGTTTTATAATAATTTCTATAAACAGCTCCATGCTGCTGGCACTTAAGTTTGTAAGCTGTATAAAGTTTAGTGTGTCATCCTTGTTCCCAGCACTTCTCTCCCGGTTTTAGTGACTGTAAGCACACACACCCTCCCAAAAAGACAACTCCTGAAAGCAGAATAAGCTATGTGTCACCCATTGCCTAAGCCCAAGGCTCCACCAGATACTGCCAGTCTGTTATCACCAGAACTGCAAAGCAAAGCACAGTCTGGTACATCTGTCTAGAGACTGGGTGACCTGGTATCAAATACTGGGGTAACAATACTATCTGAAGACAACGAGTTCAGAGTTCAAAGGATGAATGTGTAGCTTGCATGCAGTCATAGCAATGTTGTTTTCACCCAAAACTAAAGCACTTCAGCATAACAAATCTGAACTCTGATCAAATTCATCCCCCCCATGCTCAATGCAGCAGCCACCGGGGATGTGTACTACCCTGACCGTTCAGAAATCAAGCACATCAGGCATGTGTGCACCCAAATGAATACCACAGTAACTGAAGAAGTACTACTTGCATACATTACTCAGTTCTGTAAGCCAGTAAGGAAATAGGAATGCTTTAAAACTATATATTGGCTCCTAGGAAGGAAAAAAAAAAAAAAAAAAAAAGGCAGGTATTGTTCTTGCATTAAGCAGGTATCACCAAAACCAGAGTGCATCTCCCTATTCATGTCAAAATTAATAGTTCTCACTGAAACATCTTTCCCATCACACAAATTCAAAGACACAAACAAGGTACTACTCTGTTCCTCTAAACTTACCAAAGTCAAGTTAACAGATGTCATGGTAGGGGAAAAAAAAGAAAAAAGAAATAACTGAAATTACAGCACTAGCCCACTAACTTTCTCCAGACACATCACTGTCAGTGCAGAATACAGTTAACTCTGTTCTTGCAGACAGTTTTATTAACGTGGTTGTACTTGTTCTTGTCCAGTTTCAGTCTGGAGTTGCCTACAGGGCTGGGTGCAGTACTCTGTCCTGGCTGCACCCAGCTGCCTCCCTCCCACCATTTGTGCACGTTCGCGCTGGGTTTCTGGTTTAACAGCATGGACACGGGCTCCCCAGCAGAGCTCATCAGCTGAGCTGCAGCTGCCTTCCTGGGAGGAACACATCACTAGTTCTAACACACTTTACCAGCTGCGTATACTATATATAACCTATGCTCATATACCACAACCTCACCGTAACGCGGTTGGCTACAGGAAGAGTACGTACAGGTTGTTGTTGACCTGCTCCTTTAGCTCCGGCACCATACTGAAAAACTGCTGACCCCTAGAGCAGAGACACTGAACAGCTCTGCACATCATCTCCTTTGCATTTTAAGCAGACATGAATAAACAGTCCTCTTGGGATACACCTACACAGTAGTCTCAGTCGCTCTGCATCAACGGCACCAGAGTGTAACCAGCTACCGTCAGGTAGCAATAACATTAAAACCACCACGTTCCTCTCCAAGAAGGATAAAATCCTAGCAATCTGTCCCACCAGAGATACCTGTGACACACGAGATGCTGTAATTCACTCCTTTCTCAGTGTTTCACGTAAGTCAAGTTGCTCATTTCTGGAAAAGAAATGGCTTCTCCCTTGTTTAGAACATTCGCCCAGGCTAAGCAATCTCCTCCCTCCAACCCCCTCCAAAACCCCACTTATGCAAAACAAAAAAACCAAACAAAATCTCCCCCCGCCCAAATTCAAACAAACCAACAGGCATGGGCTCCTAAATGGAGCACAGAAACAAACTTCAAGTCTTCCAGCAGAAAAGTGCCAATTCACAGACAGCAGAACATCTCACCATGGAACAAGCCCCAGAAGATGCTGTTCAGACTACAAGTTGTTCCTTTACCTTGCTTCTCTGCAGATTTAAAGAGGAAAAAACACAGCCTTCAAAACTGTTCTTGTCTTTTCTTTTGCCTGCATCCATGACTCAAAAAGTGCTTAAGAACAGACTTTTTGAGGAATTAATTTATTCATAAACTATAAATTAGGTCTCAAGTCTTCTGTGGCCTTCAACAGTCTTTGAAAAATGGAAGAGAAATTCCCTTATGAGAACATACAAATGTGTAAATAATTAATTTACAGAATCTGACTTTAGAAGGGACAATCGTAAGGAAAGGAATTTAAATCCTATGTTTCATTAAGGAAACAGAAAGTGGTATTTATAAAAAAAACATTAGGTGACTAAACCATGGTCTCACCGTCAGTATATCTAGAAATTCAGGATTCTAATTTGGAAGATAGAGCACATGCTCTGAAGTTACTCTAACCCTCTCCAGCTTCAACTTTCATTTCTCTGTCCTGCAGAATTCAAAGTTACTGTCTGAGCCTTTACATCTATAAAGCGGTAAAGTATGCCAAGTTTTAAATAAAAGGGAGAATTTGGAATCAATTTATTTCACTCTCACACAGCAGTATTAGTAGAACACCTAAAGCAGCAAGTTTATGTCCAACAAGGGCAATACTTTTCACTGAGAGAAGTCAGAAGAACAGCATAATAATCTCGGACGGATTCTTTGTATTTCCTTATTCTCTGTCCAAAGGCCAAGAGCTGCAGCATGTTTTGTAATCTCCAGAGCATTTCTGTGATTCCCTCCACCCTTTATTGGTTTGGTTTTTGTTTGGTTGGGGGTTTTGTTTGGGGTTTTTTGTTTTGTTTGTTTGTTTTTTAAATGGAAACTACACACAAAGTAAGAGTGCCAGACTAGGTACAGAGACATGGAACACAGTTCCTCCCTCAAAAAAGGGAACAAGACTAAGTTGCCCTGATCCAGCATCAGCCATACCTCAAATTCAGAATGAGCAGATACCACAGTTTCCCCATTTAACAAGTCTCTTATGAGCAATTTCTTCCTTCCCATGGAGCTGCCGCTGCCAAATCCGTTGTCACAGCACAGGTTTGCAAGACAATTAACATTGTGGTTTACCTCCGGGCACTGGACAAAACTAATGTGGCTGAAATAGCTACTGGTTTTGAAGGAGTCTTCCCAAATTGCACTGGGACTATTTGCCACAGGGAGCATGTCAACCACAGCTTGCAGGCCTTATTCAGTCAGGGTTGATTTACAAAAATTAGATGTAGCCAACGCAGTATTTATCAATCTGAGCAGAAGTGGACCTTACTGCTGCTGTACAGGCAGCGTTTAAAGAATTAAGGGATGGCAGAGCATATCCCAGAACACTCCCCGAGGCTGTACCTTTACTCCCGAATGCTATCCCACAACAGTGGGAAGGTGCCTGCACACCCAGCAAGCCCAAGACCATATACCAGCATGAAGTAGCTTTGTAGAGGTCAAGGAGTTTGTGGCAGAACTGCTTAAAAGACTAATAGGAATGCAATTCCAGCAGATGCAAACCACTGCCAACCTACTGGTTTTAAACCAGCGCTGAGTCCAGACAAATCCGAGGAGCACGCACACACCGCAGTGTTTGAATACCCAGGGCTGGCTGCCGCGGTCTCCTTTGAAAGAAGCCGTACGTGCAAATCCTAACACTTCAAAGCGGTCGTCCTACTAAACTACCAAAACACCAGAAAGCAGGTGTCTCGGATGCCAGCTGGTACAAAACACATTGGACCACTCTCTAGAATGACCCGTTACAGATCAGGCTGTCAGAGCTGCTCTTCCAGGAGCACTTCAGTTTCTATGACAAATTGGAGGAGCTAAGCCTCATTCAGCTGGCTCCTCCACAGTTGGCCACTGCCTGCAGGAAATAATTAGAAGAAATTAAGTTTCTTCTGTGAAGATAGCAACTTGAATATGCTCTTCTGTTACACCACTCCCTTAATCACTAGCAAAATCAAGGCTCTTTCCACCCACTTCTAGAAGGGAAATGAGAAGCCAAGCCCAATAGTCTCATCAACCATTCAATTTACCCAAAATATTATGCAACAAGTTTTCTAGGTTTCCTCTTTCTAAGAGTGCTGAGGCAATCAAGTCCAGATATGGGAAAGCCTGCCAAGGACACAAGCCCTTTTGCAGAGGTAAAAAAACCAAAACAAAACAGAAGAACAACAAAAACCCCATCCCCACACCACCTACATCATTTGCAGCTGGGCAACCCACCACCGAAATCCCTTCCTATGCACACACTTGTCATCTTAAAAATGTATTTCAAACACAATCTCCAGACCTTTGCAGGAGTTTTTACTTGTGGTGCTCGGGAACGATGACACTACTACACCAAATACTGCTCTAGCAGTCCCTCTCCATTTAAGGTAATAGCAATCCCTAAATCATTGTTTCAATCACTTGAGCCTTTTGGCAAGGAGAACATGTGAAAACCCGCTTTGAGTTTATCATCTTTCCCCTTTGTTATGCTGCCTTTAATACACATGAGGGAATTCCTCCATTAGCTGGACTTGCTTACACCCTCAGGAGTCCCGTTCCATAAATTAATAAACACAACTAAGTAAAGATATCTTACATAGAAAAATGGAGAACCCCAGTGCAGTTTCACAGCTCTTATGCAGCTTTTCTTATTTATTCTTTGTAAGGTCATCAACAGTCCGCAAGCTGAAAAGCCACTGGATTACTTTCTTTTGCACCAACATTGAAGTTTTAAGGCAAGAGACAAGTCAGATGTTATCAATGGAGAGCTGCTATAAGCTGCAGTCCAGAGGCTGGTTGCGTAAGGTGCTTCTTTTTATCTTTACACAAAGCTTGCAGGACATGCAATGAAAGGCAGCCCAGCACAGTAGAAGCACACCGCTATGAGCGAGTTGAAGGAGTGGTACATGACAAAATACATATTCATCCTTGCTGTGTCTATAATCTCCATTTGTATTTACTAAATATACACTTAAGGTTTCGAAGAGCCACTAGTTGCTTATTTAAATTTTTTCCACATATTTAAAATTTTGGTTTCAACCCAGTGAAGGCAAGGAAATAGAAGGGTTTCCACCCTCCAGCTGAAGTTCCAGACCAGCTCTGGATTTAAATAGCATCTACAATTTCAGCATTGCAAATAGCCCAAAAATCCTTCCTAGCTATAATTTATAAGTTAGAATTTAAAACAAACATGTTGGTGAATGCCACACACCAAAGCTTCAACTTGAGTACATTTCCAAATACCTGAAATATATGATCCCAAGACAACTCCTAGGCTGTAAGCACTACTTGACAGACTATTTATTTTGATAGTTTCTCCTTTGACTACCTCTAACACTATCACCTCTTCTCCAGGTTTTTCCTCATTTCCTCTGCACTTCACCAGAACATCTGTCTGCTCCTGTTCCACTCAACAGATGTAAAGTCCAGTTCACGATCTGTAGCAGCAGGTCCTCAACATGAGCATAGAACAAATAACAGTACCAACTACAGCCCTTATGCACCACATTGATCACATCAGAAATACTTAACCCAGAAAAAGACAGAAACCTGACCTAGGTCTCTTCTAAACAGCTTTCTTCATTTAAATGAGTATTTCTGGCATTTGTTGCAAGTCATAGACAAAGTCAGTGCCATAGTTTAAGACCAGAACTCTAGAGCCTTGGCCAATTAGTAGGACCATAAGTGGACACCTTTCTGTCTGAGGTAGCTTTTACGGTGTAGCCAAGTTTCTCAGACTGTGAATTAAGATCTAAATGATTGACCGCACAAATCAGTTTGTAACCTTCACTGCTTTGCCACCCATGGAAATCCTAGAGCCTCTGCCTTCAGCTCTTCTACCCAAGAGGAGTGACACAGCATCCAAGCCTATGCTGAAGTGCCCACAGTGTCACCTTGTACCCTCCTCCTGGCTGCAGAGGAGGTTAGAGACCATTTCCAGGAGTTTTAATCTGCATTTCTGTCCCCGTGCCTTGAGGAGCACAAGCAGGTTCAATGTCACCACAGACACGTTCCTAGAGGAGGGGTGGCAGTAACCTGCCACCTCACTCAAGCACTACCCTGGCCCCAGTCCAGAACTAACCCACCCAGCAGATCTGGTAATTAAGCAAAGCAGCTGCTAGGGCCTCAGCACCTGTAGAGATTAACTGAAGCACCTCCTTTCACACAACAAAGGAGACTACTCAAGTCATTTCTTTAGAAATATTTGAGTTGGCTGGCTAGAAAACAAGGAAAACATGCAGGAAAAAAAAAACCTGAACTGACTTCTGGAAGCAAACTTAAACCCAGACTGGATTCCAGAATAAAGGAACAGACACAACAAAAAATACAAATTTAGTATTTTGCAGAGCCCCATGTACTTACATCACCAAAAAAAACCCCAAACAAAAAAAAAAGCACACCACTGATTAGATAGCCTTTGACAAGCTTGTTAAATACTTAACATATACCTCCCCAAGAGCAGGTGGTTCTCGAGGACATGATGTTTCCAGACAGGTCTAATTGGTTGGTGTTGGGGGAGCGGGAGATGGATGCTGGTGGGGTTGACAACAGGGAATTCCGCCTCTGCAAAGGGCTTGGGCACTGCACCAAACAGTACCAGAAAGACTGCAGGAGCTACCCGCAGCAACCCAGCATCGTTCTCAACAGAAGTGCTTGAGACAGCTTTGAGCATGCTTTGCTGGCATAGAGAGTCACACTTTGTAGAACAAGAGGAAGTGTTTTGGTGTTGAATATGGGGGAGAGTGGGGGACCAAAGGTCTAAAATTATGCCGATAAAGAGCAGACTGCAGAGATAACACATAAAACACTATCATGCTACAGAAGGCCAGGTGTATCCTCCTCCAATTATCCCATATTCATACAAATCTTTAAGAGTAACTTTCTTTTAATTATACAAGAAGTAAGATCATCTCTTCTTATCTTCCCAAAAATACCAATTAAAAGATAGTCAGTGCTTGTGAGCAATCAACGATGCTTCCCTCAATTTACACTACTTCCCACCACTCTAATGTATACTGCCAGCATTGTTATGGCTATCCAGGGAAACAGATGTCATTTGTAACTACAATTACTGCAATTATCCAGTGATGTGAAACGCTTGATAATTTCATGAACAGTGAAAACTGAGACACAAAGAGAGAAGAGGATTAAGCTGAAGAAAGAAAGTTATAGTGAAACAAAGATGCCATGAGCCATATACAAGATAAACCCTTTGGAAATTTATACAAAGGTTGAAAAGTTTTTATTTCTTCCTGAAGAACTAGCATTACATATACGTAAAATACTGATATTCATGATTAAGTACATGCTTAATCAAATCTTAATGGTTCTGTTAAAGATGCAAATCGTAACTGAGAATGCAAAGTTCTCGAATGACCCATGGTGGCCCCAGAGTGCCTCCATTAGATTACCCCCCCCATAATTCAAAGACAGAAGAGATACAAATCTTAAATTCTGAATAAGATATGGTAGGATAGAAAAATAAACATCTGACTTGGTTAAGTATAGGTAAGTCTTCCCCTTAACTTTTTTATGCAACGCAAGGATTGTCAAGAGCTTGTGCTTGGTCTGGAAACACTAAACAAAGCATAAGTTAGTCCTATTATACAGCCACATACTCTTCTCTCTCTCCACTCCCTGCCCTTCCATATACAGCAATCACTGAATGAGCACATCAGAAAAGAGAAAACTATTAAGAAGTCTGTGTTCAGTGCATGGGCATATTTATTGCCCATAGCCAAATATAACACAGCTCTTTTCTTTACGGGCTTTGTTGTGATCACTACCCAAAGTGCCTAAAGACAAAACTAACTTTGCTTCCCTCACAGGTGTTGGGAAACATGAGTTGGGATGGGGCAAGCAAGTGGAGAAAGGGTATAAAGTGCCTTCAATTTGAAGGCCAATACACATACCTGAATTCTGTCTATGCACCTTTAATTTTTTTATTTCCAAAATGAACACTTGAACTTTGTATCCATAACCACACTCATTTCCAATTAGGTTTCTCTACATATCCATACAGTAGGGAATTCCACAGATTTCATCCACAGTTCAGCAGGACTGACTCACATTAAGGATTTAAAAGCCATGTTGGTTCTGGAGCATCAACTGATTGTGCAGGTCACCCAGCAGACTAAGACTCAGGAAGATGAAAGACTGAAATCAAACTGACTTTTGTGCTCTGAAAGGGAATATCCATCAGCTCTTTACACCCTTCAACACTCCTAAAAAACCTGCCAGTTAGTTTTTGGCCTGCCCCTAATTGCTACTTATAACAAAGCAGCTTCACCTTCTCCAACCTCACCTGGGCTGCAGCAGCACAGGAAAGAATCTCCCTTCTTTTCTCCCTCAAACTTGGCACTCAAGGCATTACTTGCAAAACAGTTCAGGCTTACAGGTAGAAATCTGGAGTGTTTTTAACTGCTAAACAGATAATTACAAGATTCTGTGAAAAAACTAAGAATCCACCCAGAGACAGCAGATTCGCTTGGGAAAAACAAAGTTTAGAAGAAACATAACTAAGGCAGCCTCTCAGTGCTCTCTCTGTTCAAATCACAGAGGTTTAAAGAATAACTGTTACAACTACTTTATTGAAAAATTACATGCCTTGTTGCTAACATCCTGCCGAGCTTAAACATACTGCTAGGATAACTCTTGTAAAGCATTAATGCAGCCTCAACACTTGAATTATGGACAGAGTGGGCACTGGTTACATGCATTTAACATGAATACTACTGAGTGGGGGTTTTTTAATATATATTTTGAAATGCACGTGAACATCTTTTTAAACACTATCTTCCTTAAAAAAAGCAGATTGATACTTTTTTAAAACAGCTTTCACCTATTTATAATTCTCAAATTTCTCAAAATCAAACCATACCAAACACCAAGTACACTCACAGAAACTTGATTTAAGCAGTACATGTATTAAACTTTGGCTTCTTGAATACTTCCTGGTGATGCAGTTTTCATTACTCAAGATCAGAGAACGTACACTTCCACTGTCTGTTAAGACTTCTTTGTAATGCCTTGAATTAATGCCCTTTAATGCCAGTAAGCACCTACAAAATTCTTTGAAGGCGGCTATATTATTTCTCAAGTCGAAACATGTCTGACTCCAAAATGTGCTCTATACTGCAAGCATCGATGAGTCTTGATTTCATTTTTGCTCCACAGTAAATATGTGCAAGAACTATGAATACACCAAGTACTTAATCTTCCCGATCTTGGCCACTTGCAATTCAAGGAATGTTTAAAATATTTGCTACATACCATCTTTTCATCCATAAAATTTTATCAGGTTCAGACAGTTTTCAACACAGCAGCTCACACAAACTCTTCAGGATGAGCTCTGGTTTTTACCTCAAGAAGTCCAAGATATTTTTTAAAAAGTACATATCTGGTTTTAGGGTATGCGTATGCCCAGGTAATGGGGAATATAGCTATGAGTGAAAAGAAAGGTAGGTTACTCAAAAAAATCCCCTGGTGGGACAGAAGTAAAGTTACTGCCTTTTCTCATACACATGAAATCATTAGAACACCTCAAGATATATAGTGTAATGTAAGAGCTTTTGATTTATAAATGTAAGAACAGTAACAGGGTAAGACTTACAATCAATTAAAATAGCTCTTCACTTCAGTAACTTCCACTTAACTAAAATACAGTCAGCAACAGACTTCATGTTAAAGGCTATGAGGAGACCTATCTTTAAGGGCATTTACAGTCTATTAAGAAATAAGCCACTTCACAACTCCTTGAGGAACATACTGGAAGAACTGAAATGCAGTTTGAAAAAGCTAATTCCATGGCAAAAAAAAAAACCTCTTGAGAAGAGTACAGGTATTCATGTGAAATCTGAACCTTTAAAATATGTTCAAGTTGCAAACAAATTGCTTGTTAATTGGACTTCTCAGGTTGTCTAGCCTTGGTTATGGACATTTGGACCCACACAATTACCTTAATGCGGTAAGAAGGTTTTTTAGCCCAAACAAGCCAGTAAAACAAAGCCTCACTTCAGCAGCTCTAGTGCTTTTTAGTAATATTAACTCCTACTGCACATTTTAAGTACTTGGCAATGTTCGAGCCCTGGGACTCCACAGGAAGCTAAGGTCAAAAGTCTCTGAAGTTAATACCTTTCTTATTCTGAAAGTAGGAAGTAAAGACCCATTTTCAGTAGTAAGAGCGTTTTCCTACCTTCACCATTGCATTTCAGTTCTCTACAAAGCCAGGTGCTGTTGTCAGTTGTGCAGGTTTGGAACACAGTTCACCAGAGCCAGGTAGAAAGCCTGAAGAAGGCAAGTTCTCTGTGTTCTTCCTCTCAAAAGATTTAACACTGCAATACAGCCAGGTTAACTACCCCATTAAACCCAGAACCTATAGTTTTCTGGAATGATTCCAGTTAGGATTAAGTATTTGTAGGATAGTATTTCACAATACAATTGAACTACATTAGCAACTTCCTGCTAGTGGAAGAGGGAGGTTTTGTCATCCCCACTCCTGACCTTCCACCAGGGTTCCCTGCTGCCTGCAGCACAATCAGAAGACCAGACAGTCCAAATTGCCAGCCAGAAATTAAAAAAATCCCCCATCCAAACACTAGCCAGCTGCAAACCACCTTTAAATGTCCAGACACTTCAGGAAAGCTCACAGCATATCACTAAAAGATGCCTTTTTCCCCCACTCTGACATATATAAAAATATTTTTATATAATTTGCATATATATATATAAGAATAAAAAGCACCAAACAGGGACTGAATCAAAAGAGTGAAAGATTCCAGAAACTTTCATTATACCACTCATTCTGTTAGAAAAGAGACAGAATCATTAGCACACAGGTAATTAAAAGTTAAGATGACTCTTTCAGAGTCAGTAACACATCTTATTTATACTGTGAGATCACTGTAGTCATAGATAACAATACAGTAGTTCCTGTCATGTAATTATTCCCCCCCCCCCCCCCCTCCCCCCATTACCACAGTTAATCCCATGGAATTTTTGAACACCAGCTTGGACAACACCCAACATGAAAACATTCAGCTTCATTAGCAAAGTCTGGAGTACTTTATTTTTCGAAGATTTATTGACTGATCATTAGAAGCTAATTATTTAGGAAAAAGCTATGAAATACCACTTATATCTAGCAAGAACTATTGTGTCAGAAGATAAGCACAGTTCTAATAGCTTTATTTGCCCAAATTATGTGTTTATTCAACTCCAACCTTTTGGCCTGAGACTAGACTGTCTAGACTCGTTTTGCAGACTACAGACAATTACTATAATCTTTAAGTTTTGGAAGTGCCATCACCAGAAGTGCCAAGAATGCTGAAATGGCAGCTATAAGTGTTTAGCCATCTATTTTCATTAGCAAAGCTAATTTTTGCTAGCCTTCCCCCAAAGTCCTTGCCCAACTAAGTAAAATACACAAAGCAGTTAGAGACATAAAAATTTTTAATGAAAGAATTGGTTGCCCACCTATGAAATAATGGACTTCTTGAAAGTGTTAAATCATTCAGGAATGCCAACACCTGAAGCTGCATGATGCACATATTATAACAGTAATATGTGCAGCAAAATCAATTAAAATGAAAACATACTAGGCAACTTCCCCTTAGAAAAGGCTATGTGAACAGCTTGCAGGTGGCAAGCTGTCAACAAAAAGTTCATGCTAAAAAACTGCAACAGCGATAACCTGCTAAACGCACACTTTTAAACAAGGCCGTTCCCAAGTTTTCTTCGCACCACAACAGACACAGCACGAAAGCCACACCGAGCCAGGCTGACCGACTCAACGCACGCAAGCCCCACACCGCAGTCTCGCCAGCCACGGCAGCTCAGCAGTCAGGGTACCCGCCAGGCCCCAACACCATGTATTTTTGCACATCGGTATCAGGCATCACACTGTATTCCAAGATGAAAACGTGCTTTCTGCCTCCCAAAAAATATTCCGCAGGAGTTTGTGGCTAAGCAGCAAAACCTCAGATAGGGGAGAATCTGTAGCGGTCAACAAGCGTTTTTTCCATGTTATCTGTACTTTCAGGTTTGGCAGCTCCGGGCAGGGCCAGCGCGTGGGCTCCCACGGGGACCGGGAAGGAGAAGAGAGCACCTACGTGCCAGTCGCTCCCGAGCCCAGCAACAAGCTCCATAACCTTAACGTCCCCCCTGCGAAGAGAGGTTTCTCAAGAGATTAACATTTCAGCATCAGATTTTTAACCCTGACGCATCAAGGAGAAGTACTCAGAACCTTAGTTTGGGATTTAGAGCCAAACAACAAAAAGCTTAAGAGTATTTTTTGCCTGGTCTCTAACCTAGGGTGTCAGGTGAACCCACTTCGTTGTGAGAGTGAAAAGGAGGGAGGGGGATCTCTTCCCAGGTAGGGCAGGCTGTACAGGCCGTTTTCGCACAAGGGACAGCGTGTTCAGATCTTCCCGGCACACAAGCAGTCCCTTTGTTTTGTTTGATTGCTTGGGCACAGCATTTGACAGATTTGATTATCAGAGAGGAAGAAAAAACAGACCGGACTTGGTCATTGTCAACTAAACTTAGCAGAGCAATGTGTAAGTTACTCCACCCTTGAGGCAAGACAGAGAAATCCTACCCCACCTCAGCAGAGATACCCAACACAGAGAGATTTCAGTGATGCAGGCTGACCTGAAATCGTAAGACATGATACCTGTCAAAAAGCGCGAGTATTTTAAACAGAGGCTAGCCTCACAGATGTAGACACTACTGCTTCATAAGTCATGGTTCAAATTAATACCACTATTTTCAAAAACTCCAGGTTTCTATAAGAACAAAATATAAGAAATCCAATATGTGGAGTTCAAGAAACATGCAGCATGGACTTGTGTAACTGAAATGAAGCTTCAGCTGGACAAACAACTTCAAAAAAAGTAATATTGAGTATTTTCCATGACAGATACCAGCAGACTACAACGCTTTTCTTTCCAGCCTAATCAGTGCTTGCAGAGAAGTTAAACCTTAACATCCTTGGAGAATGTCTTCATAGCCTCTCTAACTACCACCAACAGTAGATTTCAAGATCAAAGGTTATTACTCCTTCACATCTGACAACAGTGTAATTCAGAGTGGTTTTCTCATCAAGTGGTAAGTTGCAGCACAGTGCAAGAGGACTGTTTACCATAGGAAGTGTAACATTTCATTTCTGACCTTTCAGAAGCAAAGCCATGTGTATTGGAACTTTTACATTAGCGACAGTTAGCTGAAGTTCCTAGAAGAAATACAAGGGGTCATAGAAAAAATTTTATCCTAAATAGAAATAAAAACAACACAAACCCCAAACCACCCGACTCATGGTTGGGAAGACTTAGAAGTTACTGTTCCATGGTTTGTGTCAGTGTCCCACAAGTCAACCCAACCACACTGTCCTACAGTAGCTCCAGCCCCTATGTTTTATTTCTGAGGTCTGTGCCCCTGCCTGTGCTACACTTACATCCATACCTCAGTGGCACAAAGTTGCTCAGAATCGGTGGAATTCACTTTTAAACCAGCAAATTTGCAGACTAACACCTGAAGTTTACATACAACCTAATGTTTTCTGTGCACCTCACCCCCAATCCATACTTACTTGTGCTTAGCTCAAGATCAAACGGGGCAGTACCTATTTTACCCGAATCATTTTTACAGTGTGCACAAAGTCACATCAACGTCAGAATCACACGGCAAGAAAACAGGGCGATGCTCTCCTGGCAGAGGATGCAGGGATGGCCCTCCCTTGCGTTTCACCAAGCAAGTGGCTGCACACAGGCAGACCCCAGCAGTGTGGCAGTCACGAAGCTGAATCATTCACAACCGAATGTTTACTAGGGAAGTTGACAGAAGCAAGTTTTTAAGTGGCATTATCCTCCCAATTAAGGAAGGCTTTAAAAGCATAACGTGACCGATACTGTCGCAACTTAGATATGGGGAAATGCATACAGACTCAAATTCCAGGAAACAGAAACTATCGAGTGGTTTTACAGTTGCTAATCCTGACATGCGAGCAAGATTTCATAGCGCAGAACTGGTTACAAGCACTGTCTTGCTAAAATTAGCTTGGTAGCTGATCTACAGGGAAGAGATCCTAAAGCCCCAGTAAGCACAACTCAAACTCTCTTAAGCAGTGCCAGAATTTTCAGCCTCAGCAACTTTAGATTTTAAAGTCAAAAGAGTATCAATTGGAAACATGCTTATGTTCTCAAATTTTAGTAAAAATGCTTTTGCCTACAATATTCAGTCTACATATTTAAGCAAGCATCAATTTCCATCTAAAAAAAAAAGGCATATTTACCAGCAAAACATTTGCTTATACTAAAACCAACCACAGTGTTTCTTCCCCTTTGTCTCTGCACCTGCAGGTGCAGTACCAGTCTTAGTCAGCACCACCCCAAAATCACAAGACAGGGAAACATGTAGAAAACTCAGAGGCAGCTTACTTTTTGCTTGGAATGATCGTAGACACTGCATGGAATACAAAAAGATAAAGATAACCAAGATTTTGTCTAACGTTGTTAATGTTGCAGACGTTAAGTAGAGTTAGGTGTTAATCCTGTCTTTTACACTTTTACAGAATTTATTATCTTAACAGCAAGGACTGTTTTACTTTAGTGAGAATATAATTACCCCCAAAGCAAGTGCTGTTATAACTAAGGCAAAAAAATAAATGCATCTCATGTAAGGCACCATCCTCCTACAATTAACAAAACCCAGCGACATAGTATGCTAAAGATGAGCATTAGCAGACTTGTTCTCATGTTAAGATCTGCTTCACACTACTCGATGCCACGCACTATAATTTTACGTGCAAATACCTACTTTCACATTACAAAAAGCCACATCTATTACGAACCACATCAAGAAACTGCAAGCAAACATTCAGCTGAGGCGCTCCATAATCAAACACCACACACAGTCAACAAATGTTTTTACAGTATGGCCGTTTATGGTAGCAGTAAAGAAGGCAAATGAAAGATTGGAGCAGTTTTACACCAAGCAGCACCACTTCCCATGGTAGAGCTGACTCTAAGTAACAGATAAAAACATGATTTGCATTAAACACTATATCCACAGATGAACCCTCATTGTTTAGGGAATTCGCAGTTTGAGCCAGAAGCGTTTGCCTGAGCCCCGTAGACCTTACGGTCACCGAAAAGCAATGTCTAGTATTTTCTTCTCCAACATCCTCTCCAGCAGTATGTTAGAGCAGGTTCCAGAATAGCTGTCTACCCACAGTTTCTGCGTGAGGTTCCTCCACGGGGAAGGAGAGCTTAAGGATCAAATTGAGAGCAAATGCTATAGACAGTCTCATTCAGAAGCACAAAAAAAACTGCTAAAAGGAAACAGTGCTTTATTTCTTTGAAGAGCTGGATGCTCTGGCAAAACCTGAGCTCTACAGTGAAGAGCTTTTCTCATGAAACTACAGATGTTGCAATTCATTGTTTGAAGCGCAAGTGCTCCAAATATTAACCTAGCCACACATGCTGTGATAGCACAGCACTGAGACAGCCGTTCTCAGATGGTTCTGCCATCTAAAGCTCATAAACACATCTTTGCTTAAGTAATTGGATAGCAAATTAATACTGCAAATAGGGCTTTATCATCAAAATGCTCTTCCTCCAGTATACCAGCAAGCTCTCTGGAGACCATTAAATGAACCTACAGAACTTAAAGACCATTGAGACAATGCCAAACCCCCATCCGATCTAGAAATGCTCATCCTCCTTTTTGCATTCTTCCCTTGCTCCTTCCCTATCCCTCACATTAAAAACCACAGGGAGCCCGCCTGCACTACACTAGACACACAAACCCTTCCAAGAGGGTATTTCTAGTATCGCCTTTGCTGGTGTCCCGAAGCTCAGCAGGCTCCCCTCACCCAAAGGTCTTTCCTTTCTGCCGATGGTATCTTATTCTTTCACATGCTTTGCTTTAGGAAAATGCCCCATCCCAACTAGAAGAGGGCAGAAGCACTACCAGTTTACACTCCACAGATGTCAGCTCAATTCAGTGAAGCAAAATATTTTTCTCATTCTTTTGCAACACTGTAACTTTCTATGCTTATTTAAACACATTTGAGCCCAGTTTTCTGTTGGCATTTCTTATTCAAGGGACACAGCTAAACCTTCAGAGTCACCCACAAACCTTCAAGGACAGCTCTTTACCAAATTTCACTTGAATAGATTCATTTATTCTCTCCCTCTCTTGCTGCTCCTGTTTTGAATAAAACACAATCTTGTATTTTAGCAGGCTTTCAAGTTTTAAGGGAAAATAAGGGATGCACACCACTAACAATGTAAAGCATTTGTTAATTCTCCTACACGGTACTCATGTTGACCAGTTCATCATCCCATCCTCAAGACTGGTAGGCTTTTGGATTTTTAGGCTTGTTAAAGGTGTGAACTTAAAAACTAAGGGTTCAAATTCAGATAATTCAGTTTAGTAACAGCATGTAGTCAAGTTTTGCTCTGGGGGTTTCCAGCAAGGTGATTTCCCTTCTGTCCCCTGTGTGCTCTCATTCTTACAAAGAATTTACATATATTCTCAAATAAACTTGTTTTCTAAACTTACGAGCTACACAGAGCAGCCAGATCACATGATTTACTTCATTTGCATTAGAGGATACATGCTGACTTCTCTATATAATATTACTTTACAGACATCAGTTGAGGAGAAAAGCATCACTATCTGGAAAACACAGGTGCACATCAGATTAATATAGGTCATGAAAAGCATCAGTAAACATTATCTAAACCATGTACAAGTATGATCAAAGTGAGGAAGGACAAGGGCTGATGAAAAATAACTCCATCATGCTAGTCGTGTTTCTCCACTTAAGACAAGTTGGTTTCACTACCTGCTGCTATCTCTCTCTGATTTTATGATTACTAACTTGTAACAAATCTTCAATGAAGTAAGCTACCTTCTTCAGGACAGATTCCATGAACAGCCACTGCCACAAGAGCAACTCAGTAATTTGTTCATTGCTGAGATATTTTGCCTTTACAAAAAAGTTACTTATACCAGTATTCTTAGAGCAGATAGCAAGCTCAGAAAAGAGAATGCTAGTATGAATCCAACAAAGAGCAAAGAAAGTACCAGATTTCTACACAGGCTAATAGTGACTTACAAGGCAGACCCTTTTCGGTTATCATCTTAACGTGACAAATTTCCACTACCAAATGCCATAATCAGCTACAGTATGCTAGTTTACAGTCTTTCAACTTGACAGGTCCCATACAGTTTTCCAGGAAGGAAGCTGTTACTCCCGAAATGTAACCTTGCCGCTCTTAGTTGCCTTTTGGACCGCTCCAAAGCGATCCATCCATTCCTCACCTCATTTCTGGAGGCCATAATCCAAGTGGAAGCTGACGCTACAGTGCAGAAGGCACAGCACCAGAAGAATTAGCTATCCCATGCAAAGTGCAAGAAGAAAGAAGGCAGCCCAGGACTTTCTGTAGCATGAAATAGAGCAATTGTGAAATCCCCAAACAAAAACATTAGAAACAAAACAAATTCAAGTTCTCCTCTCTCTGAGCAAGCTCACATTGATAGAAACTCAGCAGCTAATAAATAAATTACCTGAGCCCAATTCCTAACATGTACAGAAGTGAGGAACTCATACCAAACTAGTCAAATTCATTGCATGCAGCAGCACCTTTAGTATTGTAACAGGTTAGCAGCGCTTGAAAAAGTGGCCTTATTGTACATCTAGTAGGGAACACAGCTTAAAACATCTTGTGCTGAAGGAAAGAACTCACTCCATCACCTAAAAGCACTCACTTGCGTTAAGAAAATCATCTATACAGCAACATCTAAATTTAAATTGTCATGTGCAGTATTCTTCCCTGGTCTGACAGAGACACACAATAAAGTACGATGTTAAGTAGAGAACATCATTATTTGATTGCTTTCTTGAGAAAAGAACTTATGCAAATGTTTTGTTTAAAGGTATAAAGAGATAGCAGTACAGTGAATGCCATCTTAAAATGTGTGAGCAGTGTGCAAAGACCTTCAATTTGTTTACTTTCAGAAGAAGGTTTTAGAATGCACAGGGTTTGATCAGAAGGGTTTTTTTGTTGTTGGGTTTTTTTGGTTTTGTTTTTGGGTGTTTTTTTTTTAAAAAAAAAAAAAAAACTACTGCTATTTCCGCTCCCATATTCTACCGACCAGTGATCTTGTGGTAAAGGCATTCAGTGAAGAGAAAACAGAGCGTGGAATGCACAGGCAGCCAGCCTTCTGCACCAAAACCACAGGAAAGCACAGTAGTTTCTCTCATTTTTATAGATTAGAAACAGGTTCTTCAACTTCATCATACTTAGAATAATGGACTATTCAGTGTTATTCAGATTTCCAGTAATCATAGACGAAGTCTCTGGACAGGCAGGACATCAGTATGACAAGCAGAAACCCTTCAGAACAGCTTATCTTCTTGCTGGTTAACTCCTACATCGTGAAGTGTGAACATACTTCTGAACACACCATTACCACCACACAGCTCTGCCAGCTTTTAACATGCAGAAAAGCTAATGTTATTTACAAGGACAGAGTGGATGCTACCAATTAAAGGCAAATAGTTTCTCTTCTGAGCTTTCTTCCAGCATTAGAAAGTGTTTTAATTTAAATCATAAGTGTTCTAGACTAATTTCCTGTGCATGTGTTAAAAGCAACCTTTCATAATGACCAAAACTCAAAACTGATTAGATGGGCCATACACATTACAACCTTGTTGAACAGAATCAAGACCACACTAATACATTGTTGGTTTTGGGGTTGGTTTTTTTTAGAAAGAAAGCAGAGTTACAACAAAGTCCTCTTCAAACATGTTTTGGCACTGATGGCCTATGTGCTTCAGGTTTAGGAAGTGATTGTCAGATCCTAAAGATAAAGACATAAAAACAAATCTAGGGATATTTTCCTACGAATCACTATGGTAGCCCGCTGCTAGGAGAGCAGGCAGCCACGGGTTTGTGACAGCACACATTGAAAAGCACTAGCATGGAAGCTGACAAAAAGCCAGCGCTCCAACTCGGAGGTGTTCACTCAGCAGTAACAGAACTAGCAATACACCTGAGGTTTTGCCCTGGAGCATCAAGTAGCACAAGTCCCTTTTTCACTACCCACACTTCATGTATTTTCTAGATCTAGGAGAGACCAGAGACATCATAATCCATTCAAGGAAGAAGTTACAGAAAGATGATAAATACCTCGTTGAATAGTGTTAGGCAATCACAGTAGCATCTCATAATAACTACTAGCACTGGGGAAAACCTGAGGGACTTTTAAATTTCTAGGGCTACTCAACTGGCATGGAAGTACTCATGTGCAAAACAGCTAGCTAAAGTACATGCACTGCAGGAAATTTTTAAGTTTTAACATAAGCTGTTCAGCTGTTAGAAAACTCAGTCTCAATTATCTAGTCTGAAGCAAGTAGCTGCAGCTTAAATTATTCATCTTCTGCAACCACCCTGAACAAATTCTTCCAGATCACCACCTTCACTCGCACAGGGAGGCAGCCAGCATCTTTTTCAGGAGATCACATCAAGAGATGCAGGGCTTTTGTTCACTTTCTGCAGAATATTTGTAAATTGAAGAAATACACAGAACACAGAATTTCAAGGTGCAATTTTAGCTTTTAAACTAGAAAAATCCCAAGCTCTTAAGCCTTGAGCAAAATCCCTAACTCAGTGGGATTTCAAAACCCCAGGTCACAATTCCACTGAACAGACATCCAGGCAGCACAGATCAGATTATTTTCAAATTCTGCTCAAAGTGAACAACTCTATTATCAGTTCCCTTTTTTGGGAGAAGGCTTCTGGTGTGTCAGTCAAAATATTCAAGTCCTCCCACAAAACAAGTCAAAGCAGCTATGGAGGAGGGGAAGCCACTATTAAAAATGTGTGGAATGTAACCTACTCGGAAGAAGGCAGATAATATTGGGACGCAGACGTCAACTACTTCAGATCTGAGGCTCTCTTCCCATACAGTTCCACCAACATAGACACTGGGCAATTTCAAATTTACAAATACTAGTGAATTTCATCAACCTTTGTAGAATGTTCACGACTAAAAATTAGTTCCACAGAAAAAAAAATATCAAATCCTTCAGTTACCTGATACACACTATATTCATCCTAATAGGTGCAAAAACTTCCAGATAGCAAAAGGAAAAAAAGCATCTTTAACTACTTCAAAAGCTGAGCTTTCAAGTGTCTGTTTTAAATTCAAAGAAGTTGAGATGTATGCATCAATATATTTGAGTCTACCTTTCCAGCAAGATCGAAACAAAGCAGAAACCCTGCAGGAGACAAAACATTTTCTACAGTTTAGTAGATTTAGGCCACAGAAACAGGAATTCAGACATTTTTCAGATTTGAACATCCTTGTTAATAGTAAAACATTCAATTTTAAAATGTCTCCTTGCACAAAGTAATGCTCTCAGAACCAGTACCCGAGGGGATCAAAGAGCTAACCCACTGACAGGCAGTAACTAACCTTCAGCCTTAGTGGTCTCAGAGATGCACAGGCACCTACCGTAGCTAGACTAGTCAGGAGACCACAATAGCTTGAAGCCTCAGAGCTGCCTTGACATTTTCAGCTGAACCTGAAAGAAATCAAGCCTCTTGCTCCATTAGCTGATGTGACACAGTCTAAAGTCAGAGAGACTTCAGCTGAACACCCTCTTATCAGATAAGAGGAGTCACTCATCAGTATTATACACAGGAGGCATTTTGCAGCTCTTCTTGTGTTTGCTCTACACGGTAAGAGCAACCACTCTTAAGTCTCATTCTCCATCTCGAGCAGAGCTGGAACAGGTTAGCTTCCCCCCCGTTGCACAAGACTTCACGCAGTTGTACACACTTCTTCTTCAGTGGTTAACCTACTGCAGAAGTTGCTGCCTATCCCATCCCTCCCCCACTCTGCCTGCTCATGGGTCTCGGCATAACTGCGCTGGTCCACGTTAGCTACAGAGAATTGTACCCGGGTTTTTGTGATCCTTTTTACAGTGTCGCCCCACTGGCTGAAGCAATGTAACAGAGCAAGTTATGAACTGCATTAACCGGTGGAAATGGAACCATCTTAAGTTACCTCTACTGCTGAAGACCTGTTTTCATGTAACATTTAATGCTAAAATCATGCTCAAGAAGTTACAGTGAGCAGCCCAATTCCCTTCTGATGATTTCTTGATGATTCTGGAGCGCCTCCAGATGATTAATCCTCCCATAATCCAGGTATGGTATACAGCTTCAACGTTTAGTTACTGCGGCAATCAAAGAAGATGACAGCTTTAAGGTTTTGTACTTTGGCAGTTGGTAGTATCACTTCTACAACATAATATTGCACCAAAAGCTAGAGAAGTAGTTAAACCATTCATAAGACTGTACAGCGGTTTAGTATATCTTTTCCCTTAGTTTATGGAAAGAGACTTCAGGACTTGAAAGAGCTAGAAGCACAAGCACCTGAACCAAAGCTAAGCAGTCAACAGCACCGTTGGTTGGTGACAACCTGTTAAGAGACAGCATTAAAAGTAGCAAGGCAGGATACTCAAAGTAGTCCATCCACTGGATGCCACAGGCAGAACACTTCATTTCTAGAAACAAAACAAAAAAACATCCCACTACACACACATCTCACCCCTACAGAGACAGAAATAAGATATAAAACTTCTCATTTAAATACTCTCAGACAGTAAGGCAAGACATATTTGGCTTTAAGAACGTAGAGTTGTTTTACCATGCTTATGTGCTAGGAAGGATTCTGGCCTCACAGGTTTACTTTCAAACTTGAGGGTCTGGAAATTGTTTATCACGGCATACAACCTACTGACAAGTTTTCCAAATTCACTGCAGCACTAGGAATGCTGCTGAGCACAGGAGGATATTGTCTCCACCCATGATATTTTAAGACCCCAAGCAGGATCTTGAGAACTCCCAGCAGGGTGAGAACCTGGTTCACAGGGAGGAGCAACATCAGTTAAAGGAAAGTCAAAGTATACGAAATCAAAATGATACAGCATGTATATTTGTATCTGGAAATCTCAATCAGGACACGCAGTCAAGATTCAGGTAACATTGGGATGTGAGGCAGGAGAATAAGATGCAAGGGCAAGGATAGTATGTTTCTGGAGAACTTTGAAGACAAACTGCTAGAAAAAGATCCTAAGCAGAAACTGAAATTGCAAGACAAAATTAAAATACACTCATAATTGCATTCTGAGTAATGCTGGGTCATGCAAAGCCAGAATCCTTTTAAATATATCACTGTTACCTAATCAGGTTTTGCTAATGATGACTTCTTAGTGTGAGCTAGTAGAGAAAAACATTGTACGCATTTTTAACAGGATCTTTTTCTTAAGTAGTAGAGTTGGTAGCACATACACAAGTATATTATCAACAACTGCTTTGTACACATGATTATAAAAGGAGAGATAAATGCAGAAATACTATTAGGAACATACAATTTAGAAACCCCTTACCTCAAGCAGTACATATTACTGTAATCCTACTTACTTTCCTTACATAGAGTAAGTCTAGTAACAGAAGAAATTTAGCAGATAACTTTTCTACCCAAAGATGCCAGATTTTTCACACATATTTATCACCGGCATCCTACCATTTCATAGTCTACTTACCACATAAGAAGCAAAATATTCGGATTTGCTTGCAAGTTTATAGATTCATATCTGCTTACATGAGGAATGCTGAAGATGCTCTGTGATATGAGCTGAGCAAGTTAGTTTTGTCAGAAAAACTTAAAATGGTAACTGCAGTGATTTTAACGTTTCTCCTTTTCCTAGCAAATACAACTAGTGAGTCAACATATTATATCACTACAGTTACAGAATACTCAGAACAGGACTGGAAAAATAATTTGCTTGTAAGTTGTGTGGAAGCTCAAGTTTTTCTGGCTTAAAAGACTTGAGGAAAGTGACACACACTAAGGTTAACCTGCTGAGCAATAATGCTTCTCATAGGTCTTCTGCATAAAGTTCTTTGTAGAGTACTTTAGTTATTAGTGTTACGCTATTTTTTTTTTTTGCTTGAACTGTAGCACTTTCATGTGTCAGTGCTAACATCTAGTTAATTATTAATGCATGCTGGTCCTAGCAGCTAGTACTTTATGCTATCTTTAATAGTGCCCTTCTGCATACATTCCTACCATCTGAACTCACTCCTATCTAGATTCACCAGAAACTACAGTTTACTTTCTGGACACGGCTGAGAAGCTGGTGCAGGTCCGGTTAAATGTGTACAACTGCCAGATGAAGTTGTTTGCAGAGCTGCACAGTGAACCAGACAGGGTAACCGATCCCGGGTAAAAACATTCCCTCGTTATTTTTAACTCTGATCACTTGCGGAGTTCCAGAGAACTACATGGAGTAAATAGCTCTAGTGGTAAATTGCTGTGGCAGCACGGGGACCTTCTGAGCGTTTTTCCTCACTGGTAGCACTAGTTTATCAAATTAAACCTTCAATTGCAACAAAGCCCTGTTTCTTCGGGCTTGAAGAATAAGAACATTTCTCCAGCCTCGTGGCTCCCCACTGATTGTCCCTTCTAAAAAGCAAAGAAACAACCAACTTGCCCTCGCTTTCCAGGCCTTTCAGTTTCGCCAGCGGCACCGGCACAACGCTCCGACCCACCACAGCTTCAGCAGCAGCCTCGTGGCCACGCACGCAGCCCTTGCCTTCCATCACGGTTTTGGGGAGCTCCACACAAGCCCATTCCAGAGGTACCTTCTCCTTTTCAGTCCTTTGTGAGCTTCTCCGTGAGTGCATTTGTACATTACAAGAACTCACCGCAGCACTTCACCACCCGCGAGGGTCTCCATCTGCGAGCCGAGCACACGGGTAACTAGAGAAGTGCCCCGCAGCCCCCCCAGTGATCCCTGCCCAGCTCAGGTCCGAGGCTCTGCGGGTACTTAAGGACAGCTAAAGTGCAAGTCCTCCAGCCTTTCCCTTTCCAGCGGCAGATAAGAATCCCTGACCTCACTTTAATGACGGGCAGCCTAATGCTTGATTAGTCGCAAGATCAAGCACTTCAAACGCGAACGCGTGACCTTCTTTAACTCAACCACGAACAGCCTGCGCGCTGCATTCCAGCCAGCCCTCTCAGAAGCAACCTAGTAAAAGCAAGCAATCTATAAAAAAAAGTAATTTTAACCTCATGGAAGTCCCACCTAGAAGCAGTGCTGTGTATCAGGCAGTTTACACATGGGGATGTGACTAGCTTAAGTATATGCATGGTGTGTCATCGGAAGAGAATAAGTTAAACCACGACAGTAAGAAAAGGCAAAGCAAACATCCTTTTTGTCTGCTATCTACTTCAAGTAATTAAGTTATAAACAGAGGAAAGTAGTATTTTCTTGTGTTACCTGTTCCCACAGAGTGCCTTACAGGCTATCCCGGACCAAAGCTACAACCACACTTAAGCTGTGAGACAAAACATAAAAATGGCAAATAACGGAAGGTAAAAAAAGCCAAGAAAAAAAAATGTGTTCACAATCACAGGGCATACCTCTCTTCATAAAGACAGAGTTCAAGACAAATAGGAAGGGCCTCACTCACTGCTCAGACAGAAATAATTCACCTGGGATCCAACTCAACTCTCTAAATCCGTAAGTAACAGGTTACCACTATTACCTGTCAGTATTTCAAAACAAAACTTCAGCAACTTTGTAAGGCAAACCATTTGCCAGGCAAACATTGCTTACCGGTATTATTTACAATTAAGCTTTTCGATCTGGATCCCATTCGCTCTACCCCTTTCAGTAAAAGTTTGTCTTGTTTGATCAAAGTTACATGCAGAAATCTTTGGACATGTTATATGAAAGCAACAGGGAAAAGTTAAAAAAAAAACCAAAAACCAGAGCAATTACAGTTACAGGTGTGATTTCAGTTTTAATGCTGGTTTTACACACTTCTTAAAATAGGACACATTTATAATAAGTGCTGCATTTACATGGATGTTACATTCTCCTTTAACGGTGCTTATGGCCGTAATTGAAGACAAGACTATCAAAGCGCAGCTAAGCCCCCTGAATCGTCAGAACCAACAGAGAAGTTATCCACTTGTGTCATACCAGTCTAGACCTGAAGAGCAACTAATTTAGGAAGGTCTGCAAAAAACCTAGCTTCCTACCAGCTAGCCAGAAGACTGCTACATTTCACTTCATGAAGCTGGTATTTATCTTCGGGTACCTCAAGGAGTTCAGTCACATTTTTAGCGCTGGCAATGCTTTCGGTAAACGCAGACAGGTTGCGTAAGGTATACAAACACGACCCATTCAGATCCTTCAAAATTCTCTGAATATAAGGGCTCTACTTATAAAAGCCACCCTCTACCACCACTACTGAACACTGGAATTCAGAGCTCCAGCCAAAGCCAGAAGCAGAAGCTTCTCCCTCCAGCACGGGAAGGAAGAACAGGGCTACGGGCCAGCGGCTGCCTATTCATCCCCAGGAGTGCAAAGGGCAAAGCAGCCAGCAGTCCGGGAAGCTGTGCCAGTACTCCTTGTGCAAGTGGCAGTAGAAGACAACCTGATAACCAAAAGGTACGTCAATATTTACTTGCTATACAAGCAACCGCTGCTAGGGGTTAACGCATGGAAAGGTGCTTTCTGACTGCAGTGTGGTTTAAGATATCCCAAAGGAATTTCACTTTGGGAAAGGACTGTAAATTCCTCAAAACCGGAATTAGCAGCATGTCAAGATTTAAGCACTACTCCAAATCTATGCCAGCTTTTGAACCCAGCTCAGTTCTACCTTATATGTACATTAATACATGGCGTCCCTGCTGGCTAAGTTACAATGCACGATACCATTGCTAGCTATACCAGCACACTAACATGCCAACCTTAATGCTTCCTTCTTGCCTGCAAGTTAAGCCTGAAGTCATCTACTACGTTTCCCAGGCTGAAGATCTACAACGAACCGGAGCGAGATGAATCTTTTGTTTGGTAGCAGTGCTCTAGCAAGCAAGGAGCTGAGCAGTTCAAGTTTCACAAGAATTGCAACAAGCAGCCCTTATTATTCCAGGTGACTGCATCATAAGTGCTTTGTTTTGATTAGGATTTTTATTTCCCACCTTTAACCTCAACAGAGGCCAACAATCAGTTGCTCACTCTCCTAAACTGTATTTCGTCACCTTGCCTTACATTGCACTACTTACTGTAAGAAGGCCCCACACTTTATCAAAAAGTAAGCATACCAGTCCTAGTGTAGCCCTGCATGAATCTGCAGCCTGGAATCCATGGCATTTTATTCCTTTGATTTTCTTATGCACTTACTTGAAGAACATTTTTTTGACGGTCGGCAACGGTTAGTCAGAATACCTAGAAACTGCAGAGGGATTTGCACATCCCCCAAGTCTAGCATACAAAAGTGGTACACTAAGACATTGGGGTCTGTCAAACATCCAGCACGCCAGCTCGAACACCAGCTGCATTTTCAGTTGTTGCTTTTCAATCTGCTTTACTGCTCTATTTTAGAGCTTTACCATAAAATTCAGAACAAGCTGTTTTCTTGCCCAACAGCTATATCGGAGATAAAAGATACTTTGAAATAACCCACCTTTAGCTTTATTGCTAGTTAATGAGAACTAACAGTCTTATGAAAGTAGCAGCTTGGAAAAGGAAAGGAAAAAGGGAAAAAGAGAGTCTGAACAGCTGCTCACCACCCATCTGCAAGTCATATATGCTTGCTTTCAGACAAGTGTCTAATACTAACATTAAAGAGTCAAGAAACCTACATCCAACTCATTTTACTCACTAGTTAGCAGAATGGTAAGCTCAGCTCCAATCAGAGCTTGTTACTGACAGCAAGAACATTAGGAAAGATATTTTATTTTACAAATTTGGCAGTAAGAATTAAGATTGTAAATACAGCATTAAATCAGTAAACAAACAAAAAACCACCCAAACACTGAACCCCTACATACATTTTTATATTACATTAAGCATTTTAGCAGTTTCAAACATGTTCATGCATTCCCATAGTTAACATTAAGCTGACTGACAAACTAAGCTCAACTCGGCCACACTAAATTACATCCAGTCAATACCATCTCAAGGTTTTAGGAACATTTATTAACCAATACATCCTTGTAAGTCACCAAAGTCTACTCAGTATGCAAAAATACACGTGTCACTGTCACAAAACAAAAGCTATAGTTTTATGAACAGGAAAAATAGTGTGACATAATTTTAACAATTTTGATCAAAAGCATCCACTATTTTGCAGAGCAGAGTTGAAAGAATAAAACACTAGTGGCTTTCTTGCCTTATACTGCTAAAACTCACTATACATTGTTCAGTTTAACAACAACAACAAAGCATGAAGTAAATGGCAACTGCAGTATAAAAAAAATGCAGAGGGTGATTGGGTATTTGCTAGGCTGTACTCCCTTTGAGCAAGGAAACCTGAATATTACAAAGGACTGAGTTAGAAGGGAATGTGGGGTATTTTGTGACAGACCTCTGCACGACAGCTGGAGAAAAGCTATTGTAGCAACAGCTGTGTGCTCGGCACAGCTCATACTCCCAAATACCTCAGCCTGCTAAGAAGGCCAGTTAACTGGCTGCAACGCATTTTAAAAGTTTTCTGCCTCTTGGGATGTGAGCATGATGGATTATTTGTGTATGTTTCAAATAAGAGAAGGCATGCTTAGTTCTATCGCTTACAGTTTTACAAAACGCTGTGGTGTAATGTTGAACTCTCATTCACTGCTGCTTTCCTAAAGTTTATAGCTGCGACTGATCCCATCAACTCTCCTCTACAATTCAAGCGTCTTCACTTCCTGTCTTAACAGTGCACAAGACTCGACACCAGTAACTTCATATATCATATCCTGATTTAAAGGAAATGATTTGATATTTCCAGGATGAAATCCTGGCCCACCAACAGCAATATCGAGCTGTGTTTATCTCCCCGGAGGAAGAATTTTGAGGAACACACCAGTCATCCAACCACTGAAAGCTTTGATCTGCTAATTTGTTCTCTAAAGTTTCTCCAAGTTATTAGCTGAACTTCTGAAAAGGGACACAAGTGACCGGTTACATCTCGTGTACCATTCCCACTGCACTGTAATAATTAGCACAACGATGCTGAACCCAGTACGTGAAAGGGCTTTCATTGTATGACGTGGGTTTGCTCACTCAGCCTCCTTACAAAAACATTGTTGTTTCAACTCAGACGAGGCACAACGATCTTCAGGAACTGATACTCTCGTGCACAGGAATACTTTACGTGCTGATCACTACCAAAGTGGGAGTCCAACCTCAGCGGGTGCTACTGTTATAAGAATGAATGCTCTCTGCTTCCCCGCCAACACCTAAGCAAGGCTGGAAATGATGCGCTGCGCACAAACATCAGGAAGCTGGCAAAAGAAAGACGACATACTGGTTCTTCTTACATCCTCAGTTCCTCATGTTTTTTACTTATTTTGTCTGAAATGAAGGAAGAGTTTTCCCATTTTCAGATATGAACCCCTCTTCATCTTTGAAAGATACAACATAAATCACAGCACATGCTTTCCCATGATATCCTACCACCACAACAGTCTTGTCTACTGGAAAATAATCAGCAGCACTGAAGTAAAAGCAAGAATAACTGTACTTGAGTACTGATTTACTGAAAATTAAATAGAGGATTATAGGAAAGCAAGACCAAGTGTGGAAATACTTGCTAGTATCAGTAAGAAGAAACTTTCCTTTTTGAGCTTAAAACCGAGTTGGTGACAGCCATATTTTAAACTCAAGCAATAAAGAAGCAAAAGAGAATTTAAATACTTCACTGACATCAAGATTTGTCATGTTAACAAGAGCTAGTACTGATCCACATTTTAGTGAAGACAACTAAGTTTGTCACTTAATCCTAAGAAATTCCAAAAATGAAACATGTGACTTGCTTGTAATCAATTTTAAAGTAATTTGGAGCAGTTTCTATGCAGTCTTAAAAGACAAACAATGTATTTGGCAATACACTTGCGGTACAGAAACTACAGAAGTGGTTGCAAGGCATCGCACACACTCGATAACATCATAGCTTTAAGAGCTCAGGAAGATACCATGGTATATAAATAATACACCAAGCCTTGTCTCTTATTATCTGTAACTACATAGCAAGCATGGAAACAATACAAAACTCTTCTCTAAGGTACCTGAGGTTCTGCTCAGAAGGTCTTTATTTCCCTGCTATTTCTCATTTTTTTAGCAGGTTGAATTTTCTGCTAAACATTACTTTGTGGTGGCAAGATTTTATCTCAAGATAAAGCAGCTGAGAGGGCAAGAAGATGCAGATAACACAAACTGACAATAAGTTGTTTTGAAAAATTCACCCTCAGCATGTCAGCCTAACACTACAGTGCTGTTGCCTCAACACTCAAAGCCAACTATTTCTTTTTCTGCTATTAATTTGAAGAGATCCTTACCTGTGACAAAGCAGACACAGGTTCTTCTTCTGCAGATATTCGCTGGAAGACAAGTGTCAGTTGCAGCACTTGAGCCCGAACTTTTATTTCTACAGGGGTGTAGCTCAAGCTTTTTTTTTAAAGAATGAACTTCTACCAGCATTCAAATACTGAAGCTATCTAGTACTTGGCAGGACTTCACTGCTATTAAAATAAATGGACATACCAAGGCATCAAGTGTGAACCTCACTTTTTTTCCTCCTTATGTCTTTAATAGACATTACAGCTTTTTTTTGTTGTTGTTAAGTTAAAATTATCCACAAGCCTTTAACATCACCAGGGACACCAGAGATCCATTCAGCAAAATTTTCCACTGCAGCCGCGTCCAGCTGCACACATTACTGTCACAACCAGTTCAGATGTCCACAGGAAGACGCAGGCAATACCGTTAAAGCAGTAGTACCATGTTTGAGAGAATGGCACTCTAAAGCAGCTTCAGTCAACCACAATAATTAATTATCTCCACATACAAGCAGTGAGGAATTCAATCCACACACCAAGAGGACTGCAGTTGTTCTAGCCCCATCACCTTCAAACAGACGAGCGAGTCAGTATCTTACCAGTACCTGACCAGCTACCTCATGACCAACAAACAAGGCACCTGTACCGCAGGCATTTCCTTCCCATCTCAAATGCACTGTTCAAACTGATTTCCGAAGAACTAACTCTCCTGAAGTGTCAGTTATTTTAATGTCCTGCACAATACTGGACCTTCTAAGCGTTCAGTTATCCAGTGCGCACCCAGATTTTGAAAGTGGTGTTTTCTATGTAGTTACTTAGTCTATGCTGCAGAGCTTAAATTCTCAACAGACGGTTACAGCTAACACACACATGGATGCATGCAGTAATGAAGAAAATCTGAAAAAAAGAAATAGTCTATTTGCTATCAGATCACCTGTTCCAACAGTACATTATTTGAGAATATCATTGCTCCAAGCGTCAAAAGACAAGTTTGCCTCGCTGTCAAACAGCCCGTCTTCAGGGTAGGTAGAGCATTACGGCCTCTCCTCGGTGGAATTAAGGAACACAAACAGAAAGTCATTCTCCCCAGATTTGCTGATCTGCCATCAGCAAGACCAGCAAGCAGAACGCAAGTAGCTGTCTCCTCCTTCCACCACGCACAGACAGAGGCAGATTAATAACGCTCCCACAGCAGCGCTAGAAACACCGAGAGCAACAGGGCAGAAGATGAAAATAAATAAGGGGGGTACGGCCGAATTGGCGGCGGACCAGTAAAAAGGACTCTTCCTCGTGAGACTGAGGCGCACGCTTCAAATCACCTATCCTGTCACGGTTTTTACCGAAATCGAAGAGAAAAAAAGTTCAATCATCCAGAAGTTGAAGATCTCGGAGGGGCGGGGGGCGACGGCCGGTCAGCGCTGGCCCAGCGCGCCCGCCGCCCGCCCCTCTCCTCCCCCGGGGGGGGCTGCAGGACCTTCCTCGCCCCCCGCCGGGCCGGCCCCGGCCCGAGAGGCGCCGGCTCAGCCC